>NC_136733.1:10247500-10842500 GCF_936440315.1 Barbus barbus
ACTATGTCAAAGACATAGTCAATCAAACTGTGCGAAATCTTTAAAAAAAAAACTGTTGGTATAGAGTCGAGACAGCTAGAAGAACAATTTAACTGAGAGATAATTTGTAAAAGATTCTCTTTATTTACTGTCCTGAACATTTCCATTTTGTGGTATGGGTAACTTCCCAATTCATCCACAAAAGATTGATCAGTATGAGCAATATCAATTCTAATCTGTGTTATCTTGTCGTTAAAAAATATAGCAAAATCTTCACACATAATTAGGGAGGGCTGATCAAAACAATTAACAGGCTTATTATTTAAAAGACAATCTATGGTAGAGAAAAGTTTTCTAGGATTATTGCTATTTTCGTTAATTATTTTTGAATAAAAAATTTGTCTTTCAGAACGTACAGTTGTTGTGTATTCGGAAATATTAGAAAGCAAAATCTCGTGATGAACAACTAATTTAGTTTTTCTCCACAGACGTTCTGATTTTCGGCATTTCCTTTTAAGCTGACAAATACGATCATTTTTCCATGGCATATTCTTCAATATTCTTGTAGCCTTGAGATTGTCCATGTTTTTCCACAATTTTTTCTCTCAAATCCACAGACTACTCTGTACACTTCTTTCTTTTCTCCATGCTCAGTGTGACACACAACACAAAGGTTGAGTGCAACAACCTCCTTCCCTCAGTAAGATAATTGAAGATGAGTCATGGCTGGGTCTTCCAGCATGACAAAAAAAAAAACCTTTTCTCAATTTGAACTGATTGCAAGTGTGATTAGTATATTGCCTACACCTGTTACTTACCACAGGTGTGTCTAAATACAAATTACAGGAGCATCACATGCCTGAAAAGCAATTATGTCTTACAATTTTGACAAGGTGCCAATAATTTTGTCCGGTCCATTTTTGAGTTCTGTGTGAAATTTTATCAAGTTTGACTTTTCTCCTCTGTTTTTTTTTGTGTGTTGTTGCAGTGCAAATAAAAATAATACCCACATGAATACCAAAACATTTGCAATTGGAACAATTTTCTGAGATAAGTGTAGGATTTTCTGACAGAATTGCAAGGGTGCCGATATTTTTGGCCATGACTGTACCGGAGTCTTTTCTGCCTCCTTTCACTGTTGTCAACCCTATACACTGGACCCTGGCCCTGAAGAATAAGCTGGACACAGAAGGTGAAGTGGATGGACAACTACAGTTCTGCTGTAATGCCTTGTTGATATACAGCGACAATGACAATGTTCACTGGCTTGTGTGTCACAAAAGAAGATGAATGAAGAAAGTATGTAATTGGACCATAAATACAATAAATACAACGTTTGCTCTCTCAGTCGATAATTTCTTTGTTGAGGGAGAACTTGCAATAGAAAGCCACTGCAGTCCTCATGAGCAACAGAGTTTGTAGGGCTGGAGAGATGACCAGAGGCAGAAGGAAATATAGGGGCTAGTAAAAGACCTATAGCCACTAGTGTGGCACTACTAGCTCACAAAGAGCGGGCCCCGTTAGACAGGAAGTAGCAGATGCCATTGAGGGTTCGGAAGTGGCAGCAGTAAGAGCTCTATGTAGCTGATGAATATAATATCACGATAATATCAATGGCATGGGGAAGATCTGAACATGCTGAGTTAATAGTCAGCAGTCTATGCTTCTATCATGCAATAACTAACCAGATATAGCAGAACTCAGATGCGGGTGGTTTATTGAACATAGAAGACAGATGAGTAACAGCAGAACAGGTATTAAGTGCCAGGCATAGATAGTAATGGCAGTATATGATGATGAAGTTAAGTATTCCCAGTAAACTGAGAGAGTTATTTACAGTCTGTGTGTGAGACTAGACAGTGATTGTGCGTATGAGTGTGTGTGTGAGTGTGTAGCATCCTTGTTTATTGAGCTGAGTGGATAAGGAAGGAGTCAGAGAGTGAATTCTTGCCAATATATGTTGATATTCTATCTGTAAATATAGAATATCAACAAATAAACATGTATGTTGAACATTAATAAGAAAAACGTATATGCATACAGCATTTTTGTAGATATGTTCTTTTTATAAACATGCATATATAAATTAGGTATACTAGAAGTCGCGTGACGTGCTCATGAACCTAGTCGCACTTGAGTAGAGCTCTGTATGTTTGGCCTCTTTTGCCGATTTGTTTCGTTTTGATTTAAGTTTTATTCATTGGTGGTGCTTTACCTGATGTCATTCAGTCGTAAACAGCAGGAGTTGTCTCCGTCGGCTTCTCTGATTAAGAAGAAATCCAAGTCACCGAACTCAAGCGATATGATGGTCAAGATGGCGAACACTGTTGCACACTTTGAGGACATTCTAAGAACCAAGTTGACGGCGATGCGGAACGAGTTCGCTTCTCACATGTCAGTTGTTCAGTCGCTATGCTCTAAACTGGATCTTCTTACAGGGGAGATGAGAGAACAAAAGAAAGTTGTTGCAGATCATGATAGACGCATTTCCGCGCTCTAGCAACAGGTTGTGGACTTACAGGATCGCAATATGCGCAGCAATCTGCGTCTGGTTGGATTGCCTGAAGGTTCTGAAAAGGACAACCCTATGAGCTTTTTGAAAAGATCGCTACCGACATGGCTCCCGTCTCTGGCGGGCAAAGAGATTGAAGTGGAGCGAGTGCATCATGTGTACACAAGGCTCTTTTCAGATCACGCTAAACCACGGGTTTTCATCTTTAAACTGCTGCGGTACACGGACAGGGAGCTCATTCTGCGGGCCGACAGACTTTATGCCCTGGTGAAAACTTCCGACGGAGCAACACTGTCTTTCTTTCCAGATTTTTCTCCGGTCACCGCAAAAAGAAAAAGTGCATTTGTGCCAATTAGGAAGGAGATGAGAGACGCTGGCATCCAGAATTTTCTCCTTTATCCTGCAACGCTGAAGGTCAATCTCAATCAAGGTGAACCTAAAATGCTACACTCCCCAGAAGAAGCAAGAGTTTTTCTCAGATCCCTTTCATCCACCAACTCTCAGTGAACTCCAGCTGGACATTTGCTATCTAATCGGAGAAGAGACGCTCTAAATGGTTAGGTGACTGTGTCTTTCACTGTTCACTTTAATGTTCACTTCTTAATTCATAGTTCATTGTGCATACAGTATCGCTAACCGATTATGATATTTTATTTGTTTTAGTTGTTTTCTGTATCCCTCTTTTCTTTCTTTCTATCTTTTCTTTCTTTCTTTATTATTATTATTATTTTTTAAATAGAAATACTACCTAGTCAATATGTGACTATGGAGCCAAATGTTGGTGCTACAGTAATGTGCAGGGTTTTGTTGACGCCACGGACCATATTAAGGGGTGCTGGTTTGTTCTTGGTTTGATCTGCCATAGTTCATGAGATTGTGTTTATGTTTTTTGGAATGGTAACGGGGAGGGTGGGGGGTGGTTTAATGGTACACTCAACTGGTTAAATTTTTTCAAACTTGTATTTTGTCTTATTACATTTACATTTATTCATTTAGCTGACGCTTTTATCCAAAGCGACTTACAATTGCTATATATGTCAGAGGTCGCATGCCTCTGGAGCAACTAGGGGTTAAGTGTCTTGCTCAGGGACACATTGGTGTCTCACAGTGGATTCAAACCCGGGTCTCTCACACCAAAGGCATGTGTCTTATCCACTGCGCCATCACCACCCCAGTAATATTATACAGTAATTTTGTATGATACCTATGACTGAGTTGTAATATTAATGGCCTAAAAGGCCCTCACAAATATACAGGTTTTCTGTTTTTTTTGCGAAGAAGAAAGATTGATATAGTGTTAGTTCAAGAATCCAATTTGAAAGAGGAGGATGTACACAGGTGTAATAATACGTTTTATGAAGTGGTATCTCACTCATCTTCGGATACTGAAACCAAGTGTGTCCTAATATTGTCACATGTCGGTTTTCCTTTCAGTTCTGTTTTGACCTTATTTGGTAGTTCCTGTTCTTATTTAGTTAATTAGTAATCATCATTTAGTCTTGTCACCTGTGTTTGATTAATTATCTAGTTTGCTCCTTTGTTTCCTGTTTCTTTATAAGCATTCAGTTTTGTCCCTATCCTTGTCGGTTCTTAAGTTGTAAATGGTTTGAAGTGAGTTGATGCTATTAAATATACCTTTTTGTTATCCTTTTGTGTGGGCGCCGATTACTACAACCACCGACCGTGACAGAAGAACCGACCTCTTACAGAAGACGAGAACTGCTCAGGAAGCTGGAGCTTGTGCCCGTTGTTTGCGGGGGTTCACGCCGCCGTTCGCGGCTCGCCCCTGCCCGTGCTGCGTGGGATGTCGGGCTGCCTGTAGCGGAGTACCCTGGCCACCCGTTTTGGGGACAACGGGTCGCCATTCGCCGCACACCCTTACCCACCGCCCCAATGAAATTCGTCCCGCCTGAGACGGCGATGAATGTTCCGCCCGCGGCGAGGAGGATTCCGCCGCAAAGGGCGATGAACGTTGCGCCGTCCGCGACGAAGAGGATCCCGCCATACACGGCGATGAATGTTCCGCCTGCGGCGAGGAGGATTCCGCCGCAAGGGGCGATGAACGTTGCGCCGTCCGCGCTGAAGAGGATCCCGCCGCCTATCACGGTTCACCCCGAACCACCGAGGAGGGAAAAACAGGTGCCGGTAGGGATTCTGATAGAGTTTGAGGGCATGTCAGTCCCTCCAGTGCCTGCTCCTCGCCAGTGCCCTCCAGTGCCTGCTCCTCGTCAGTGCCATCCAGTGCCTGCTCCTCGCCAGTGCCATCTAGTGCCTGCTCCTCGTCTGTGCCCTCCTATCCCTGCACCTCGCAAGAGGGTCCCGTCCAGCCCACCTGAGTTCCCGCTAGTCCCGTCCAGCCCACCTGAGTTCCCGCTGGTCCCGTCCAGCCCACCTGAGTTCCCGCTGGTCCCGTCCAGCCCACCTGAGTTCCCGCTGGTCCCGTCCAGCCCACCTGAGTTCCCGCTGGTCCCGTCCAGCCCACCTGAGTTCCCGCTGGTCCCGTCCAGCCCACCTGAGTTCCAGCTGGTCCCGTCCAGCCCACCTGAGTTCCCGCTGGTCCCGTCCAGCTCCGCGCCTCCCGTGCGCCCTCTAATGTCCGCGCTGCAAGAGCGCCCTCTAATGTCCGCGCTGCAAGAGCGCCCTCTAAAGTCCGCGCTGCAAGAGCGCCCCCAAGTGCCCGTACTGCCAGAGCGCCCTCCTGCGTCTCCGCTGGTCCCGTCCAGCTCTCCTTCGTCTCCGCTGGTCTTATCCAGCTTCGCGCCTCCCGTGCGCCCTCAAGTATCCGCGCTGCAAGAGCGCCCTCAAGTGTCTGCGCCGCAAGAGCACCCTCACGAGTCCGCGCTGCAAGAGCGCCCTCCTGCGTCTCCGCTGGTCCCGTCCAGCTCTCCTTCGTCTCCGCTGGTTCTATCCAGCTCCGCGCCTCCCGCGCGCCCTCAAGTGTCTGCGCTGCAAGAGCGCCCTCAAGTGTCTGCGCTGCAAGAGCGCCCTCAAGTGTCTGCGCTGCAAGAGCGCCCTCCTGCATCTACGCTGGTCCCGTCCAGCTCTCCTTCGTCTCCGCTGGTTCCGTCCAGCTCCGCGCCTCCCGTGCGCCCTCAAGTGCCCGCTCCTCCAGAGCGCCCTCAAGTGCCCGCTCCTCCAGAGCGCCCTCAAGTGTCCGCTCCTCCAGAGCGCCCCCAAGAGCCCTCTCCTCCAATATGGCCGCCTGAGGGGAACTTTCCCAAAGAAATTTTGGGGGGAGGCCATATAGCCTCAGTTTGTGTGGCCAGGCCAAAGGCCAAGGCCACAAAGGACCCAGATCCATCATGGCCTCCCGAGGACCCCGATCCGCCATGGCCGTCCGAGGATCCCGATCCGCCGAGGCCGCCCGAGGATCCAGATCCACCATGGTCGCCCGAGGACCCCGATCCGCCATGGCCGCCCGAGGACCCCGATCCGCCGAGGCCGCCCGAGGACCCCGATCCGCCGAGGCCGCCCGAGGACCCCGACCCGCCATGGCCGCCCGAGGATCCAGATCCGCCATGGTCGCCCGAGGATCCAGATCCGCCATGGTCGCCCGAGGACCCTGATCCGCCATGGTCGCCCGAGGACCCTGATCCGCCATGGTCGCCCGAGGACCCTGATCCGCCATGGCCGCCCGAGGATCCAGATCCACCATGGCCTCCCGAATCTCCAGTCCTGCCATGGCCTCCCAAGGCCCCTGATCCGCCCTGGAGGCTTCCCTGTTCTCCTCCCTGTCCGGATCCTATGCCAGCCTCCAGGACGCCCGCCCCCCCTCCCCGATGTTACTGTTACGGTGCGGGACGCACCTACCGGGAGGGGGGCGATATCTGTCACATGTCGGTTTTCCTTTCAGTTCTGTTTTGACCTTATTTGGTAGTTCCTGTTCTTATTTAGTTAATTAGTAATCATCATTTAGTCTTGTCACCTGTGTTTGATTAATTATCTAGTTTGCTCCTTTGTTTCCTGTTTCTTTATAAGCATTCAGTTTTGTCCCTATCCTTGTCGGTTATTAAGTTGTAAATGGTTTGAAGTGAGTTGATGCTATTAAATATACCTTTTTGTTATCCTTTTGTGTGGGCGCCGATTACTACAACCACCGACCGTGACAAATATTGGTGCGGAGGACTTTAAATATTACTATTTTAGATAAAGGTTGTGATACAAATGGTAGAATAACACATATAAAAACAATAGTGAAGAATAGGAATATTGTATTTCTCTCAGTTTATGCCCCTTGTACTCCTGACCCTACTTTTTTCTGTTTTGTCAACCTATCTCTTGAAGTTTTCAGGTTTTTAAATTGTATTGTGTGCAGATACGAATTCTGTAATGTCGCATATCCTAGATAGATCTCGACCAAAGGAATCACACTCTCAAGCTTTGTGTTCTGACAAACTTTGGCATTGTGTAACCTCATCCTCATTGGTGAATAGTTGGCGTTTATTAAACCCTTCTGCTAAGTCTTTCACTTTCTTTTCTGCTACTCATAAATCCAATTCACGAATTGACTATATTTTCATTTCTAATTCTTTATCTTCAGCTGTTCGTGATGCCGATATCTGTTCCTTATCTTTGTCGGATCATGATGGAAATTTGTGCAGATTATCTTGAATTCCTCGGCCATCCCATGCCACTAGATGATTTAACCCTAAATTGTTACAGGATGAAAATTTTTGCAGTCAATTCAGAAATAAATTTGCTGAGTTTATTGAAATTAACCAAGGTTCAGTGGATGATCCTCGAACACTTTGGAATGCAGTTAAAGGATTTATAAGAAATAACTCATTTATTTCATATGCCTCTTTCCTTCAGAAAAACCAACACAAAAATTTACTTGAACTGGAATCACAGCTCCAGAATCTGACTAGAGATAATCAGCATTGTTTCTCAGACAATACACTCAGTAAAATCATGGCAGTTAGGTCCGAATTCATTGCTGAGATCCAGGCAGAATTCTTATTTTCAAGGTAATAGACCAAGCCATCTTTTAGCCCTAAGATTACGCAACAGTGAAAAGTTTGCTAATATTTCAGCAGTGAAATCCCAATCTGGGCTCATTATGACAGACTCAAAATACATTAATATCGCCTTTCACTCATTTTACTCTAATCTCTATACTTCTTCTGCAGATGGTGACCCTGATTCTTTTGCATCGTTTCTGTCCAACCTTGATTTACCTAGGCTGTCAGATTCAGATTCAGAATACCTGGCTGAGCCGATCACTCTTCAGGAGCTGGAGTCAGCAATTCGATCTATGAACAAGGGGAAATCCCCAGGCATAGATGGCATTCCAATCGAATTGTATACTACTTTTTGGTCGGAATTAGGCCCCCTCATGTTAGATATGATACATTTTTTAGTTACCCAAGGCTCATGTCATCCATCTATTAATATAGCTGTTATTTCTCTCTTGTTAAAAAAAGATAAACATCTGACTTCCTGTTCTAGTAATTGGCCACTTTCTTTGATAGGGACTGAGGTTAAATGATATGATAAAGTACTATCTCGTTGTCTAGATAAATTTATGAATAAGATAGTTCATCATGACCAAACAGGATTAATTAAATCTTGCTCAGCTTCTGATAATTTATGCAGGTTATATCATATTATTAATTCAAATAATAGTTTGTCCTCCCCTTGCGCAGTATTATCTCTAGATGCGATGAAAGCTTTCGACCAGCTAGAATGGAACTATTTATGGGCGGTTCTACAGCATCTGGGTCTGGGGTCGAGTTTTATAAACATGATAAAAGTTCTGTATGCCAATCCAGCAGCCACTGTTCTCACAGGTGCTGTTCACTTTAACCCATTCTTTATACATCGAGGTCAGGGTTGCCCGCTTTCTCCTCTGTTATTTGCCCTATCCTTGGAACCTTTAGCTCAAGCGGTCCGACAATCTGAAACTATTTCTCCCATAAATATACGGAATACTCATCATCATATTTCTTAGTTAGCTGATGATATCTTATTATTTTTGGAGAAGCCGTCACATTCTGTTCCTCATGAATTTATTTGACCATTTTGGATCTCTCTCTGGGTTTAAAATGAATTGGAGTAAGTCATGTTTACTTCCCCTCAATTCTAAAATTGATTCCATGTCCCTTTCTATATCTATTGCATTGGTTCAAAACTTTAAGTACATGGGAATAGATGTTTTTCCTTCCCTGCAGGCAATCGTCTCAAAAACTATAATGGTATTCTAGCCAAAGTATCCTCAGATTTGGAAAATTGGTCTCGTCCTCCTACTTTTTTTCTGGCCCGTATATCAGTGATTAAAATGAATGTTCTCCCACGTATTTCTTCCATGATTCCTCTCGCTCCACCGGTCGGCTACTGGAATAAGCTAGATACATGTGTTTCACGGTATATATGGGATGGGAAATGTCCTCGTATTAAACTGACTACCTTACAATGATGTAGATTACATGGAGGTCTTTCTTTCCCTAATTTTAGACTGTATGCTCAAGCCTTTTCCCTCCGCCCTTTAGAAGTTTGGTTTGATCCTGACGCTTCTGTGTCTTGGAGAGCAATTGAATAATCTATTGTTTATCCGTATAATTTGAAGCATCTTATTTGGCCCGCCCCAGCCCGTCCTGCACCACTGTATCTATTTTTACAACCCGCCCCGCCCGCGCCCACAACCATTAAATAGACATACTAGGCATTGTAATGTAAATGAAAACAGCCTTTATTTCAGCCTGAAAGTGCTTGGAAACATCGCCCTGTAAACTGGCAACAACATACAATTATGAATATGAACCATAAAACAGGTAATATTAATAACAAGATAATGACAAACATTTTCTTTTTTTTTCTTTTTTATTTTTTATTAAGGATTTTCAAATAATACAAACAACCGAGACAAAGACAATCAAACAAACAGACAAACAAACAAACCCCAAGCGCTGCAAGTTAAATAAAATGTACAAGTGTATCTGTTAACAAAAAACATAATAAATCAAAACAAAAGAAGCCAAAACTCTCTAAAAAATAAAAATTTCAAATTTTCAAATTTTGTGTAGGAAGGATTGGAGAGGTTCCCAAAGTCTCCTGAATTTGTCCTGTTTGTGGTTGAGGTCATAAGTTAATTTCTCCAAAGGAAGGAAGGCTGACAACTGAGAAATCCACATGGAAATAGTTGGAATCTGAGATGTGGACCATTTTAGTAATATACATTTCTTAGCCAGAAATATAAGGGTAGTAAACAGAGATTTGAGGTCCGAGTCAAATAAGTCTTTAGGAATGTCATTCAACAAAAAAAGTGAGGGGGATAAAATAAAACGTTTCCCTAATATCTCCTGGATTGCAGAGTGGACCCCTCTCCAAAATGGTTGGATGTGAACACAGGACCAAAATACATGAAAGTTAGTAAGGCATAAAATTTTGAGATAAGTCCTTTGAACGACTTAACCGATAGTATGGTTTCTTCCAGTTCCGATAATTTAAATCGGAATCTATTTTGCTTTAAAAGAGACTCTATAAAATGCCGAATTTGAAGATATTTGAAAAAGTCTTCAGAGGGAATATCAAACTCTTCTCTAATTTGTTCAAATGATCTCAAAATTTCAGAGGTAAACATTCCTGAGAAGTCAGACAAGACTTTAAAACTCCAGTCCAGCAATCCAATGCTCCTAATCTGAATGGGAATGTCTGGGTTCAAAGCCAGAGGGGAGTGGATGGATATAGTTTGGGGGATATTCAAATGTTTTTTCACATCATTCCAAACCAATAATGTATTATAGACAATCACGTTATCAGTAAGAGAGTTTATCTGAGTTATATTATTAATAAACCACAGGGAGTCTAATCTTCTTGGATGGCAAAATAAAGATTCAAAATCAATCCACAGAGCATCCTGCCTATTCATAACCCAGCTTGTTATCATTTTGAGTTGAGCAGCCCAATAATAAAGCTGGAAATTGGGTAAGGAAAGACCCCCAAGGTCCTTTGGTTTACAAAGTTTAGAAAGGCCAACTCTCTGTTGCTTATTATTCCAGATATAACGAGATATGTAAGAATTCAAAGTTTTAAAAAACGATGTAGCTAAATAGCATGGAAGATTTTGAAAAAGATAATTAAGTCGAGGAAGTATGTTCATTTTTATGACGTTAACTCTCCCAAGAAGAGAAATTGGCAGAGGGGTATGACAAACATTTTCAACATTTACAAAGCAGCATTTGTATTCATCTAATAGGCTAAATAATTTTTTATTTCAGATTTGTATAGGCCTACAGTTTACAGCCTACGCTACATAACCACTGAATTTTTGTTTCACACGAGTTGCACTTCACATAGCCAATACTGCTGTTGTCTCCTGGTGCAACTATTTCTGAAAACCGGTCCCAAACATTAGATTTAGCAGCCTGACCTTTTTTTCTTTTAATGATGTAAATTCCCGACCTCAATTTCTCCCGCACCTCGTCTTCCACCTTCACTTTTATTTCTGCTTGGCGCTTTCATGATGTGTCATGAGACGCCAAAGATTTGGTGACTTTCTTTACCCGCCCCAACCCGACCCGCGGGGTCCGTGGGTTATGAGATGACCTGCGCATCACTAGTTCACAACTAGTTACAAAATGGCATAGGCATTCATCTATTTTCCACAATAATAACCTTTTGTCAGGCAGTACTCCATTTCATTGTCCGCAATGGACTCGTCATAAAGTAAACACTCTGGGAGATATCTATGATGATAGTGGTTTAAAATCCTTCCTGAATCTTAAAACTCAACATAATCTGCCAGGCACCTCCTTCTTTATGTATTTGCGCATTAGATCGGCCCTACGGGCATATGGGGTGCCTTGGAACTCTCAACTGCCTGTTCACCCTTTGCACAAACTAATCCTTCCTTCTGAGGAGTCTCCCTCCTCTGCTTCAGTCATCTATCTCTTTCTTCTTGAGCATTCATACAAACCTTTATCTATTACAACTGTTTGGGGTAAGGATCTTAATGAGGATGTGCATGTTTTAATTTCCGATCAGGTATGGGGTATGTTTAAATTGTCTTCTAAAAACCCTAATCACCATGATTCATTGGAAATTGCTGCATAGGGTTTACTTGACTCCAATGAAACGTTTTTATATGAATCTGTCATCTTCTCCTAAGTGTAATCTCTGTTCCCAAGGAGTTTTAGGCATGTTTTTTTTTGGGAGTGCCCCTCTCTCTCACCCTTTTGGACTCAGCTCTCACAGGACCTATCATATTTGTTGGGTACTGAGATATGTTTGACTCCATGCCATTTTTTAATGAATGACTTTTGGGACTTCACCTTGTCCGTCCAACAAAGATCTTTACTGTTAGCTGCTCTCACAGCAGTAAAAAAAATTGCTAGTCAACCGTTGGAATCCTTCTCACACAATGGACAGACAAACCTGGACTGTGTATTTGTTGGACATTATCTCAATGGAACGTGTGAAAACTGTAAATTCATGACATTCAGCTTTTAATGTTGTTTCTTCTTTTCTAAAATTTTTGTAAAAATTATTTTGTTATTTGTTTATCTATTAATATTAATTAATATGTGTTTATTATTTTATTTTATTTTATTTTATTTTATTTATTTTTTTTATTTTATTTTTTTTATTAAGTCTACCAAGGGGTGGGATGGGTTTTAAATTTGTACAGCTCCTTTTTGTTTTGTATTACTGTTCCACAAAATAAAACTCAATAAACAGTTGTTAACAAAAAATAAATTAGGTATACTGAATATTGTTAATGGTAACACTTTAGTATAGGGACCAATTCTCATTATTACTTAATTGCTTATTAGCATGCCTATTATGAACATATATCTCTTCATCTAAAAAAAATATTACATAGATTTCAGGAATATTTGTGCATCTATAAATTTTACTCTGGCTATTTAGATATTTTATAAACCTTTATCTTCATATATCCAGAGGATGTTTGTATGTGATAATATATTGCCATATACTCATATACTAACACGGTAATACCACTCTTGGGAAAAATGTCATATATTACATTTCTGTATGGGTAAAGACAGCAAACATCAATAAAGCTCTACCCAGACTTGTCCTCATAAAAAGTAGCTTGCTGCCATTAAACCATAATCAGTTTGTCATTATTGCATTCAATGAAATAATGGAAATAAAGTGCAGTAACTAAAATGGGAAGTGGGGGCGTGGCGTTCGTGTGCTGGCTGGGAATTGGGCAGTGCAGTCTTCGGAAGGTCCAGGAAGAGGCTGGTCAAAATTAAAGCGCAGTTCAGCTTAAACTTTAAGCTTATTCAGGTCTGTGGGCATAGCTGTCCTGTTGCACACCACGCGGTACTTCAAAGATACCTTTGTGGGTAGATCCATAGGGAGAGACCGGTCTCCTGAGGGAGACATTATTAGGTTTTATGGCAGTGGTGATGAAGCCCCCAAAAATGGCTATGGAAAGATTTATATTATACAAGGCTGAATTATGGTAGAGCATGTAAACTTATAATGTATAGCCATAATATAATATATAGGCTGTATCCAGATCAGATGGTCACTGCATCCACCTGGTTCCAGTCCATATCCAGACCAGATGGTGGATCAGCACTTAGAGACGACCTCGACAACCCTGTATGTCAGCAGAGACCATGTCAACTAGATGAGCCCCAAAGAAAGATCCCCTCCGAAGACCTCGTCACCTAGACGGCCATCGGGACAAGACCATGGGATCCAGATGAGTCATCTGCACAATCTGACTTTGTTGCAGCCTAGAATTAATCTGCTGGTTTCGTCTGGCCAAAGGAGAATAGAACATTTTGGCACACTATTTCTCTGTTTAATACTGTAAAGCTGCTTTACACAATCTGCATTGTAAAAAGTGCTATATAAATAATGGTACAAAAAAAAAAAGCATGGCAAGTAAAATGCCACCAACAACAATAAATTGTTATTTATTTATTGGAAGTTAACCAAACACTCAATAAATACATTAACAAAACTTGTTGGTTTAATATCTAGCCAGAGAAAGACAGGTAGGTTGAATGTGACACTTTACACAGCTCTAAACAGGCTGCAATTGGCACTAATGGGTGGTTGCGATAAATATCTCACAACAATACCAGTAATGAACCCCTTCTGCCACAATTGTGTGAGTATTTGGACCCCAGATGATTGATTTTTATACTCTCTTTGCTTTTACTGTTGACAGTTTATACTCTTTTTGGAAGTCCTTCAACAAGGAGGCAGGGACTTTTTCAGACAGAAGAGCATCACTGAGGTTAAGAACTGACATTGGGTGATGGGTATTGGCTTGCTGTTACAATTTACATTGTCCAGACCAGTCAAGTTCTTCCACATCAGACTCAGGAAACAATTCCTTTTTAATCTTTTAAAAAGATTAAATAATAAAAGGTTTCCAGGGTCTCAAGAGAAAAACTTAACACTTCAGAAATATTACTTCAATATTTATATTATAAAAATATTATGTCTATAACTGAATTCAGAAAGTATTTTCCCGCATTCTATGTTTCAGCTTAATACTAAAATCGTAAATATGCAAATTATTTTATTTCATCACTCTACACATACCCCATAATGACAAAGCAAAAATGCGTATTCAGTATTCAGAATCTTTACTTTGAGACTACCTCAAGTGCAGGCATGGGTTAAGAGTACAGTGTCCTCCATAATTCTTTAATGGAAAATGTTTCGAACAACTATATGTAACATGTCAGTTTTGGTTTTGTTCTGTTTCTACCTTATTTGGTTCTTCCTGTTTTAGTTCCTGTCCTAGTTCTGTTAATTAATGATCCCCATCACCTGTGTTTGATTAATCATCTTGTTTCCTCGTTTGTTCCTCTCCCTTGATAAGTCCTCAGTTCTGCCTTTATGTTTGTCGGATCTTAAGTTCATAATGGTTTATAGTGGGTTGATGCAAATAAATATATCTTTTGTTTATTCCTCGTTGTGGGCGCCGATTTCTACAACCACCAACCGTGACAGAAGATCCGACCGCGACAGAAAGCCAGACGAACGCCGGAGACCACGAACATCATGTCTCCAGCTGAAGTCGCGCTGTACGGGCTGCGGCAGGGCGGCCTGAGGTTGACGCGATATGTGGAGGTTTTCCTCAAGCTTGCCAACCGGGTGAGCTGGCACGACGCAGCTCTGGGTGCGCGTTTCCTGCTGGGGTTGAATGACGAGGTTATTCGCTGTGAACTTCCCACAGGTGATTTTCCCTTGGTCGAACTCATTAATCTAATCTTCTTCCTCAATGGACTCGACGAAGAAGTCGAGGAGATTCCCCAAACTTGTCATTCTGCTCCAGCAGGAACGCACAGCGTCTCCCCAGCTCATTCCTCGCCGGGATCCTCCACATACCTCTCCAACGGCTCCTCCCGCCTGCCCAACCCTATAGTTTCGCCATCCGCGGCGAAGAGGATCCCGCCGTACTCGGCGATGACTGTTCCGGCCGCGGCGAGGAGGATGCCGCCAAAAAGGGCGATGAACGTTGCGCCAGCTGCGGTGAAAAGGGTTCCGCCGCCCATGCCTCAGATTCAGGACAGGGGGCTATTGGATGAGGCTCTTCCCCCGGAATTCTCGGCTCCCATGCTCACGCCAGTGACTGCTCCTCGCCAGTGCCATCCAGTGCCTGCTCCTCGTCTGTGTCCTCCTATCCCTGCACCTCGCAAGATGGTCCCGTCCAGCCCACCTGAGTTCCCGCTGGTCCCGTCCAGCCCACCTGAGTTCCCGCTGGTCCCGTCCTCCCGTGCGCCCTCTAATGTCCGCGCTGCAAGAGCGCCCCTTTGAATCCGCACTGCAAGAGCGCCCCCAAGTGTCCGCGCTGCAAGAGCGCCCCCAAGTGTCCGCGCTGCAAGAGCGCCCTCCTGCGTCTCCGCTGGTCCCGTCCAGCTCTCCTTCGTCTCCGCTGGTTCTATCCAGCTTCGCGCCTCCCGTGCGCCCCCAAGTGTCCGCGCTGCCAGAGCGCCCCCAAATGTCCGCGCTGCAAGAGCGCCCTCAAGTGTCCACGCTACAAGAGCGCCCTCCTGCGTCTAAGCTGGTCCCGTCCAGCCCTCCTTCGTCTCCGCTGGTTCCGCCCAGCTCCGCGCTACAAGAGCGCCCTCCTGCGTCTCCGCTGGTTCTATCCAGCTCCGCGCCTCCAGAGCGCCCTCAAGTGCCCGCTCCTCCAGAGCGCCCTCAAGTGCCCGCTCCTCCAGAGCGCCCTCAAGTGCCCGCTCCTCCAATATGGCCGCCTGAGGGGAACGTTCCCAAATAAATTTTGGGGGGGGGCCATATAGCCTCAGTTTGTGTGGCCAGGCCAAAGGCCAATGCCACAAAGGATCCCGATCCGCCAAGGCCGCCCGAGGACCCCGATCCGCCACGGTCGTCCAAGGACCCAGATCCATTGTGGCCTCCCAAGGCCCCTGATCCACCATGGCCTCCCGAATCTCCAGTCCTGCCATGGCCTCCTAAGGCTCCGGATCACCATGGACTCCCGAGTCTCCAGATCCGCCATGGCCTCCCGAATCTCCAGTCCTGCCATGGCCTCCTAAGGCTCCGGATCCACCATGGACTCCCGAGTCTCCAGATCCGCCATGGCCTCCCGAATCTCCAGTCCTCGTTTGTTCCTCTCCCTTGATAAGTCCTCAGTTCTGCCTTTATGTTTGTCGGATCTTAAGTTCATAATGGTTTATAGTGGGTTGATGCAAATAAATATATCTTTTGTTTATTCCTCGTTGTGGGCGCCGATTTCTACAACCACCAACCGTGACACTATAGCTCTTCCTAGAATTGGCTGTCTAAGCAATCAGGGAAGAAGGGCCTTGGTAAGAGAGGTGACCAAGAACCTGATGGTCACTTTGGCTGAGCTTCAGAGATGATGTGCGGGAATGGAGAAACTTGCAGAAGGACAATCATCACTGCAACATTCCACTCTGCTTGATGGAACAATGGCCATAAAGTCCTCAAAAAAGATATTAATGGGCCCTCAGAACGTGAAAACGAAATTCTCGCAATTTCAAGCATGATGTCTGAAGGAAACCAGGCTTTGCTTATCACCTGGGCAAAACTAACCCAATGATGAAGCACGATGGTGCTACTAGCATCATGCTCTGATGGAATTTTTCAGAGGCAGAGGCAGAGACAAAGGAAGGAAGGAAAGCTGAATGCAGCTGAATTCAGTACAGCAAGAACCTTAATGAATACCTGGTTCAGAGTGCTCAGTACCTTAGGTTAGGTTGAATGTTCACCTGCCAATAACCCTAAGCACACAGCCAAAACAGAGGACAACTGTATGACCTAGCCAGAGACTAGACTTTAACTTATTCAAACCTCTTGGAGAAACCTTGAAATGACCGTTTACAGGTGGTCCATATCCCCAAATCCAGGAGTGCAAAACATGTCACACCATACTCAAAGAGACTTAAGGCTGTAATCACTGCTGTAATGGTGAATTTTGTATGCCTACACTTAAGAAATCAGTCCACCCTTATAAGATATCCAAATTAGCCTTTGCACTGGATTTAGTTTCTGCAAGTCAACTCAACTCTCACCCCTCCTTACCCACTCTTGTGCTCCTGCTCCTCCACCCTCCCCCATTTGCGTCTGCCGTAAATGACGTTAATATAGGGAACCCAGACTGTAATTAGATCACATAGACTGGGATAAGTATTAAAGACATTAGAGCAAGTGAATGAGTCTGGGACTGCAGGCTATTGCAGATGGGAAGGATATAACATATCACGCAGTCAAACAAATCAAGATTTTACCGTAAATCTGTAAAATTATGTATCAACCATCTACTAAATTATTCTTTTAAATGCGTGTATTTAAAATATCTGTGTATCCCCTCAGAATGTTAATGAAATAAAGTGGCAGTTATTAAAAAATAAATATTCATAACTTAATTGCAAACTCATATTATGGATACTGTGGTTGCTCCGAAATGGGAAAAACAAAACAAACAAACAAACATAAAAGTATCAAAAAGTGATTCATATTACTTCTTCTAAAGTTTTAGGTGAGGAACTGACCAAAATTTGTTGTTGATAGTATTACACACAATAGCAATCTAAAAATCCTAAATAGCTATCAGGGTATTAGTTAACATAATTTTCCATACTGCATAACATAGCCTTGTGGATGCATCACAACACGTATGGATGTGACCAAAAGTGGTGTTGTTAATTTCTACCAGTTTGTCCTATTCATGCAAATTTGTGAACCAATTTCAAACATTATTGGCAGTCATTATGTCTTTGACAATGCAATCAGTCAATTACAGTGAAGTGGAAGCACTGCCTTCTTTTACAGTATGATTTTCACTCAGATTTCACCATTACTCCTCCCACTTCTTTTACAGTATGATTTTCACTCAGATTTCATCATTACTCCTCCCACATTTGGACATGTTTGGACATTACTTGCAAATGAGTGATTTGTACATTATCAGTCTCATATTTCGTACTCGATTATTTTCAGATTCCATTTTTTTTTTATTATTTATTTTTTAATTTTAGGATCTCTCATCTGCCTCCTGGGACAGAACACTCCTAACATAGTGTTGTTGATTTTGCTGCTGTCTGAGCACTGATAATGTGTGTTGTGCTGAAAAGGCTTGTGTGAAGGGCAGCAAGCAGTGTGTGTGTGTCTGCATTTGTGATATTATTTATGCTGACCTACTGGTAATATAAAGTGATGTTAGTAAAGCTGCCTGATCCCAGGCCCTGCTCTTAAAACTGATGTGTCTGGAAGCAGTAAGTGCTCTAAGGGGTTTCAAGTGTGTGTGTGGAGATATGGAGAGAAGCGGGAATATGGAGAAATGGAAAGTGCGGAGAGGGAATATGTACAAATCAAAATGGGAATGATAGGCTGAGAGAGAGTTAGAGAGAGTCCAAGTACACACACTGTCAGAGGCTCAGATGAAAAACTTGTGGATAGGAGGTCACCATGGCAACGGCAAAGCCCAAAGGCTTGTTACCGAAACCCGGTTAATTATGGAGAGGGAAAGATAGCTTTATCTCTCTCTTGTGGCAGCTCTCCTTCTATCCATCTTTCCATCCATCCACCCCTCCTGGAAAAAGACATAGAAGGTGAATGAAAAAAAGAGAGATAAAAAACAAAGAAATATTGTGAGCGCACACACTGCCAGGCAGTTGTAATATATAGATGAATAAAAATGTTTCAGTGTGTGTGTTACATGTCTAGACCTAAGGCAGAAGAATCCAATCTGTCCACCACCAAGAGGCGAAGAGTGTTTATGTGGACAGACTGCTAATACTGCTTCAGAATGTGCAGACATTCATGTAGAAATACAGGGGTGAGATTCTGTAGACTCTGTAGCCTCGTGTGCACAGCAAACTCCGTACATTAAGTGTTCAACCAAAAATTTTAATTCTGATCATTCATACTCACCCTCATACTGTTCTACTTTCTTTCTTCTTTGAAACACAGAAGTTGTTCTGACAGAACAGACTTGGTTGACATAAAGCAGTAGTCTATTCATGTCTTTTGAACCCTCATGAGAGGTTTGCTTGAGGAACATAATTTTTAAGTCACTATTCATTCAGTCGTTATAAATCTGTAGCTTTCAAATGTCGAACAGTCTTGTGTGTCTTCATACTTGATCAGTTTTGTATCAGGTTTTGATGCCAAACCCAGTTTGGGTTGTCAACAAATGAAAATCCATTCTTTCCTCTTGTTGAGCTCTGATGATAAATTAAGTGAAATTTACAGAAATTATTTACTGATAAATGTGAGACATTCTGGGAATGTTGTGAGGAACTCTCATTTCTGAAATGTGCAATCAATCAATCAATCAATCAATAAAATTACTTTTGATTAAACCAAACAAAAAACAATAAACAACAGAAAATACTCATAATTTCCCCCAAAGATTGACTTTTTACTTTCATGTCATATTCCAGTCATTTTGACCCAGAGAAGATTAAATTTAAATTGTATCCCCAAAATGCTCATTTGCAAAATGCTCAATGTTAATTTTATCACACTGGACTAATTCTTACTGACTTTGCTCACACAGTGTATACCAACTTTTCAGTAATAATAATAATAATAATAATTTATTATTATTATTTATATATATATAAATAATAAATCTGACTGGAAGAGGTTGAGGTACTGGTCTGCTTATCTCTAATGATTGGAAATTTAATCCTTCTAATAACATCTCTGGATATCAACAGCTCTTTGAATCACAATCACCCACTGTCTTAAAATCCATTTCGTAGTTGTTTATCAAACCCCAAGTCTGCTAGGTAACTTCTTGGAGGAGTTAGATGTGTTGCTCTTAAACTTCCCTGAGGATAATACTCATTATGATTGGAGACTTCAACATCCACCTAATAAACCTCAGGCTGCAGACTTCCACTCTCTGCTTGCCTCTTTTGATCTCAAGTGAGTGTTAATTGTGACTACTCACAAATCAGGCAACCAACTGGACCTTATTTACACACGCCACTGCTCCACTCCTCATGTGCTGGTTACTCCACTGCACACCTCAGATCACTTCCTTCTTACTCTTAACCTCAACATGGTTCCTGATACAACACATACTCATCCACGTGTCACCTTTTAACGAAACCTATGCTCACGCACGCTCACCCTCATGGCTGTCTGCTATGGTTTCATCTTCACTTCCTCCCCTTAAACAGTTCTGGTCACTTGATGCTGACAGTGCTACTGACACTCTCTGCTCCACTCTGACGCCTTGTTTAAACAGTCTGTCTCCTCTCTTCAAGGCCAGCCTGTACCACCCCTTCTACCCCCTGGCTATCTGATGTTCTTCACAAACATCCCTCTGAACTTTGAACGGTCTGAACACAACAAAATTAACAATTTGTCTAACCCTTGCATGCTATTTAAAACATTTTCTTCCCTTCCTCCGCCTCCATCGTCAACTTTAACAGCTGATGACTTTGCTACATTTTTCATTAATAATATTATACATATCAGCGCTCAATTCTCCACATCACAAACTGTCAAACACATCTTAACAGCACACATACACTCGCTCATGTCATTCTCTCCACTCTCAGAGGCAGAAGTCTCCAAACCGGAGATATTTTAATGTAATTTATTTCAGTGATGCAAATCAGAATTTTCATCAGCCTTTACCCCAGTCTTCAGAGTCACATAATCCTTCAGAAATCACGTTGATTTATTATCAGTGCTGCTCTTTTTAGCTTTCTATTCATCAAAGAATCCTGAACAAAATGTCACAGGTTCCCAAAAATATTAAGCAGCAAAACTGTTTCCAACACTGGTAATAAATCGATTTATTATAATGATTTCTGAAGGATCATATGACTCCGAAAACTGGAGTAACAGCTGATGAAAATTCTGATTTGCATCACTGAATTAAATTATATTTTAAAGTAAATTAATTATGTATTATCCTATAACCTCTGAAAACGCCTCACATGACTGCTCTGAACATAACGAAACAAATGCATATTGATGGATCTTCTGTTCTACAAAATGTAAACAAATGTAGCCTATATTTTTGCAAGCGTAAATATTGTAAAAATATGAATATTAATTGTGTCTAGAACAGGCCGCGCCGCTGCGCCGCGGGTTTCGCGGGTGTTCATTTCATACTCTGTGACAGCTTATTTAATGTATAAATTATACATTGTATTTAATGTAAGGTACATGTACAACAAACTGGTAATGTCATAGTGGTATCGTGGCCTATACCTGTGGAACAGTAGACAGCACACGCGGTGTTCATCTAATAAAAGATCTTCATATAGCTCTAGCAAACAAGCCTTTGCAGATTTGCTTTCAACTGACTGTAGATCCAAAGCCACGTCTTCAGCGCTCTTGATGTTCTTAAACTCTCTGTTATCTGAGTGAGAACCGCTTCAGAGACTCAGCGCGTGCGGCAGGGAACTGAAGGAATCATTCAAACTGATTCGCGAACCGATTCACTGGTTTGATAAAGCCTTTAAACAGAATCGACTCGAATCATTCGCGAATGGGCATCGTTCATTGCCCAGAGAAAAGTAGACGGCGCGTTTGGAATAAACTGAAAGATTTTTAACTTGTATTGCATTAAGATACAGTAACGATAGGAGAGTCGCCCACAGTAACGAAGTAAAAGTACAGTTTTTTCTCTAAAAATATACTTGAGTAAAAGTAAAAGTACCCATTTTAAAATATACTCTAAAAGTATTAGTTACCTAAAAAATGTACTCAAGTAAATGTAACGAAGTAAATGTAACCACCTCTGGTTGTACCTGTACTCACTCATATCATTAACACATCCCTTCACACTGGTGTCTTTCCCTCAGCATAACCCCTCTACTTAAGAAACCCACTCTTAATCCAGCACTTTTAGTGTCACAAGCCAGGCCTCTGTGGCTCTCTCTGATCGCCACCAGAGGGCGCCCTCACCCGAGTATTAACCTTTTCACGAACTCCATTTCCCATCTGCCCCGTACCTAGGACTAATCACCGCCAGGTGGTTCTCATCATCTCCCCTACTTAAGCCACACTCACACTTCCATACGATGCAAAGTCTTGTTTAACCTGCCTGACATTTCTGAGCATTTATCCTGATTGTTATTCTGTGTATGACCCTGGACTACTGTTACCTTGGCGATTCTCTGCCGCCCGCCTTACTGCCTTTGTTCTGAACCTGTTGTACCCAGCCTGCCGCCTGCCACGACCTCTGCCTGGTATTGTTTACGATTCTGATTCCTGTGTTATTCCTGACGCCGTTGTATGACCTCTGCCTGTCGCTTCTGACTCCACCTTACAGAAGACTTCGCCAGAACAGGATGCAGCAATGTTGACCCAACTAAGTTCAGAAGTATCAGCTCAGGGCTCGATGTTGGCAGCACACCACCAACAACTGCAGAAGCTCACGTTACTCAATTGGTGAGGTCGCTGCAATCACTGCATCTGGCGAGTCCACTCCCGAACGCCATGCCGACCACGCCCTCACCGCCGCCAATAGTCTCACTGGCGCCTGCTGCCGCACCAGGTCCTCGATTATCTCTCCCCGACAAATACGACGGCACCCCAGAAAAATGTAAGGGATTCTTAATGCAATGTTACCTTTACATTAACCAACAACCTGCCACGTTCCCCACTGATACTAGTCAAGTTTCGTTCATTTGCTCACTACTCACAGGAAGAGCATTGGATTGGGCTACCGCCATATGGGAGGGAAACTCTTCCTTTCCATCCTATAACACGTTCATCCGTCAATTCCGTGAGGTGTTTGAACATTCCGCCAGTGGAAGAGAGGTAGGAGAGGAACTGATCTCACTCCGCCAGGGCGACAAGACAGCGGTTGATTACACACTCACTTTCCGTACCCTTGCTGCTCAAACCGGCTGGGAGAGTGAACCCCTCAAGCTGCTTTATCGCAAGGGACTCAGCGAGGAATTTCAATCCGAGCTGGCATGTCGAGAAGAGGGTAAAACTCTAGAGCAGTTTATGGAGTTGACCATCCGGATCGATAATCTGATTCGTTCAAGACGAGGTAATCGTGCTGTCGCACCAACCCCCGCTAACCAAAGAATCTCAGAACCTGAACCCATGCAGATCGGTGCCACCCATCTCTCCGTTGAGGAGAGGGAGAGACGAATCCGCCAACACTTGTGTCTATACTGTGGAGAGTCAGGACACTTGAGAGCAGCCTGCACCGCTCGTCCTTCTCGACGAGATCAAAATCCACCGTTAGTTCCGTTGAGCAGAGGTTCGAGAACTAGAACCTCTCTGAAATACCCACTGAATATCAGGACCTTTCCGAAGCTTTCAGTAAGAGCAAGGCCTCGAAACTTCCTCCACATTGCACCAACGATTGTGCCATCGATCTGATTCCAGGATCATCACCACCCAAGGGCAGAATCTTCCCTTTGTCACAACCTGAATCCGAAACCATGATGAAGTACATAGAGGAGGAATTAGCTAAGGGGTTCATCGTACCATCTAAGTCTCCAGCATCGGCAGGTTTCTTCTTTGTTAAGAAGAGGGATGGCAGTTTACGACCCTGCATTGACTATCGAGCCTTTAACGACATCACAGTAAAGTTCCGCTTTCCATTACCATTAGTCCCTGCTGCACTAGAACAACTTCGCACTGCCAAGTACTTCACTAAATTAGATACTTTGCAGCGCTTACAATTTAATCCGCATCCGAGAGGGAGACGAGTGGAAGACGGCCTTCTCGACCACATCTGGGCACTACGAATACCGGGTTATCGTTCTTAGGCTATGTCATCAGAATCCAATGGCCAAGTTGAACGATTAAACCAGGAGCTCACCCGATTCCTTCGTTCCTACTGTCACAACAATCAAACTGACTGGAGCAGATATCTGCTTTGGGCTGAATATGCCCAAAATTCCCTCCGAAAGGCTGCCACGGGTCTTACACCTTTCCAATGCATTCTTGGATTTCAACCTCCACTCTTCCCTTGGTCTGGCGAACCGTCCGAACTTCCAGCCGTTGATGATTGGCTGAGAAGAAGTGAGGAGACTTAGGATGCCGCTCATGTAAACTTACAACGAGCAGTTCGTCGTGTGAAGGAGCAAGCGGATTGTCGCCGCCGACGCCAAGTTTCGCTCCTGGTCAGTGGGTGTGGCTCTCTACAAGAGATCTTCATCTCCGTCGTCCATGCAAGAAGCTTAATCATAGGTACGTGGGTCCATTTAAGATTCTTAGACAAATTACTCCTGTTTCTTACCGTTTAGCATTACCAGCCAATTATCGTATCTCACCCACTTTTCATGTCTCCCTGCTCAAGCCCGCTGGTGGTCCGAGAGGAGAGAGGTATGGTCCCAAGGAACGTTGTTGGGTGGGGTCTCAGGACATCTTGGATCCCAACCTTACTAACGAGTTTCATCTCAACCACCCGGACAAACCAGCCCCAAGACCCCGTGAAAGACCTCGGCATTCGGATCGTTCTCGCTTCGGGAGCCGCTCGCAGGGAGGGGTCTCTGTCACAAGCCAGGCCTCTGTGGCTCTCTCTGATCACTACCAGAGGGCGCCCTCACCCGAGTATTAACCTTTTCACGAACTCCATTTCCCATCTCCCCCGTACCTAGGACTAATCACCGCCAGGTGGTTCTCATCATCTCCCCTACTTAAGCCACACTCCCACTTCCATACGATGCGAAGACTTGTTTAACCTGCCTGACATTTCTGAGCGTTTATCCTGATTGTTATTCTGTGTATGACCCTGGACTACTGTTACCTTGGAGATTCTCTGCCGCCCGCCTTACTGCCTTTGTTCTGAACCTGTTGTACCCAGCCTGCTGCCTGCCCCGACCTCTGCCTGGTATTGTTTACGATTCTGATTCCTGTGTTATTCCTGACGCCGTTGTATGACCTCTGCCTGTTCGATTTTGATCTCATTAAACATTGCAAATGGATCCGATCGCTTCTGACTCCACCTTACATTTAGAAAACTATAGATTAATATCCCTTCTTCCTTTAATTGCAAAAAACAATTGAAAAGTAGTATTCAACCAAGTCTCAGCTTACTCTCACAGAACAACCTTCTGAACAGCGACCAGTCTGGCTTCAGAAATGGACATTCAATCAAGACTGGCCTACTCTTGGTTATTCAGGCCCTAAGACTGGCAAGAACAGCTTCCAAATTTTCAATACTTGTCTTTTTGGATGTGCCTGCTGCTTTTGGCATGGCTAATCACCAGATCCTCCTGACAACCCAAATGGAACAGGGTATCTCAGGTACTGCACTCCAGTGGTTCGAGTCTTACATCTCAGATAGGTCCTTCAAGGTACCGTGGAGGAGTAAGGTGTCCAAGTCGAAACATCTAGCTAGTGGGGTGCTTCATGGCTCAGTTCTTGGTCCACTTCTCTTCTCTATCTACATGGGATTACTAGGTTCTGTCATTCAAATCCATGGCTTTTTATATCACTGCTATGCTGATGACACGCAACTCTACCTATCATTCCATTCTGATGATCCAATGATAGCTGCTTGCATCTCAGTAAGTCTAACAGACATTTCTTGCTGGATGAAGAACCATTACCTTCAACCCAACCTTGCCAAGACAGAACAGCTTTTGGTTTTAGCCAACCCAACACTTCATCATAATTTCTCCATCCAGCCAGGCACATCATCCATAACTCCTTCCAGGACAGCCAGGAACCTTGGAGTTGTGATTGATGATCAGCTGAATTTCACAGACAACATAGCTAAAACTGCAGATTTCCTTATACAACATTAGGAAGATCAGAGCCTTTCTACTAGGATTATGTTACATAACTCCCTGTGCAAGCTCTTGTTCTGTACAGGCTGGACTATTGCAACGCTCTCTTGGCGGGTCTTCCAGCCTGTTCTATCAAACCTCTGCAACTCTGATCTAATAAACATAAAATAAATAATGACACCTCCCATAGGAAAAATGTATTTCTCAGTGCTTGATTTTCCTAAACTCAGGGGAATTAGAATAAATTCTCATATATCTATAATTTTAGTATCAACAGCATTTCAGATGTTTCTCCTAAAATTTCAATTTCTCTTAGGAATTAGACACAAATGAGACATGATAAATATTTGAGAGGAAAAAAAAAAGAGTCAAAACAGAATTTGGTGGAAGAAACATAGAATATTTTGTCTTGCTGCAATCTCTATAAAGACTCAAGTATTGAAATATTTTATTGCCCAGTGGCTGCTCTTTCTAAGCTCATGAGACTTAGTTGTGATTGTCATATGTCTCATTTTAGTATCAATAGTGTTTTAGATGTTTCTACTAAAATTCTTTAGGAGAAATTAAAGTAGACACAAATGAGACATGAGAAAGTTCTGAAAGAAAGGAATCCAAAATGACAATGGGAGAGAAACGTGTGAGAAACATGGGATAACTTTTTATTGTCTCTCTGTAATCTCTCGCAAGACTCCATCATAAAAATGTTTTACTGCTCAGAGGTTGTTGTTTTTTTTTTACATTGCAATGGGGTTTTTCAATTTTACTGGTCAAGACAGTAGGAGTAGAGACAGGAAACAACTGGACAGGTGAGAATTGAACAGGAGCAGGAAAGTACCTTTAGCTGGGATTCGAACCCATGCTGTCTGAAGTGCAGTTGTGCCTTCACGTCGATGCGCTGCCCACAAGGCAATGGCTCTGACAGAGGTTATGTTATGCTCAGGATATTAAGGGGTGATTCTCTTATTTGTCTCATTGAGATATCAGCTTTGTCTTAAGATGTCTTCAGTTTTATTTTAGGAGAAACTTTAAACTTTTACTAATATTGTAAATACTAAAACTATAATTTAAATAGCATTAAACATTTCAGAATATCAAGGGTTACTAGTTTAAATCGCTCTCACAATGGTCTCCTTTAAAGCTTTAGAAGAGATCTCAACAACTTTACACACCATGCTCAGATTTTTTCTCCTAATCTAAAGACTCTGCTGGTCTCATATTTGTCTCCTCCAATTTTACAAATAAGAACTCAACAACATCACACACTGTGCTCAGATATTTATCCTTAGAGATGCTGGATCTCTCCCATGTGTCTCCTCAAATGTTTAGAAGAGATCTCAACAAAATCCCACACTGTGCTCAGATATTTCTCCTACAATAAAGACTTTGGAGCTCTCACATTTGTCTCCTCTAAATTTCAGAAGTGATCTCAATAATTTTACAAAGTGTGAATCAAGTCAAATGCCTCAATATGAGCTCAAATATTTCTACAATATGTAATAATCAAATTAGTCAATTAATAATTAAGACTGAGTCATAAGCCATTTATGTGTCTTTCAGCAAAGAAAGCTCCAGGGTTACATTTTTCTGTAAATCAGTTTTGATTAAGACATCCAGTACATTACTATTTCCAACAACAAATTATGTGCATAAGTACATAAACATTGTCTTATAAAAATTAACATTATCCTTATTTCTGCATAATTTGTCTCTCAATATAGCCTCTCTGATATATAGCTAACTCTGAATTTATGACCCCCCCCCCCCCTTTTATTTAGTGCCTTCCAAGTACTTGACTTGGTGCACACTTTGTAAAGTTGTTGAGATATCTTCTAAAGATTTACAGGAGACACACGTGAGACCACCAGAGTATTTAGCTAAGGAGAAATATCTGAGCACAGTGTGTGATTTTGTTGAGATCTCTTCTAAAGCTTTAAATTAGACAAATGTGAGAGATCCAGAGTATCTAGCTAAGGAGAAAAATCTGAGCACAGTGTGTGATGTTGTTGAGATCTTGTTTGAAACTTTTGAGGAGACAAATGTGAGAGATCCAGAATCTTTAGCTAAGGAGAAAAATCTGAGCAGTGTGTGATGTTGAGATCTCTTCTAAAACTTTAAAGGAGACAAATATGAGACCACCAGAGTCTTTAGACTAGGATAAATATCTGAGCACAGTGTGTGATGTTGTTGAGATCTCTTTTAAAGCTTAAAAGGAGACCATTGTGAGAGTGTTAGAGTTTTTGTCTCAAGAAACAAGTTTGAGAAGCAGGAGACTCAAGCGAAAATCTCCATTTGATCTTCAAGTAACCTCATTTCTGTCTAGGATAAATATTTGAGATGTTAAAGAGATCTCACTTTTGATTTTTTCTTTCCAGCAGGTATAAATGAATGAAATGAATAAAATGTCATCAGCATGAGCTAGTGGTAAACAAAAAGAGCATGCTAATTTACACTTTAGAAGTTGTATTTTTTATGTGGAAAAAAAGTGGAAGTGGCAAATAAGGAAGGGATAAGAGCTTGAGGTAAGCAGTTTTATGTTTTAGCACAATGTCACATTAATTTCATGTCACATTTTTATCGGCTGGTCAGTAAACGTGGATTGTATCAGCAAACACACTGCAATGATCATGCTGTATCGCAGGCTATCTTTGGTCACAAGACCGTGACAACAGCCGTGTTCGAACCTCGCTCACTGTA
The DNA here is from genome assembly GCF_936440315.1 of Barbus barbus. Classification (NCBI taxonomy): domain Eukaryota; kingdom Metazoa; phylum Chordata; class Actinopteri; order Cypriniformes; family Cyprinidae; genus Barbus; species Barbus barbus. The sequence goes on from NC_136733.1 coordinate 10,275,839, forward strand.
CAACATAAGAGCACCGATTACGAGCCACGATCGTAGAAATCGCCACCATTGTTTCACAATGCCAATCTTTCGTCTTGGACACCCGAAGATCGTGCAGTGTGTTTAAGGCTTAACACTAGTGATCTCTATACTTTTTCTATTCTGTCTACTTGTTTTATTTAAAAAAAATAATAAAAAACTTGACCCTCTAACATTAGCTCTATCTATTCTCTATATTTTCTACTTACTTTTTATTGCTTGTATTACACACACACACACACACACACACACACACACAAAAACTTGCTACATGTACTGCATTAGTCTAACCGGGACTTGTCACAATACTTCGTTTATATTGTCGCTCTTTGGTTGTTTTGATTGCTTCCATTACCCTAATTTGTAAGTTTGTAAAGCGTCTGCTAAATGATTATAAATTATGTAAATTTCACATTTCATAACCGTATATAAATAATTTATAATGTCATACACATCAACTGATATTATGTTAATATATCACCAAATCTGAACAACTAAAATATGATTTTTAACTTAAAATATACTTAACCACCTTAAAACTACATGTAGTAAAACTGAAAATCACATGATGAATCAAAGTTTATCATGAAGAGACTTTCCCATGAATAGTGGCCATCAATCAGATACATGATATACAAAAAATACAAATACAAAAATACGTATACTATCTTGTTGAATGTAATAGATTTTGAACAAAAATTGTATGGTAATCCATATTTTTACTTCCAAAAACTATTTTACAGTATAGGTTAAAAATACAATGTGTTTCACAGTAATTTTTTTCACTGTATATCAAAAGGTAACTTACAGATTTTATGCCATCTTCCACTGATACTCCACAAACTCAAACTATTCAGTGAGCAAGAGTTGACATGAAAAAAGGCAAACAAAACAAAACAAAATGTCAAATGGATCATTGATGACATAAAATCCCAAAACTGACCTGCTATGTACAAAAGGTGCTCACAATTAGAGAATTCTCTTTTCCTCTGAGTAGCAAATATCCTTGACAGTTTATTAACAAAGTATAATAAAGATACAATTAACCTAAAAATGACAAGCCATTTATCATTTCCAAACAGGGTCACCATATGCCAATGCATTCACAGTGTGATAACAGCAGCTCTTTCAGCATATGCTCACATCAAACGACTATAGATACACTTTATTATGCAAATACTGTATAAAAGACATACTAACTTTAGCGTGTGTTCTGTATTCTTCTAATATTTATTTTCCAAGATGTTAGTTACATAATCTTATATTGAGGCTTTGAGTGTGGATATTTAACCCTCTTTGGGGGTTCAAACCCACATCATAACATTTGCCTCTTGGGCATGCTGCCCACACATTCACAAGGACGACTGTACAGCTGACAAAATGGCTATCCACTGAGGACATATGGAGATATGAATACTTGTGGTTTATATACAGTTCAGGTTAACTCAGTTGCACTAACACAGCTATATGTGCAGACTTCATCCTCTCAAGTCTTTATCATAGGCACATAATTTATTACATAAGGTTAATGGGAAAGAAGTTTGTTTAATGGTTGCAGATGAATTTATGGACTATGATGCTCATTAGTCTGTTGCAGAAGCGAGCTAAGCACAGAGAGTACTAATGATAATTAAGCATGTACTTTATATGTCAATAATTAAAAATGTTTTCTAATAAACTGCATTGTATAGAATATCATCTCTATGTGTATATTTCAAGTGAATGAGAAGAATATAACGACAAATTAGAATGTGAATCTCACAAAACATGAAAGAAGAAAATTAAGTCTATTTTGAGTTTTTTTTTTTTTTTTTTTTTTTTTTTTTTTTGTCATCATGACAATTAAGCACCCTGCATACTTAATGCACTGTAATGCAAATAATCAAACAAACAAAAAAGGTTATTATTTGTATTGTATATAATGCTGGAACTTAACTGTGCCACTGTAAAAAAATAAAAATAAAAAAAATAATTCAAATTAAATTACTTAATGAAAATTAAAAATACAAATTACTCTACTACATTTAAAACACCGTGCAGTGGTAAATTATTGTTTGTTACAGAATTGCGCTGCTAGACCTTTTTGCGAGATTTCTACAGGGATAACATCTCTAGCGCAGATAACAGAGGAAGCCTCTCTCCCCTCCGCTGCTCCACGTCCGTCACTACGTGATATCCTCACTTCCTATGCTCATAAAGCTATTATTCCACTCTCCTGCTCTGTCTGGGCTGATGAACGGGCGCTGAAACATCCTGCGCTTGACATCGCTGAGAAATGGCAGGCGAATCAAGCTGACACGAATGAGACAATACAGCAAGCTCTCTAACGATGGGAACTCCGATTCATTTCAATCAGCCGGTTCGTTCAGACGGATCATTTCAATGATTCGATTCCTTCGAGTCACCATTTTAAAGCGTCTCAAGGAATCCAACAGTGGAGTTTAGCATTTTTTTTTTTTTTTTCTGTAGTGAGAAATATTTTTTTTTCGAATACTGCTATTTCATTATAATTTAGGCTACATTTTGCATAGTTTTTTTTTTTTTGTCTTGTAATATTTAGCATAAATTTGTATTCCTGTTGCTGCCACTCATGTGAAAAAAGGGGAACAAATAGCTATGGCTTCAGCTTGTCACCCACAGTACAGTAGGCTACATCATTTCAAATGAATCAGGGAACCGACTCAAAAGAACGATTCGAACCGAACCGAGCGTGGATTATGCATACGGACTAACAAGGGAAAGTGATGCTCAGAGAGGACAGAGGGCTCGGAAAAGATGCATTAAAGGGCGATGAAGTTCTGTGAAGCGGGTTCTCGTCGCTGCGTTATGTACGCACGTATGATTCATTTAATGTAGTGTTTTATTGCTACGTAGCACGGGGTGGATTTTATTACCAAGGAAAAAACGAAAGTCGATATCGGTTGGTCGCTGATAGGAAGAGAGAAAGGGGGGTAAATGATTTTAATGATGATTTATAGGCTACAGCGGACCGTCACTTAATTTTGAATTACATCTTGAACTTCGCAGTTCTGAGGAAATAACAAAAAAGCGTTTTATTCGTTAAAGGAGAGATGGATGGAGAGACAGGCAAAGGAAGGGATCTCTGACGAAAAGGTAAGTTGTCATAATATCCTATTTTGCTATTTCATGTGCTGTGTCAGTTTTCAGGCTTTCATGTCCATCTCACAGAATCGCGCAGCTGTGTAAATGAATGTGAATGCACTGGAATAGACTATAACAACAGACGCGTCTAGCGCAGTCAAAAATAAGCACAACTGTCACAGCATAGGCTACAAAGCAACTGCTGAGACTTTGACCATTTCTGGGTTTCTGCAGAAATATGACCTACGACCAACCCACCTCGACAAGCACAACATAAGAGCTGTTCACACGTGTTATGTGTTTCTGCGCAGTCTTTTAATTGTTGCTCTGTGTACACATGCGTGTTTTCAGCAGTGGCGTCGCGTCGTAGCCTTGCTATTTCAAAGCGCCTGCCTTTAAGTTAACAGTTCAATTTAAAACCGCGTTCCGAGAGGCGTTCTATCCTTTTCTATTGCACTCAGTAAAGGGACTGAAATAGGTGTTTTGATCGTTTATACGCAAAAAAAAAAAAAAAAAAAAAAAAGTTAATTAATTTATGCGCACCTGTGTTGGTGTTCATTAGCCCACCTCACGATAAAAACGCTTGTGTGATATCTGGCTTTGGCGCGAATAACTGCCATAAGTAATGGCGTGTAACCTGCTTAATGGGCAAGTTACTGGTTAGGCGTGTAGGCTGCCTTCATATATATATATATAACATTTATTTTATTTATTTATTTATTTTTTTTCCCATTGATGCAGTACATTGTGCTCATGAAGAGCTGGAGTCAGTGCGGTCACGGCGGCAGGTAGCAGCTGAATGGCATTATATTGTGAATGGTGCTGCAAACGGTGTCTAAGGACAAAAAAAAAAAATGTAGATTTAATTGAGAAACCTAGGTATATAGGCAACTCTGGAAGGTGCTCCTACTTATGAGCGCTAAAATAAAATGTACCTTTTACCTTACCCTATCAATGAAATCGGTCACACCTGTATCCGTGACAGCTCTATCAGCAAAAGGAGTCAGGGGACTGGCCTGTCCTTTTTTGCCAATCAGATACGCTCTTCGCCTGTCAGTCATTTTAAATTTACAGATTACTGATATTTGGTAGGGTGACATGACATTGGAGGGTGGGGTTTCAGGAAGAGAACGTGTTGTTGAGGTTAGCCACATTTTGGAGTTTATTAAAACAACTAAAATCACTGTCAATACTTTTATTTTTAAATCACTGAAGTGGCACAATGTACCCACTGAAAATTTAGGTTTGCTGAACCAAATAGGGCTGTCTACTGTTTACCAATGATAAAAAAAAGCAGGTATTGGATGTATGTCTGCTAAACATTGTATCATTTTGTGTTCAAGCATCTGATAACAGCTGAAAACACATTCACATTCTAAAACATAATATTAATGTCAGTCAGGGAATGTTTTTCAGACACACTGCACATCAGCAATATAGCTCTAAATATTACAGTTTCCAGATTAAAGGAAACATCAATTAGACATCTGTTAGATGTACATGTGTTATCAAAGGAACAAAAACACAACCTGCTGTCTGATGGCCACATACGACTTTCCTTTGATTCAATAGGGAAACCAATATCCTCTTAAGGCACAGTCGGGTTAAAACGGCTTTAATGTTGTGTTGTTGAATGAATAATCCCCTGGCCGTGAGCTTTAGGAAATTTGGAGTGGTGGTTGTATAAACGAGGATTCTGCCTGCATGCGTAACACTCTGGTTCTCCCACAGGGCACTAACAAGACAGTTCACAGTTAGATCACAATCATTGCATCTTGACATCTTGGGCTACATCTTGAAATCAGCAAGTTAGCTTTTAAAGGAACAGCTCACCCATAAACGAAAATTCTACCATCATTTATTCACCCTCAAATTATTCCAAAACAGTCTATGAAACAAAAAAATGGAGGAGCTTTAAAGAATATTCAAAAACACTGAATGTGAACATGGGCTTTCATTCTCCAAAATGGAATAAAATGCACCATAAAAGTAGTTCATATGACTTGTGCACGATATCCCAAAGCCACATTATGTAGCTTTCTGTGCACAGGTCATAGGAATTACTTCTATGGTGCATTTTCACCCTGTTTGAATGATGGAAGTCTGTGTTCACATTCACTTTTTCTGGACATTCCTCAAAACACCTCTATTTATGTTCCACTGTTTTGGAATTAAAAAAAAAAAAAAAATCAGGCTGAAATGTAATTCATTATTCACATAAAGTATTGTTTTCTGATGTAACTTTCAAACCTCATTCTCGCTTACACACATTAAATTTCAAGTATTATGCCAGAGTTGGCATCAGTGAACACCAAATGTCTTGTTTGCAATGCGCAAATAGTAACTGAGACCATTCAGTAAATAATGACTGAGAATCTCATGTCCAGATGCCTTTGTGGGCCATATATAAAAGAAACTAAATTTCACTTAGAACATCTGTTTAAACAAATTTGGAGTATCGCACTAAATTTATAACTTTACTCTGCCAGAAAGACCTTTACTCTGTTCGCAGACCTTGAGATACCAAGCAAATGCTACTGCTTGCTTCTACTTAACAATGTAGATTGAATGCATGATTGATTGATTCAGCTGCCCTTCAGTTGAATTCATATTTGAAGACTAGATGCAGAGCTCCAGGATATTGATCAATGCTTAGATCATTTTTGTTCATATTCAAATCAGGGGTCAATAAGTCTAGATGGATATCAAGGCCCAGAAAAAACTTCAACTTTGCTGAGACAAATTTCAGTCATAAACATTGCATGCTTTTTCCAGCATGAACATTAGAACAGCTTGCCTTATAGTCATGGTAATATCAATCATTTCAATGATCACTGTATCTGAATAAGTGTTTTTGGCATTTGGAGCAATTTGTTCACAATTCAGATGTTTCTTGTTTTTGCTTTTCATTGTGAAGAGCTTCTATGCTTCTCCTCATGACTATCTCTGGGGAATGGATCATGTTTTCAGCTTTCCCAGATCCAAGGGACCATCCTGGCTGTAAACATGTTCTCTCTCAGTCTTCCTGACTGTCAGAGTGGAGGTGGATGAGTGTGTGCATCATTTATGGCCTCTCTGATGGGCACTAAGGGTCTCAGTATTTCCCCTCTCTGCAAATGATTTCAGACATTTGAAGGCCCCATTGTGAATGTATGGTTCAAGAATATGAGCTGGTTAAAAGGTCATTGCTGTATTGCCTGCATAGGTTTCAGTACATTGCTCCTTTATTGTTATCATTGTTTTCTTTGTAAAGTAATTTAAAAAGTATACAATTCTATGTGCACAGAAAACAGGGATGTGCAGTACTGGTGATCATCTGCTTGATTAGGTCAAAACAATGGGTTAGGCAAACAGTGATTTTCTTACTTAGTATTTTTGTGATTTATATTTTGTTTTTGTCTTTTCCAGTACATATGTCTAAATGTTCATGATACAGTTACACAAGAAGCAAAATTACTTCCGTTATTAAGTCTTGTGTTCTTTATTAAATTTATCAAAATTAAGTGGGTTTATCCTTAAAACAAGAAAGAAAAAAAATCTGTCCACGGAGTAAGAAAAATAAACTGGAGAGATTTGTTGTTAGTTTGTTTGATGGTTTTAAGCATAAATTCAACTAATTTTGATATATTACAATTAAATCAATGGCTTAAGTCAGTTTGCTTCTCAAGTAATGTTATCTTGATTTAATAATACTTCGATATTTGGAAAAGACAATAACAAAATCCAAAATTAGACAAAAATACTAAGTAAGAAAATTATTTTTAGTTTTGTATTGTATAGTCAGTAGCAGAAAAATATGGGCATTTAGAATAAGGCATTAATGTGTGCTTTTGTAAGTACTAATAAACAGCCAGTATGCTAGTAATATGCATGCTAATAAGCAACTAGTTAATAGTGAGAACTGGTCCTTAATATAAAGTGTTATTTGGGTTTGTAAGGTGTTCTGAGGGGATTTTTAATCTTGTCTTGCTAGGCAGTTGTTAACTGTTCTCTGTGGTTGGTAGTTGCTAACTGACATAAGACAAAATGCTCGGGTCCCTCCTTCAAAATAAATACGTGGTATTTTTCTGCCTGTTTTTTTTTTTTTTTTTTGTCTGCAGATGATTGCAAGTCTGAACACTTAAAGTACATAACAGCACACTTCTCTTCAACAAGCTGCATGATTTGTGGGGTCATTCAAGTCTGTAGCACAAATTATGTGGTTGAGTTATGTACCAATATTCATTTCATTTTGTTCCTTACAACTGAGCAATACTAGTAGTTACAAATGACAAATCAACTATCAACCAATATTTCTATATCACTGCATTCCTAAAAGAAGATTTTGCTCCGTTCTGTTAATTAAAGAGCAAAACAGCCTAATTTCTAAGACAAGCAGACAGGAAGTCCACATTTAGGACAAAGGACAAAGATGCAATTAATTGTGAATAGTCATCTCTTATTATGAATAAGAGCTGTATAAATGCTGATTTTATAAGATTTATTTTTAAGAGGGCTTCTCTTGACGAATATAATTTCTTTCCTTTTATAATTATCGCCCTCTCGCCATCTCAGCTGTTGTGATATTTGTTTGATCTCTCGCCGTTGTTCTCGCCTTGCTCGCGCATATGCCCCTCCCTCTCTGTCTGTCTTTGCCAGGCTGTTGTAAGCAGCCGTGCTGCTTGTGTCATCAGAGAAAAGGACAGGCGAGAGCCCAAGAAACCGTAACACAGTGAGGTTGGGTTACAGAAGAGAGACATGGGTGTGTGTCTTTGTCCCCACCAATCCTTTCTCATTCACAGGGTGACAGCTGGCTAGCAGTAGGTTACAGTGGCATTGCCAAAAGAAGTCAGTCCAGACCACAGCAGAGATTTACATCCAATATCCTGCATGTGTACAACACATACCAAATGGAAATGATGATCGTAATTAACTTACAGACAAAAATATACTTGATGTGCACTTTTTTTTCGAAAGATCATTGGAGTTTGTTTTACAAGCAAATACTCTTGCAGTGTTTTTACTTCAAAATGTCGCATTTAATTCAATGTGTTAATTTAATTTAAATCCTACACCAATTTTTCTCACTGTGTACAGTGTTAACATCACTGACAGTAAGATATAAAAAAGAAAACATGTTTAATTTATTACATAATACATGCGGCACTAGTAGTACATAAAACCATAAAACTGTAACATTAGTAGGCTATATCGTTGACCTTAATTCACATAGTTATACAGACTAACAACAATAATAGTAGCAAAATCTAAATTCATGTTTTCAATACATTTTATACATGCTGCACACATAATTAATAAAAAACAGCTATTCCAAATATGCTTTCCATCAAGTAGCCTACCCATTTAATGCATGCATAATGCATAAAATTCCAAAATTGCAACATTATAAATCATGCACAGCACATTCTACACATTTACTACATGCAACTCGCACAATACATAAAATAACATTCTAGTAAACATTATGCTCCTGCTTTCCATCATGCACAACACATTATACGCATTACGAATCCTATGCATGTTATATGTACTGCACCCACAGAATTTTGTCGCACTGTTGAGCACTGTAGGACACACAGGTGAATTCACACACATATTTTACCCCTGTACCTTGACAAATGGAGCGTATTGCATCACATCAGCAGTGGGTAAAACGTTAGCATATTGTGTGACCAGATTATAAAAGTGGATTTAGTAGAAAACTGTGAAACGGTACAGCTGCTAGCTCAAGGCACACACGCTCTTACATGCAAATCAAGAGTGTGGCTGTCAGTAACCATGGAAACAGCATTAGGCCCACCCTGCTGAAACAAAACCCACCTAAAACATTTTAAATAAGGGAGGGAATGTCTTTCCTTCTCTTTCCCTGCTAAGGCTTCCTGTTTGATTAATGCAACACCTCATGCCAGCATAGTCCATGTGTTCGGATCAATGGATTCCGCCCCAGATTCACACTGCACTACACAAGGCATATCCTCCAAGCCTGACCGCTCTCTTTACTTAAAATGTTTTGGAATCTGTCCAGACTATTCATCTGCTAGTGTCTGCGGGAGCTGAACCAGTAGTACAGGAAATCTATTTTTCTTGTGTACCCCAAACAAATGAGCTAGAGTCGGGATTGCTTTTGCTGATTTGATTGGAGGTTTGTGTGGAGTATTTATATTTCCTCAGAATTAATTTCAATTTTCCAAACTGGATGTAGAATGGAATATGAAATTAAAAGATTTACACCTAAAAAACATTTTTTTTTTCCTCCCACAGTCTCGTTTTTCAGACTGTCCAAGCTGCTCTTTTCCATGCAATGAAAGTGTAGTGCGACCAGAAACTGCCAAGCTCTAAGATTTTCAGTAAAAAATGACTTTCATATGGCTTGAGAAGACTTGGAATTAGGGTTGTCAACGTTAACGCATACGATTAATCTAAAAATCTTAACACGTTAATATTTTTTAACGCAAATTAGGTTAGAAGAAGGTTTGACTCCAACTTCTTGCCGTCAACGCAACGCGGAAAGTATCTATCATTCATTGGTAATCTATCATTGCCTGCGTCCCAATGTGCACACTATCAATCCTTCTATGTGATATTAGTAATTTTCAATACTATTTAGGGCAGATAGGGTGGATAGTATGCACATTGGGACGCAGGGATTGTGTGATTATTATGAGGCGCCGGGCTAGACAAAAGTGAAGCGAACGCAGAGAGAGAGAGCGAGTGTGTCCGAGAGAGAGAGAGAGAGAGAGAGAGGGAGGGTACAGCGAACTAGTGTTGCCAGGGTCGCGGTTTTCCCACACAATTGGGCAATTTTGAAAATACAGTCGCAGGAAAAATTACAGAGCCGTGGGTTGCGATTTTTTTGGGCTACTTTTACAATGTACCGCGTCCGCCCAAAGTGTATACATGTGATCGCAAAAATAAGTTATTACAAACACTTGATAGTGGTTTAAAGTGAGTTCTGAGTAAAAATTTACTATTAATCTCATAAATTGTCTTATGTAGCATGACGCTAATGTTAGCTGCAGAACAGGTCCAATTGTGAAGTGAAGTGAAGTGACATACTGCCAAGTATGGTGACCCATACTCGGAAATCGTGCTCTGCATTTAACCCATCCAAAGTGCACACACACAGCAGTGAACACACACACACCGTGAACAAACACCCGGAGCAGTGGGCAGCCATTTATGCTGCGGCGCCCAGGGAGCAGTTGGGTGTTCGGTGCCTTGCTCAAGGACACCTCAGTCGTGGTATTGAGGGTGGAGAGAGCGCTGGACATTCGAGACTACAACCTTCGGATTACAAGTCTGCCTCTCTAACCATTAGGCCACGACTTCTTCTTCATAATGCATTTTGTCATAATACTTCATGTAAGGTCGCAAGAAAATGTTTTGTTGTATTTATTTAGAAATACTTTTGATAATAGTTGGGTAAATGTATACTGGGATTGAAGCGATCGTGGCTTGGTAAATGTTTTATTGCCAATATAAAGGCTGATATTGGCTGAAAAAAAAAAAAAAAAGAATAATAAGGTTTGTCTTATACCCAGCGGAGGTGTGAAAGGTTCTGTTTCCTTAAACTAGTTTGTCATGCTTTTCTTTATTTCAACGGATTTACAGGTAAATCCTAGTATTTTAAATTTGCGATTAATCATGATCAATCATAGTCCATGACTGTGATTAACGCAATTACAATTTTTAATCGATTGACAGCACTACTTGGAATATAACACATAAGTCAGATGTCAAATACTTTTGTGCTATTTTGTAAATTTTAGGGCTTGACAGCTGAAGTTATCATCCACCTTAGTTGATAGACCAGAGCTGCTTGGAGTTTTTTTTGTGTGTGTGTATGTTCCGTGCGAAAAGAAAATCTTACAGCTTTCACGTGACTTGAACATGAGCAGATGAACAAATTTTATTTGTTGCTGAACCTTTCCTTTAATATATCATGTCTGTTTTAAAAGGATAAATGTGTAGTTATTATTATTTTTTTTTTAACGATCAGAGCAGTTACTGATAAAATTCCCCTGCTCCAAGTGGCAGGTTATGGAGTGTTTGTGCAGAGTATTAACAACTGTTCTGAAGCAAAACCAGCTGGGAACCATTATTTTAAATATTATTTTTCAGAATAAGAATTACATTTTCGAGTTACGAGTCATTGTGAGTACTGTGAAGTGCTTTGGGATGAAGATGCATTGAGATGGAGGCTGTGTTGGTTTTACTGTTACATTTTACAAAGAGTTCCTGTTGTGTCTCATTTTCGTTTGTCTAACTGTGAAACAGTTTAAAAAATTGGAAAATTCTATCATCTAGTCACCGTCATATTGCTTGAACACTATAGGAAGATTTGTTTCTTCTGTGAACACACAAAAGAAGATATTTAGAGGATTGTCCAAGCTGATATTTTGTCACCCAAAACGAAAGAGTCAAGCTTCAAAGACGAAGAAGAAGAAAAAACATACATATTAAAATTTAGTTTAGTGAAGAACAAAGCTAAAAATAAAATTATGCATTTTCTGGAATTTTGGGGGCCTGTAAACAACTTCTGAAAAATTTCAAAGTGCAAGTTTTAATAATGATACTTTTATCACCTCTGTGTAAACTACAAAATCACAAATTTGTGATAGTGGTAATGTCATACAATTCATGCGTTCAGACAATAGTAATGCATATGTGTGTAGGCGCGTAGTGTTTCTTTACAAAGAAACTTTACATGACATGGACATCTACTGGCCTGGCATGCATAATACAGCATTTTAGTTGTTTTCATGGATCCGTGTGAATGGGGGTCTTTCCGACAATGTTGTCTGTATGCATAACTTTGCAAAGAAAACTAACGTTTCCATTTTTAATACATTGTTGTCATGTAGTAGTCAGGAATGGAATTTCTGGAGGGCCACTGTCCTGCAGAATTTAGCAAACACAAGTGAAAAATGTAACCACACTTTTCAGGATTGCCTGGAAATTGCAGATAGGAGTGGAGCTACTTTTACTTTTAGTCATTTAGCAGATGCTTGTATCCAAAGCGACTTACAAATAAGAAAAAGTAACTAAAACTAAAAGTTAACACTCTGTAAATACTCTATACACACCCATTTAAGAAAATACAGAAATTAAATAAAATTGATAAATGCATACAACAACAACATTTCAATAGTAAACATATAAAGGAAAAAAATAAATAAATAAAATAAAAAGCGATACTTATATCCTTTGCCGGTGTCCTAGCCCGGTAGAGTCGATGGTCCTATTCTAAATAATGATGGCTAAATTCTAAAAGTCCTAAAACCCCAAAAATAGAGATTGAAACTTACAGAATTTTGTTTCAGTGAACTGTCCCCTTAAGAGCTGCATTAGAAGAACTGTGTATCATGTGTCGTGACAGTCTATCACTTTAAAGATGTGTGCAAATGTGCTGTACAAAGATTATGAACACAAACTTTCCACACACAAACATGGAACATGCACCCATTAACACACACACACACACACACACACACACACACACACACACACACGAAGTGGGGACATGGGTCAATGTCCTCATAAGTCACCTTCTCCTTGTAATACCTAAGTCATACCTGTGTCATTGTACAAATTTATGTCCTCATTTGTCACAAAAACGTGCACACACACCCACACAAATGAATAGAGTGACACCAGAAATAACTATCATTTTAGACTGTACAAGATAAGGCCACCACACAGGATAGAACCACATGTTTGAGACTGGAGGACCAAATGTAAGGATATCAGCCTTGCACTAACTGCCAAAGCCTGATTTTTAGTCACCTGCATCTCACCTGGCTCAAAACAAAACTGGTGCAAGCTTCATTTCTATTGTTTTTAAATTGGATATAAATATGAATTCCTTAGATCTGTTTTCATCTGATTTGGATGCAACGTGTATTTACTGCTCACTAGTGTTTAGGCATGGATTTCTAAGATCTGTTTTCATCTGATTTGGATGCAACGTGTATTTACTGCTCACTGGTGTCTAGGCATGGATTTCTAAAATACAGCTATGTCGTTGTGTTTATATCCACAGCGGGATATCTTTGATGGAGGTGAGCAGAGGCTACATTTTCAGTTTCCATGCTTTATGCATCCTGAATTATTTCAAATTTCACTTGTTGCTGAAATCACTTGGCATTGTGCTGACACCTACATCATTACTATAGCAACCAATGTAGATACAGTATGCTGAAAATAAACTGCACTGACTAAACAAATGGATGCGTTTAATCACTTGCTGGACAGTGTGCACAGTTGGTCCAAAAGTTTTGAACAAGCAGTGTGAATAAATCCATAGTGCATAGCCATGCAAAAGTTATTTTATCCGTTTTTATTTTTTTTTCAATAAAATATCTTATTTAAAACAAGATACATTTACTCGAGAAGCAAAGTTATGCAAGATAATAAAGTTTGTCAAAAAAAAGAAAAAAAAAAAAATCACAATGCAAAGAGTTTATGCATTTTGATTTGTGTATAATTGTAATATAATTGTAATAATTCAGCACCAGTGTTATATTAATATCATTGAGATGTTATTATAATTTTTATTAATGTTTTGAATTTGTTTTTATTTTCATATTTTAAGTTTGAGTAATTTCATTTTTTGTTTTTGCCATGTTTTTGTAGTTTAAAAAACATTAAACATTTTTATTGCTGTTTTAGTTATTTTAGTACATCGAGCTAATTAAAATGAGAATTATGAGTTTAAAATTATATTTTATTTCTGTCAACATTTATTTTCTTTCAAGTAATGAACATTCTTTTTTGTGGCTTTAGTTTGGCGCTGTTGCATTAGGAAACTCACATTGTGTTACAGAAAAAGATTAGAAAAACTGGTGCATAAACTTTGTGTGTGATTAACTGTGGCAGCAAACAGTTTTTCCGGCATGTCTGTTGCTTCGTTCTTACTTTTTTCTTTGCAGCCCATGGAAACCACACAAAAAGAATTGTTTATGCTGCTTTCAAAAGAGACGCGTTTACATCACAGTCACAGTTCTGTCACCAAATTTTGGTCCATACAGAAGTGGTCGTGACTGACAAGTGTGAGGGAGAAACACCAGGAGAGACAAACAAAATGAATGGAGGACAGAGTGTGACAAAGAGCCTCATTAGATAAATATCAGAACTGCAGCTATATTTAGAAATCCACACTAATTAATGATAAGCAATCTTGATTTGGTTTGTGTAGGCTGAGCTTTCCAGGCTGTACTTGCGGCAGCGACAGTCTACACACGTACCACAGCACACACTCTCACAAGAACATATGCAGATCCTGATAGTGCATGAGGAACCCTCATCCAAACAATTACAATTAGTAAATTCTTTATTGTTTTGTTGTGTTTATATGGGAAGGCAGAATTTCCTGAATGTCATTTAACAGACTCTGGCTTTGTTCAAACAGTCATTATTTGGAATTGACAACCTTTCAGAGGAAAACAATTTTCGCTCAGAAATTGCTTGTAGATTTAACAAATAATTACAAAGAATCAGCAAATATCACATTGAATTTAAAGTGAAATCTCGAAGTAGAAAGACTGAAATAGTATTTACTTGTAAAACATTGTCCAATAATCTTTGTTTGGTTGACTTTTTTTTTTTTTTTTTTTTTTTACTGAATATTTATTAGTAGGTGTGACTCAAAAATGTTCTGAATACAACAGCTTGCAGAAGTGGCTTATGTACTGTATGAACAAATAACAAAAATTTGTTCTCACTATTATAAATAGCTAATAGTAAATATGAAAGAGGCTGACTTCAAATGTTAAATCTTAATTAACCAAATGAGCAATTATGTTCCATCAACATTTTCAAAACTTTGCCATGTCATCTAAAAGGAAATATTTTAGGTCTGAATTTACTGTTCACTGTTTTGTCATTCTTCGTTAAGATTTAATCTTATATGATTTGTTTACTTTGTTTTTGGACTTATACTGGTCTAAGTGGGTTGACCATCTGTTTCGTGAGGCAGTGAAATCAGTCAGTCGTGTTTGCAATCAGTCAGAGCTTTATTGGATGTTGTGCATTAAGAACTGCACTCTGTCACACAGGCACTTCTTAATTTGATAACATGCACGTGCTGGACGTAATAGGATTACATTAACATTCATAATAACAGAAAGAAGGAGGCTGAAAGAGTGAACGGATAAATGACATTAGAAAAAAAAAACTAATGCACGCATACTGTACATGCAGAATTTAAATCATGCACACATCATGATTTTGCATATTATAAATGTTTAATATATCTGCAAGCTACATTTCAAATTTACCTCAGATTTACATGCAATTAAATTCAAAATTAAAGGGATTGAAAATTCTGTTACATTTACCTTTAAGTTCCAATGTATTTTTCCATACTATGGAAATCTATAGGGACCATCAACTGTTTGGTTACCAACATTCTTTAAAATATTATCTTTTGTGTTTTGCAGAAGAAAGAAAAGCATACAGGTTTGGAAAAACTTGAGGGTGAGTAAATGATGAGCTATCCGTTCAACTTTGTACCTGCCTAAATAAACAAATAAATAAAATAAAAATGTTGAATGGGATTTCATTTTATCCACCAGACATTCAATGGATGGTGAAAAGTGGTCTCACTATGACAGGTGGTTGTTAGTCTCAGCCTCAGACGTAAACATCTGATGCATATGGCACACACTTTAGGAGTTTCGAAGTCGTCCTCTGATTTGTTGAATAATACAGGATTTTGGGCGACGTGTGTGTCGCGTTCTTTAACATTCCACCTGGAAACAAAGAGGCCGTGACGCCAATATCCCTCACGAAAGAAGAAGGCCGTCGTGTTTACAACTGTGATGACGAGCGCTTATCAGGATCAACTAAACACTGGATTTTCAAAAGTATGTGAAATATTTAAAATTCGCGGCATAGAATCTTTAAAATACGTCCGAGAGTTTTACACACTGGTCTGTTATTGTGGTGACATTTACACGCTCTGAAACGTGATGCTGAATGAAACAAACTGTGATAGGTTGTTTGACATGTCGGTCAAACGGCATCATGGGCGGGCCTTGGCCAATGAAAGCTGCAATAAATTCCAGACTTTAAGCCGTCAGTCTGAAGGTCTGGCTACACGAGACTAGGTGGTTGTAGGGTTGAAAAACAAGACCATGTCTGTTTGCTAATCTTCAATTTGTTTGTCATGATTCATCTTAGAGTAAGCCGTATTTGGTGTTTATATTATTATTATTATTATTAATTTCAATTTTTTTAATACACATTGATTTCTAGAGTCTCATGGCTGACAGTAATAACAAATAAAACAGGAAGTAGAATAGAACAATACAGAAGAACTAGGATTTGAAATGCAAACATTCCGATCTCATACTATTTAGGACAGACAAGCACACACTGATGTTGGTTCAGACCATAGGGATTTTGACTTAGTAATGTGACATGAAGGAACATGTGAGGGAAATAGCAATAGATTACATACTTTATATCTGGATTAGGATTTCCCCCATATTTCTTTTCCTAAAGCTAGTGTTGTTGTAAAATATCACCCAGTGAAAGAAGTGTAACATTAGTGGTGCACAGTTAGAAAAACACACTTGTTTAGTGGCCATTACAATGTAATAAAACCACATCAATGACAACCTGGATGTCAAGCTTATTTTGCTAGCCACAGTGTTGAAGTACAATGAATAAACAGTTTTTGTGTGGAAACAGCTACTCGCATCATAAATCAACTGCCTGTGTGCTAATTTTCAACATTAGATTGCCATTAGATTCGATTTTTATATTTGGAGTCTTTGACCAAATTGGCATTTTATAAGAGAAAGAGTGGACAGATTTGTGACATGGTTACTTAAAGTGATTCAGTGACGTCAGGGCCATTATATGATTGGCTTACAATAAACCAGGTTGACTGTTTCGTCAGTGACACAGATGCCAAGTTTGCCATCTCTTCATTTAATAAAAAAATGTGTATGTGGTTTACAACTGCAAAATCTGATGAATGATCTAAACATCATCTAATGCTCACATGCATTTATAAATATTAACTGTGTTGTACTAGACTACTAGATAATTAGTTTATGGGGTTAAAGGGATAGTTCACCTTCAGTTGGTCCCCACTGACTTGCATAGTGTTTTGTTTTCCATACTCTAGAAGTCAATGGGGACCAGCAACTGAAGGTGATCTATCCCATTAATGCTTCTTTTTCTATATCTGTTCAGTCATTGGACAGTTTGAATGAATAGAATAGAATAGAATAGAATAGAATAGAATAGAATAGAATAGAATAGAATAGTGAATACACTAAATTGACAGCTGAGATAAGCAGTTTGGAAAATAGATGGATGGACAGATGATCAGATGACCGAAGAGTTTAAGAAAAGTACAAAACAAATGAACCTTGTATAATGTTACAATAGCCTTTGTTTTGTGAATTCATCAAAAACTTTCGATTCACATTTCTGGGTTTATGGAAACACCCCACAACACAACACTTCTTTTTTTTTTTTTTACTTACTTCAATCTCTTGAATCCACTTAATTTAAAATTCAATTTTCTTAAGTGTCAAAGAGAAAAGGATCTTTATAAGATGGATGCAGGCCAGTTTCTCCTGTTCTTTTCTGAGGAAAAGACCAAATTGTATTAGCAGTGAATAGACTTAATCAGAACATTATCTTTATGTTCCTGCAAGGCTTTCAGATATCTATACTCAGAGTAGTATACAAATATATGAAAAACTGCTTTTAGAATAAATACAATCTACCATATGAAAATTGACAATCTGCATTAGGTCATAACAGATATGGTCTATACAGAGATTTTGAAGCTGACCAATTTTTCAATATCATAAATACATATGAACTGAAGAAAGTGTGAGCTGTATTTGCCTGTAGGATGATGTGAATGGCTGCCAGTCTGTTTGAGGTGTTCTTTTAGTGCATTTCTATAAAGCCCCTTAAGTGCACTTAATGTAATTGTATTAAATTTACACTTGAAGTGTACTTCAAGTCTTAAAAGTATATATTTTAAAAACCTGTAGTTACAGGTAATATAATATTAATAAAATAAAAGCTTTTAATGAAATTAAAGTACACTTTTATGACTGTTTCTTAGCACACTCTTAAAACATGTATTTTATAACAATTTCAAATGAATAGTTTTACATAAATTACATTTTAAATAATTGTTTTAGTAATCTTTTGTCATGCCTTAAAGTACACTCGATATGTTGACAAACATGTTACATTTAATATTCCATTTTAAGTTGATACATTTTAAATGCACTACATGTAACTCACAAATGTGTAATTATATATATTATTATATATATTATATTACAATAAAGCATATTTTAGTTTAGTATGTTACTATGTTTTAGTTCAGCAGTACACTTTAACCAGATTTCAAAGATAAGCATATGAAATTATGAAATTACATATAAAGATATACTTCCTACTCAAGTGGGTCAAAAAAGCACACTTGAGTTCAACTATTTGCTTTTAATATAAATTTAAACTATAATACATTTATTTCATTTTCAATTTACATGCAATTAAATGTCCAAAAACATTATCTTCACTTCAAATTACACACTTAAGTATGTTCTAAAATTTATTTCATGATTTCTGTAATAAGTACTCTTAGTGTACTTCTTTTTCACAAGGGGTTTCTAGGGTGCAGGTCTGCTTACATAACAAAACGGATGCTTCTTAAATGAGTGGGTCTCTGTCGCAGATACAATGTGAAGACAACAGCATCTAAGCACCAACTGGGTTTGTTCAAATCCCTAACCCTAAGTATTAACAAATTGCCTTAGCAAAGCATGATTTATACAAGGAGGAGGTCTTCAAGTGTAGCTGGTAGACCAGTCTCAGTGATCCTCTTTGCACTCTCCACAGTCATCTCCATCTTCTGCTCTTCCTGCATTGCCAAAAAGTAAAAACAGGATGCTTTCTATAATGCTGCCAGGGTACAAATCAACACTTGCCAAACATGAATTGCAAGTGGAAATTGGCTTTGGTGAATAAATAAAATGTTGGCTGGTAACTTTTATAGGGAATGCAAAACAATAAATTAGTAAAATCACTATTTAAGAATGATATTTAATGGAAAACACACAATCTTTTAATTGCTAATTTTTGTATAATGGACAGTTTGTGCTCTTTGACCTGAGACATCTGTCAAATTTAGCAAGTGAAAACAGTTACTATACTATCGTTGACATTGCAAATATATATATTTTTAAGGAAATAATTCAAAATACAGTTTAAGGTCAGTGAAAAAAGGAGTGAATTTTCTCACTTGACCAGCCACTTCCAATGTTTTGGTCTCTAAATGATGTGCTTCATCTCTGTACTACACCAAGAAGAAGAAGAAAACTTTCGACTGACTTAATATTCTAATTTGTTGCAGCCAATTTTTTTTTCTTCAGTTAGACTTATTTTAAATAAATGACATTGCGGTTTTACTTTTTTAGGTGTAGCCCTTGTATCATATTTCCTGGAAGACTATAGAAACCTGAGGAATTGATATGCTGCCTTCAGGATTCATTCTGACTTCAGGATTCATTCTGAGTTTAGGGTCCATGTCAGACAGAAATCTTTAGGAGTTGATGTTTTGCATCATTACCTTGTTAAGATTGATTAGGGTGTGGTTTACTCTGCATCTGTACTCTGAAGTACTGTAGTAAAAATACAATCTAGCTAATGGAGTTTTCCTCTGCTGTCAGTGATAGAAAAGACAGATAACCAAACACCACTCAAACCAAATTATTTTACGATATTCACTCTTGAACTTCAGTATTCTTCTAGCAATTAAAGCTAGACAAGAACATAATTTTTTTGTAGGTTAATGATTAAAATAATATAGGCTGTCACCATATATTTTTGTTTAGCATATATATAACATAAGGCAATTTTATCAGAGGTCCTCCAAAAAATGCCTTCTTTACAATTCCCATCCCTAGAGGAGTGGAAAATGAGAGGAGACAAGAAGCGTGTGAACCGTATTGAAAGGAGTGTGAAAGACCGGCTGACATGATCCAATAGGCAGAGAAGTAAAGTGAAATCAAATGCAAAAGGTGGGGTTACTGGTGTGCTTCTTACTGTGACTATAGCTTAACCAGGAAGACTGCCTTTGTCAACCAGCTTCACTATACCAGTCAACCAGGGGTACATTTTTTCTGTACAATGGCGTAACTTGCTGATTAGCATCATTGGAGAAACTAACCAACTAGTTACAACTTTTTTCCAAAACCATAGTAACATTTGCCTGAGGCTAGGTAATAATGTTGTAAATAATGTTTAGTTTCTTGCACAGACAGATAATTTCACTTCATAAGACCTCAGTATATCATCGGATGCCACAGGTATTAATTTTGTGTTCGTTGATATGCTTTTCATTCTCAAAAACATGTAGCCAATGACTTTAATTTTCTGAATCACCAAAAACTATGGGTTCACCTATAAAATTGTTCCTATGAGCAAGACCTCTTAAAGTCCGCTTGTCAAACTAAAAATAATCTATATGATTCAAAGCCATTCTTAGAACTGTAGTTCCAACCACATAAATGTGCGATGCTGTTTTTGAATGTTTGTTGGAACTACTGTTTTGGATGAGATAAGCAATGGCTAGCCATACTTTTGGAAAAAGCTTCCCAGATAGACCAGCACAAGCCAGCATAAACAACCTAGTTTTAAGGCTGTGAGAAGTAGGAGTGCTGAGGGTGAAGCGATACCTTCAGTTAGATTTGCATAATATGCATATAGATATATATTGAACAGTTGGATATATGGCGAACACTCTCATAAGTATGGATATAATTAATTCAGCATCAAAACCGGCAAACAAATGTGCACACCACTTCATATTTGCAGTTCACATATTTGCATTCAAGATCCACATGCAGATGAACACCTCTTTTCAATGCTAAAATGTACACTACTGTGTGTGCTTACTGTGTAATCCGCAAATATATACAGCCAAAACCATGTGGTATTTGCACATATAAATGACAAATGAACCATGTATTTCTAATTGTGTCGTTTTGCATTTGTGGATAAATTTGAGATAGAATACAAGGGGAAATTGCTCACTTTTGTATGTGCATTAAATGAGTTTGTTTATTGTTTCATCAAAACATTTTTATATCAGTGCAATGACAAGACAACTTTAAAACAAGATCAGCTTACTTGAGGAGCAAAATTGGAAAGATATTATTATTTTAAATTTTGGAAGTTGATATTATAACTTGAATCATATTTGTTAGTGATGTTACATTCAACACGGAAGCTCCGAAGCTTGTATCAAAAAAACAACACATTTCACATTGAAGTGCTGTATCGGAGATTGATTCGTTTTGCCAAAAGCACGTGATCTATGAGGTCTGAAGCTTCGTTCGCCTGAAAACCACGTGACTGCTTCAGTGACCCTCAGCGCCGTTTCCTTTACAGTATAGCCTATTACATTATAATGCGTTAGCATTGTTTTCTTTCTATCGTAATTTATGTATTGAGGTCAAATAAACTTTGCCTATGAAATAACAGTCTAAGGACTGAGGCAGAGTTAACATAGACAGATCACAGATTTCATTCATGAGTTATGTTTTATTTATTTGCATTATTTTAGTGCAAATAATGCAAATAAATAAAACATAACTCATGAATGAAATCTGTGATCTGTCTATGTTTATTTATTTATTTATTTATTTATTTGCATTATTTTAGTGGCAGTACACGATACAAATGAATGACTTTGACAATGGCGATTATTTTATACAAAAAATTAAAACAAAGAATCAGTTAGAAGCAGATGTGAAATGGAACACAGCACTTACTGGAAGATGTTATTAATTTTTATGACCACTATATGGCCACAGCATAAACCCTTTTGAAAAGCTTCGAGTAATGAACCTTTTTTTCTGATACAATTGACCATATGCACGATTACATCCTGGTTTTAGATAAGCCAGCTCAGTCATTTCCGGTCAGCTGTACTGTGCTGTAAGGGGAGCGCCCTTTGCTCGGTTTCTCTACATAATCCATTCACAATTTGGAGAAAAGTTTTGTTTGTCTAAGAGGACCAAACTTCCACGTATACCGCTTCAGGAATCATAAACATGAATGTAAAATTTACGCGAGGGAATGCAGTAAATTATGCCGCGAGTCATTGCTACGATTGACCGTGGCAACGGAATGAATCATCTGACGAGCCGATGTCAAAATAGAGCTGTGCATTAAGTGATTCAGACTAACAAAACTACAGCAGCAGCAAGTCTGTGTTGGATAAAACTTAACGACGTAGTTATTAAAATGAAATCTAAACATTTCAAAATATTGAATGCATTATTTAATTGTTATACCAACTTATTTAATTTGTATTTTAATATAGGTATAATTCAGCATTAGGCTAGGCTGTTGTCTGGCCTTATTTATTTATTTCTTTAAATGACAAGTGACTTCCTACACTTGCTTATATACTAAATTTGTTATATTTATTTTATAATAAATCAAAAGGCGTGAAAAAAACTAGGGAGTTGAAATGGCAGCCAAAGTGATGGCCACTGCAGCCAAGGAGTGATGGTCTACTGCCATCTCCTGGTTATAACGGTAATTTCATTTTCATCTTAAAAAGTGTTTATTTTTCGCCAAGACACATTTTGACTACATTTGTTCATGTCAGCTTTAAAATTTTATTAGATTTTAAAAATGTGTTCATGGGTATGAAGGTAAGATACTAATTATTGCGAATACCATTACGATGTCATTTAAGAGATTAGCATAACTGCCTAAACAGTTACGATAGTGTTTATTTGTCAGCATTTAAATGTACAGTTAGCCTAGTGTCTGGGTACTTTCCTGGGATTACCAGCCTCTGCATATAAAATTATGTTCTTTAATAACATGAAACTGTATTTTAATTCCACTATCGTTATTTACAGTGTTGCAATTATTTTGTTTCTCAGTTTCTGATAAGAATGAGGCAGGAGAAGTTTCTGTGAGAGTCTCTACTTATATATAGCACATATAAAATGAGCTTCACTGGAAGATTACGAGCTGGCTTATCTTTATCCGGAAATTCTAAATAGCGCTCCGTGCATATGGTCAATTGTGTTGAAAGCTTCACTGGTTCAGAACGCTTCACTTCACCATCACTGATATTTGTAATGAGGGAGGCATCGTGACAACGGAGTGGGGATCCAATTGCAGGCTTTATTGAAAGAGTGTGGTCAAAACAGGCAGGGTCAAAATACCAGCAAACTGAAACATCCAAGGCTCAGGCAAAAGAGTAATCCACAGAACAGTCAATGGTCAGGGCAGGCAGCAAACAATCAGGAAACCAGGTAAACAGTCCAAGATACAAAAACACGAAGGCAAGGCAAAATAAGGTAACACGGGCAGGAAAACGGAAATCACAGAAAACATACAGGCTAACATTCAATCACCAGCAGAGTCAGAGTGAGAGTGAGAGTGAGAGTGAGAGTGAGAGTGAGAGTGAGAGAGAGAGAGAGAGAGAGAGAGTGCGTGTGCGCGTGCTACTTTTAAAGTCCTTCTAATGGGAGACAGCTGTGAACTGATAATGAGATATGATGAGAGACAGGTGATTGCAATTGATGATGTGTCCAGGCAGAGGATTATGGGAAATGGAGTCCGGGATGAGTGGTAAAGGGTATAGGATGGGGTTCCCTCTAGCGGAGCTCGTGGGCACTCCAGCTAGAGATTGTGACAATATTAATATATTTAAACTTAAACTTAAATTTATAAATGTAGAAGATGCTTTTCCCCATGACATTTATATAATAAGCTATTATTTCTAAAGTAACATGAGAAGTAAAGCAACAAAATTGCTTAGAAAACAGGCTAGAACAGATAAAAAAGAATAAAATAGTGAAATTATGGAGAATATATTTAATTTTATTTTATTATTATTATTATTTTATGGAGTTTCAGAGTTCAGTTAAGTGTTCAGAAAAAAAAACAATCTTTAGACATTCAACACTGCAAGGGTTATGCTTGTTTCATGATTTTGCTTCATGTCTTATTTGTGTCTTACAGAAACTTTACAGAGTCTCTTGCAGTGTTCTCTTGTTCTGTCAGGTTATTCAAAATCAAGGTTCAAAGTCAAGCATAGTCTTTGTTTTGTTTTTTGTTTTTTTGTATTTTCTTATTTAAATAATAATCTGCACTTGGGTTCTGAAACCTTGACTCTGTAGTGAAGTGGATATTTCCAAGATCATTCCACAAAAGATATTATGACTCTTTTTTATTGAATATATCTTAAGGTAAGAAAAACTACATTTAAAGATACATTTATGAACATCTTATACAATTTTGTATAAGATTAAATTTGACCAGTTATTATGTTTATTTTTTCTTCCGGCAATGAAAATAGATCCTCATGCTGTGAATGCTGATAAGAAACACATAGACCGAAAGCTTGTAATATACTGTGCATTATGATGAATCAACAGGGTTAAAGCATTTTAATCACTCCTCTCAGGTGCCATCCTGACTTTTTAAGTTCCCACTCACTGATCACCATTCAAGTGAATTTGGTATGAAAGAAAACACTCCGAAAAAAGCCTCCAGTTTTAACAGAAAACTCTTCTCACTCATGGGCAATGTCAAAGTTCTCTATCCTCTATGCTTTGATTAGTTTTCTTCATATTGCTGCCAGTAGTGCTGTAAATGGATAGGCAAATTGGTATCAGCATGGTATCAGTCGGTACTGAAATTTTTAAAATGTCCATTTCCTGCTAGCATTTGAGCGTTGTTGAGTGGATTCCTAAACTTCACTGATTGGCCATTGTGTTCACGCGCTCAACAGATATGACTGTGATTGGATACAATGATCATACCTTCATGCTCTTCATTGAGCGCTTACACAGAAGCACACAGGAGCATTTGAAAGCAGGAGCCTGTCAGCGGATCCACCTATGTGTGATATATTAGGGATAGACGTGGCTTTCAAACACTCCCGTGCTTCTGTGTAAGCATGAAGTGATGATCATTGTAGCCAATAACAGACGTATCTGTTGAGAGTGTGAACACAATGGCCAATCAGCGGTGTTTAAAGGGCTCATCAGATGCAACATTTACTTTTACATGTTGTTTTTACTGAAATGTGTGTTGGCAGTATGTGTACACAACCACCCTATAATGATAAAGATCCACCCAGTGTTTTTTTTTTTTAAATATTGATAAATCATGACTCCTTCCTAAAATGAAGCCGTTCTCAGATTCCAAGGCCCCTCCCAAGATTGTCGATTGACACTGGTGTTTTACTTTAGACCTGCCCTGAGTGAGCTGTGAACAGTCCACCATTGTTTCGCTGCCGGAGCAGGTGTAGACAAGAATGACTCCTTAGCGACTGAAGTGTTTTGTTGTTGGATGTAATAATGAACATAGCAGTCGTCATTTACTACCGACATCTAAACCGCTGAAGACGCAGTGGATTAGCTTTGTTTTTGAAGGGAATACATCCTCCGATCTACCTTAATTCGTCTATGTTCGTGCAAATGATCCGTGATCGAGCTTCACCTCCAGAAGAAGTGAGTATAAGGTTTTGTTTTTTTAAATTAATTTTGAAAATCGCTTTTTCTAATAATGTGCTAGTTATCAAGTTCCACGATGGATGCGGCTAAAGTTTACTGTCTCTCAGAGAACTGCACAGAAGAGAGGGGCGGGGTGAGCAGAGCACATTAGCATTTAAAGGGAAATGCACCATAATGATTTCATCAAAAGAGCTGTTTTTGACAGGTTAAAAGGGTGTTATTTTACACTACCATTTGGAAATTTTAACCAAAGTATGTTATAGACTTTTCATTAAGACCCTAAAGAATCATATTAACTTGTGGAAAACAGTAGAAATGCTCTACTGTTAGCAAGAAATGTACATTTTTAAAAAATTAACTTGGTACTTTTGACATCACTAAGTCACAGTTTGCAATTTTGCCGAGATATTCACAAACAAAAACACGGACATATGCGAGAAGACTGGTCCAAAAAAAAATACAAAATAAAAAAAAAAAATATATATATATATATATATATATATATATATATATATATATATATATAAGTAAATGTGTGATGAAACTGGCAGATTTTCATTTAAGAGAAATTTTGATCACCGTGGCAATTAATTGGCTGTTGGTAAATATGTCAAACTAGCTATCAAAGACTACAGATTTTATCCTAGGATCAGAGTAATCTTTTAGGATTCACAACGTTTCTCTCAGATGGCCAAATCGTGACCAAAATAGAGTGTTTGGCGTATGGGATTTTGACGTTGAAATTACGCTTGACATTTACTAGAAAACAAGAAAAACAAATTATGAAAATGATGTTTGCAGTGCTCGGGCTCGAGCATAAGTGCATTACTATTAAACAAATCACATAGCCTACTGTAAGACCAGGCCTGCGTTCAGCCCTGACAAAACGGTTTTTAATCGCAAACGGTGGTGTGTTGAACACTCTGTTCTGATGACCCAAGTGATGCAACTATGGCAGCTGAGAAGGCCATTCTTTGTGTTCTTTTTGAAGAATTTTCGGAGCCTGATGAAATCGGTATAAATACGTGTTTAATATTGCAAAATACTCGATGTTACAGTCACTGCCCTTGCCGTCCAGAATAAAAGAGAACATTCCAGTCGAGTGAAGGGATTTGTGGAAACTGTGGTTCCTAATTATTGTGATCCAAAATTTGCCTCACATTTCAGGATGAAAAGAAAAACATTTCAGGTGAAGGATAATCCACTTCTTACCTCCGAGACTGTGTTATGATCTATACAACCTTATTCTTTTTTTTGAGTATTAGACTAATCATTATTGCTGCTATTGTAATATTTACCATCATAAAATCAGAGGAGCATAGAAAAGTTTATGAAAGTGCCACTCCACAATACAATGGACCAGAAGACAATGCAGTTACTACATGCTATTTAGACAGACTTAAAGAAGTTTCAGATCTATACTTATGCTCTTATTATTTCAGTTGTTTTAATGTAAATAAGCATGTGCAACATTATACTTGCTCTTGTGAATTTATTTTGATGTTAATTACATTTTACAATTTTCACAATTTACCTCGTTGCACACCGTTTCCAGGAAACATGTCGTTCAACCCAGAAACCGTAGCAAAACATTGGAGCTTGAACGTGCCCCCTGGTTTTATGCAATTTCATTTGGCTGATGATGTAACAATCTTTCTATCTGAATACAAATTGTTGCCCGAACATTGCTTTGTGGTTGCTAGGGTGTATTTATTGTAGCTACGGTGATCTGAGTGTTTGATTACAAGAAAAGCAAGTTTAAGATGTGATCTGTGTTTTATTTAAGCTGTCATGTTAATTTAATTCTCAGTATTTTTGACAATGTTTTTTATTCATCATGTGAAAAAATAATACCACACGTCTCCTCAACAAATAAAAAAAGTGATTGTAAAACAAATAAAGCAGGACGAGTTACACACCAAAATGTAATGCTTATGGTAAAGGGTCTGTTCCCTAACCTTAAATATGAAAAATAGCAACATTGCTGCTTCCTAGAAAGCACCTCTTTTAAATTAATCGGTTTATTATTAAGCTCAGCTTCTGCTCCACTCCAAAAGCAACCGCACCTGCAGTCATTTAATATTCACGCTGTGAGTCTGAGCGCCGGGCTAACGCTAGCAGCCTCTGTCTGGCAATCTGCAGCGAGTTGCACATAGCAACTACTGTACCATTCGCTTCTACTCGTCAAGTGGCGCGCTGCAAAGTGAAGCAAGGCTTGATTAGGTCTGCTCCTCTAGATCTGTCATTACCCAACACATTCAGACACACACATTCACTGGGGAGAGAAGTGAGAACTCTACACTAGCGGAAACTGTCAGTCTGAGAGTGTCTACACGTTTTAAGTAGCAGTCACAGATTGAAAAGTGTTATAAGCGCTCTCGGAGCACACATACACACACCACACTTGCACTCGCTCCACTGATTAGGTCTGTCATGCAATTAGACTGCTGGGTTTCACATATGCATCTGGGGTATTGATCATGCTGTAAGTGTGTATAAGTGTATTGCATATGTATACACTTAAGTGGTAATATGTCTTAAATATATTACATAGAATGTGTGGAGTTTATATTGTCAAAGGCATTTTTGTGTCATGTGGCGGTGGGTATACAAGAGAATGAGCACCTACAACATGGAGTAAGGGTACGTTGACACGACAATGATTTTACTAAAAATGGAAAAGCATTCTTGAAAAGTTTCGCTTACAGACAACAACATGGTCAAAACAATCTCAGTATTATGTATGCCAGGCCAGTAGTTGGCGATGTCATTTTGTAAAGAATTGAACGAAAAATATGTGACATCACCGTTTTTGCAAATTCGTATTTGTGTAGTTTACATGGAACCTGAAACAAGTTGGCATCCCTAATCCTACCCAATACCTAAACTTAACAACTACCTTACTAACTATTAATAAGCAGCAAATTAAGAATTTATTGAGGAAAAAGTCGTAGTTAATAGTTAACAAGTGTCACCTATTCTAAAGTGTGACCTATTTTTCTTTTCTCTTGAAACTAAATAATTAGTAAAAATTTCCAGGCTGGTCTTTTAAATTTAAGAAAGAGATGTGCTCACAGTGTATGCAAGAATTTTGTTAAGAGTAAATAATGCATTAATATATTTTTGATACTTATGTATTGTGAACGAGCAAGCAATAAACTAAAGTGTAAAATACATTATTTAGGGAATATAATATCTATTTGTGTGTTTGATGGAAGATTTTTTTTTTCAAATCACATATATATGTTTTCTTTGATTGAACTAGCCCTGTAAAAATAATTATTATTTATTCAACTAGGATTTAAAGTAAAGCTAGATTCTTGATTACGGCATTTCCCCTTAAACAATTCCCAACAAATATGCAGTACATAAACAAATATAGATCTCTCAACAGATCAATTCAGTCTCATTTTTCAGCTTGAGATAGATTTTATGGTTTCAAATACACAGAGAACAGAAAAAAAGAGAAACATTCTCTCCTAAGGGCAAAATGGACAACATGAATTACTTTGAAGTATAAATGTCATTCTCATATAGTTAAAGTATATGTATTTACATATTAAAAATATTTTTGTAATATTGCAGTTTGCTTCTTAACTAATGTTTTATGTTTGTTTATAATGGTAAACTTAAAAAAACAAAAACATTTAAATCTATTTGGTTCTTTAAACATTTTTAAAATATAGACACATATATTTTGATCCATACAACTGTTTTTGTAATATACTATCTTATTATGTCACGGTGCACACACGAGGAGGACACAGGAACACGCAGACGAGGATATAACTTCAAATAATAGTCTTTACTGATGACATCAGGGCAGGACAAGACACAGACAGGAACACCGGGGAGTAACGAGTAGACCAGACGAATGGCTTATTGTTTTAAGACAGGGATTCCCAAAGATTTTGTCAGCTGAATCCAGTTGACCTAAAATATTTAAGTTAATATTTCAACAATTTAACAACACATTTGTATGTTCACAGTTCTCTACAGCAGTGTTGTTTTAGTATCACTGATATACTATTATAGTTTATATTATATTAGTATAGTATACTATTATATTATAAAGTAATTTTATTAATTATGTTTTTGTCATGTTGTTGTTGTTATTATTATTATTTTACTTTTTTAAGATATAAGCATATCCATTTGGAAAATATTTTACATTTTAAAGTGAATATGACCACAGTTTAGCAAATAATATATGAAAAAATAGGATACATTTGTGAATTCACAATAAATTAGAAAATGAATTAGATTTTAGTGGCCTTAACTGATGGTTTTTGTCAGCCTCTCGAACATGACTGTGTTCAGTAATTCAGAGCAAATCAACTGTAACTACAACTGTCTCTAACATGTTCACTGTTTTTATTCTCTTTCATTTCTTTTACATTGATGCACTGACCTCGCTCGCTTCCCACCTTGACAGACAGAGCAAATGTGTCGGGGGTGGGGCGGGCATGTCTCACACTTTAAATTGTGTGTGTGTGTGTGTGTGTTAAGATGGATCACTGAAGTGTCCAGCACTTAAATTGCCTGTTTATTTCTAGCCACCTCATCATTTCCACTGGGAAGTGATAGCTGGCAGCATGTGCAGTGGGGTGAGAGTAAGTGGGGGTCTGTTTTTTTGTTTGTTTTTTGTTTTTTGTTAGAGGGGGTTTGATTAACCTGAGTGTTTTTTTACAATGTGTGTTGAAAAGTTCCAGGAAAGAAATGCTGGAAATGGCATTGAAACATGGTGAAAATGACTATGTGCATGTGTGTGTGTGTAAAATGCACCAATTTATATTTAGTTGTTTTTGCAAAGGATCATCCACGGGTTATATAAACTCTAACCTTAAAGGATGGTGTGGAGAATTCACAAACCATTGTTATTAGCGAAACTGATGGCCATTAATTGAACTGCAGCCAGCAACTTATTTGCTTGTGCTCGTGCACACGTAACATGCAAGAGACTGATTCACTTCCCTGATATACTCACACCAAAGTTATTTTCGCTCTTTACTTAGATGTAAAATGAAGTTGTAAATACTTTGCAGTGATTATATTGTTAATTAACATCAAGACACCATCCACGCTACTGAGAGCGACATTTAGATGAATATGTAAATATGTGCTGCACACTTTCCTCTCAATAATAAAATATACACACAACAAAATGGACAGTCAGTGGTGAGATAGCAGCAGTTAAGAAAGCATCTGATCATAGCGATGTGGATGTTTGCATGACATCTGCAATTCACCGTCTTCATGTCATCATCACAGATGAGGTCATTAAAATTACAATTATACATTTCATTATAAAATTATAAAAATGTAATTATAAAAGTTTGCTTATAAAGCATATTTGAAACTATAGCCTATATGGATCTGGCTGTGTAAAACTATAGTTTGAATTAATCTATTTTCTTTACATAACAAAAATGTCCTGAGGTTGTTCACTATGTCACTATGTTGCATTAAGCCAGAAATAACAACCACCCAGAACATCCTAGTAACCATGTAGCAGTATGCTAAAAAGCACTAAAGAACACCTTAGCAACAGCTTGGCAGCCACACAGAACAACCTACCATCACAGCATTGTTGTTATCACTGTAAAATTCCAATGTGCAAAATATTCTTCAAACAAATGTTAAAAAATAAAAAATATATATTTTTGTTTTATTATTATTATATATAATTGAAAAAGAATAATCTAAACCATCAAGAATTGCAAAAGAAAGAAATATAAAATTATGATTCTCAAGTATTTGTTTAAAATGTGTCCAGATGTAGTCCCAACTTTCCAAATATTTTGTTATCTGAATAAACTGATGCACAGTAAGTTGGCAGTATGTACTACAGCTTGAAAATATGTGGTAACTATTATTTAAAAATGGTCATTGCTTTACATTTTACTGGCTTAATTTTTGCTGCTTCTGTCACAGATAGTTAGCTATCATATGGTTCAGAGTTTATATTTTTTATTATATATATCATAGTTATTTTAAGATGCAAATAATGCCCATATTAATGAAAATCAACGTCAATGTAAAAGCATGATGTTTATAGCACCGTACTTGCTTAATGCTAAACAACCTTTAGCTGCCTTGACAAAAAAATCCCCAAACAAACAAAAAAACTGAACAAAAAAAAAAGCCTGTTATTCATAAGGTAAACTAAAGTATTTAACTCGTCAGTGCAACATAGATTAATTTAACCAATTGATTGTAATAGGTTGCCTTATTATTTTTTAATGTTATTACTATTTATTTTCAATGGTCAGACGTAATAAGTCTTTATGACCTACGAGTTTAGCTTCTTAACAGCACTGCCATGCCAAAGGAAAATATTGTTTGTTTTTAATTATGCAAAGTGAAATAACATCAAGATCTCTGACTTTCGATTACAAACTGCAAATCTGAGCACAGTTTGAGCCACAGAGCTACAGTGTTTACACGTTTCATGGGTATCTACCTACACATGGCTTAATTCTAGCTGCATCTGCATATGGAGAAAGAACAAATTATACACATCAAATAAAATTACACACTTCACCTTTAAAAACATCTCATTTGTGGTTGTTTCTTTCCAACAGAACTAACACATATTTTTCTTTCTGCCTATTTTTCTTTTTCATTCAGAAATAATGGTATCATGAAAAAAACAACCTTGTTTTCTTTTACGCTTTCCCATTTTTTTTTATTTTTTTTTTTCTGTTCTCTATTCCCTGAATGAGTCACAACAAAAATCATCTCCTCCAGCATCTCTGAAGAAGAGAGACAAACAGAACTCAGAAAGAAGAAAATAAATGTATTGTAAAAGGCTCAAAATGACACTTATATTAACAAAAGGAATAAAGAGCAATGGAGGAGAAAGAAGATTCACAGACGATGAATCCACCCCACCTCCCTCCTCTGTATCTGCCTTCAACTCGGTCTCATTTGGCCATTTGGCACGTGTCGCAGTGGAGGTGCTTGAACAGAGCTATTTAAACAGCGGTGTGGTGTCTTCTCTTGCGCTGTTCTCCTCAGATCTCTCTCTGAATGACTATTATGCCTTGCTGCATTAAGAGTCCAGTCACGTCACCCTGTATGTGTTTATGTGTGTGGCATCCAATCATTTCAGGTTACTGCACTTTCCGTTACTCCCACGGCTAATTAATACCAGACTACATGCCTTCAGCAGCATGGCACAGCTTTACGTATGTGTGCACGTGTGTGCATGAAGAAATGTTTTTCCTTGGAATATTTTTAATGGAATTATTTACACATAAAGAAAGAAAGAAAGAAAGAAAGAAAGAAAGAAAGAAAGAAAGAAAGAAAGAAAGAGAATGAATGAATGAATGAATGAATGAATGAATGAATACAGAAAGAAAAAGAAAGAAAAACAGAAATATGTGACCCTGGAGAACAAAACCGGTAATAAGAAGCACAGGTATATTTGTAGCAATAACCAACAATACATTGTATGGGTCAAAATTATCGATTTTTCTTTTATCAGTATTATTTGTATAGCGCTTTTAACAATGCAAATTGTGTCAAAGCAGCTGTACATCGGCTTAATATAAAGCTGGGTGGCTTTATATCATCTTTACAGTATTTAGACGGGGAAATAGTTTGTTGCAATAGTGTCATTTTCCTCTGGCCAGACAAAATCAGCAGTTTAAATCTAGGCTAAAGCAGAATCAGATTGTGCAAAGGACTCATCTGATTCCTGTGGTCTTGTCCCGATGGCCGTCTTGCAGACAGGGTCTTTACTGGGGATCAGTCTCTGGGGCCCATCTAGGTGTCCTGGCTGTAGAGGTCACCTCTAGGTGCTGATCCACCATCTGATCTGGATGCAGTCTGGATCTGGGTGGCTACGGTGACCTCGGAATAAGATAGAAACAGACTATTATTAGCGTAGATGCCATTCTTCTAACAATGTAAGAAGTACATCAGGTGTTTTGGGAAGTGTTCCCGGTTCCGGTTGACCTAATTTATGCAGCCTAATAATCCTTTAACGGATTTGAATTATAGAAATGCGAAAGTGTATTATGTGTAAGCCAGGTTAAAGAGATGGGTCTTTAATATAGATTTAAACTGACAGAGTGTGTCTGCTTCCCGAACAGTGTTTGGTAGCTTGTTCCAGAGTTTGGGCACTAAATAGGAAAACGATCTCCCGCCCGCAGTTGATTTTGATATTCTAGGTATTATCAAATGGCCAGAGTTTTGAGATCGCAGCGGACATGAAGGACTATAATGTGATAACAACTCACTCAAATACTGAGGTGCCAAACCATTCAGGGCTTTATAGGTAATTAGCAAGATCTTAAAATGTATACAATGTTTAATAGGGAGCCAGTGCAGTGTTGACAGAACTGGGCTAATGTGGTTCTAGTAAGAACTGCCTTGTTCCCTATCTGTCGGTCACTACGAGTTATGTCGTGACGACATTAGGGGATTTACTTGAGAGCCCCGACTGCCTCTGATAAGAGAAAACGCCAATGAAATTTGGCTAGTGGATTTTGCATACCTGAGCCACTCCCCGTGCATACGGGTATAAAAGGGCGACAGGTGCATCCACTCATCAGATTTTTGCTTCGGAGCCGAGTGGATGAGAAATCTTCAAAACAGATCAGATCTCCACAAAGCCGTCTGCCTCGAAGTTTGTTCCTGGGTGGCGTTACGGTGCAGACAGCGGTGTCCCTGCAGCAGCGATTCCCCTGGGCACTTCACCTGAAAGAGCAAATTTCTAAAACACTGGGCGGTTCGCGTCTTTTTAAAGATGCCGTTCCGTCCGTGTTCTCTTGGTTGCGGTCGCTTCCTGTCCTCGGATGACGGTCACGAGCGTTGTCTTCAGTGTCTGGGCATCCAGCACGCTGAAGATGCGTTTGTGGATGAGTCATGCGCCTGTTGTGGGCGTATGAACATGGCAACGCTGCGTTCTCGCCTTTCCTTTCTGAAAGGATTGGCACCCTCTGCCGCCACCCGTCCCGGTCTCTCTGGCTCGAGCAGAGGACCGCCGGCTGGCGCTCTGGGAGATCTGAGGGTGACGGTAAGAGCTTCTCCGCCGGGCACGTCCCCGCGGACCTCTTACTCCTCCCGCAGCGCTTGTTCCGTCCGGTTCCCGAGTGATTTCGCTGGTTCGCCTCACGGGGCCGCCAGCATTTCATTCGGTGCGCCGCCCGAGGATCAGATGTCGATCGCGGCATCGGGGGATGGGCTTTCATCCTCTGAGGATGAACGATCGGCGGGGCTGCCCCCCTCGGGTGTTGTCGCCACTGCCGATCCGGACCCAGAGCTGACGGCCATGCTTGCCCGGGCAGCCGTGAGTATCGGGCTGGAGGTCAACAGACCGCCCAGTCCCGAGCCCTCGCGGCTGGATGATTGGTTCATCGGCGCAAAACGCGACCAGCGGCCGCACTTTGCCCCGGTGCCTTTCTTCCCGGAGGTGCATGAGGAGCTGACGAAGTCGTGGACGGCCCCTTTCTCGGCCAGAAGCCGCTCGTCTCCCTCCTCCGTCCTCACTACCCTCGATGGCGGGGCGGCCAGGGGGTACGTGGATATTCCCCAGGTGGAGAGAGCGGTTGCGGTGCACCTGTGCCCGCAAAACGCCGCCACCTGGAGGAATCGTCCGCGTCTCCCGTCCAAAGCCTGTAAGCTGACGGCCGCACTCGCCGCCAAGGCCTACAGCGCTGCGGGCCAGGCCGCCTCTGCCCTGCATGCCATGGCCATCCTGCAAGTTCACCAGGCCAAGGCACTAAAACAAATGCACGAGGGTAGTCCCGACCCGGGGTTGATGCAGGAGCTGCGCACGGCGACTGACTTCGCTCTCCGGGCGACGAAAGTCACGGCGCGGTCCCTCGGGAAGGCGATGTCCACGTTAGTGGTCCAAGAGCGCCATCTCTGGCTCAATCTGGCCGAGATGAAGGACGTCGACAAAGTACGCTTTCTCGACGCCTCCATCTCCCAGACGGGGCTATTTGGCGACACTGTCGAGGGTTTTGCCCAGCAATTCTCGGCAGTACAAAAGCAGACGGAGGCAATTCAGCACATCCTCCCTAAACGGCGGGATGCTCCAGCTGCCACCGCTGGCCCAAGGGCCAGGCCCCAGTCTGCTGGTCGCCGTGGGCGCCCTCCTGCGTCCTCCAGAGCTGCTCCGCCCCGTGCTGAGTCGTCACCTAGGCCGGTGCGTCGAGCCTCTCGCAGGAGTGCGGCGCCCCCTGCGCCTCAGCCGGCCGCCAAGTCCTCCAGGAAGACGACAAAGCGGCCCTGACGCGCACAACCCGGAGATGGAGGAATTTGCTCTTTCCCAGGAGACGACGAGGCTAGCGTCGCTCCTTCCCCCGGAGGAGGGCCGGGTGGAGAATCCTGTGTTTTCTTTTCTTTCTGTTCCGCCACTGGCTCAAGGGCCAGTGGTACCCACATTGTCAAAGAAAGAGCAATTTCCCTTCCCTCCGGGTTCCCAGGTCTGCGGGCTGACAGTGTGCGACGCAATGCCTCCTCACTCTCACCCGAGACCCATATTGCCAGTGGCCAAGAGAGTGCGGTCTGGGGACGCGATGCCTCCCCGCGCACCTCTAGCCAGTCCCCCCGGGGACTTAGGGAGTTTTGTGGGGATGAGTCAGAACGCACTGCCTTCTGTTCCATCCAACCTTACTCCCCCTCGCTGCACCACTGCGGGCACGTCGATTGGGCCTTTGGTGCCGCTTGCACGGTATCTGGGGGCGTGGCTTGCGCTACCCAGCCCGTCTCGCTGGCTCATTCGCACAGTTCGACTCGGCTATGCGATTCAGTTCGCCAGGCGGCCGCCCAGGTTCAGCGGCATCCTCGAGACTTCGGTGGCAGTCCGAGATGCACCTGTCCTGCGCGAGCAGATTGCTGTCCTTCTGGCAAAGGGTGCAATCGAGCCGGTCCCTCCAGCCGAGATGAGGCAGGGGTTTTACAGCCCCTACTTCATCGTGCCCAAGAAAGGCGGTGGCCTTCGGCCAATCCTGGACCTTCGAGTCTTGAATCGGGCCCTACACAAGCTCCCGTTCAAGATGTTGACGCAGATGAGTTCACTCCGTGGATTGGTTTGCAGCGATCGACCTGAAGGACGCTTACTCTCATGTCTCGATTCGCCCTCGACACAGGCCGTTCCTACGGTTTGCGTTCGAGGGGCGGGCATGGCAGTACAGGGTCCTCCCCTTCGGGCTCTCCCTGTCTCCCCGTGCCTTCACGAAGGTGGCGGAGGGCGCCCTTGCCCCGTTACGGGAAGTGGGCGTCAGGATCCTCAACTATCTCGATGATTGGCTCATCCTGGCCCGATCGCGAGAACAGTTGGGTGGTCACAGGGACCTGGTGCTCCGGCACCTCAGCCAGTTGGGGCTTCGGGTCAACTGGGAAAAGAGCAAGCTCTCCCCCGTGCAGAGAATCTCTTTTCTCGGTGTGGAGTTAGACTCTGTGAGTATGATGGCACGTCTCTCGGACGAGCGTGCCCAATCAGTGCTGAACTGCCTGAGTTCCTTCAGAGGCAGGACAGTGGTTCCGCTGAAACAGTTTCAGCAGCTCCTGGGGCATATGGCATCCGTAGCCGCAGTCACGCCGCTCGGGTTGCTTCATATGAGACCACTTCAGCACTGGTTACACTCACGGGTCCCGAGATGGGCATGGCGCCGCGGGACACGTCGTGTCACCATCACGCTATCGTGTCGCCGCTCTTTCAGCCCCTGGTCGGACCTTGCCTTCCTACGGGCCGGGGTGCCCTTAGGACAAGTGTCCCGGCATGTTGTTGTCACAACAGATGCCTCCAGCATGGGCTGGGGCGCTATATGCAACGGGCAGGCAGCCTCGGGGCTCTGGATGGGGCCTCGACTGCTTTGGCACTTCAACTGCCTAGAGCTGTTGGCAGTGCATCTGGCCTTAAAGCAGTTCCGGCCACTGCTCCTAGGCCAGCACGTGTTGGTCCGCACGGACAACACTGCGGCTGTTTCGTACATCAACCGGCAGGGAGGTCTACGATCACGCCGCATGTCACAGCTCGCCCGCCATCTCCTCCTCTGGAGTCAGTCACAGCTCAAATCGCTGCGCGCCGTCCACATTCCGGGGGAGCTCAATCGTGCAGCCGACGCGCTCTCACGACAGCTCACTTCCCCGGAGAATGGCGACTCCATCCCGAGACGATCCGGCTGATTTGGAGTCGATTCGGGGAAGCTCAGGTAGACCTGTTTGCTTCCCGCAAGTCCTCCCACTGCCAGCTGTATTCCCCCTGGCCGAGGCCCCCCCCCGGCACGGACGCACTGGCACACAGCTGGCCTCGGGCTCTGCGCAAGTATGCGTTTCCCCCAGTGAGCCTGATCGCACAGACACTGTGCAAGGTCAGGGAGGACGAGGAGCAGGTCTTGTTGGTTGCGCCATATTGGCCCACCCGGACCTGATTTCCGGAACTCACCCTCCTCGCGACAGCCCCTCCCTGGCGCATCCCTCTGAGGAAGGACCTTCTTTCTCAGGGGCTCGGCACCATACGGCACCCGCGTCCGGCTCTGTGGAACCGCCATGTGCGGCTCCTGGATGGGACGCGGCAGACTTGAGTGGCCTGCCACAGGCTGAAGTGGAGTCTGTTCGCGGACTGGTGTTCTTCTCGGCGGGAGGACCCCCGAAGATGCACGATTGGAGTGGTGCTTTCTTTCCTGCAAGAGAGGTTGGAGCGCGGGCTGTCGCCCTCCACCTTGAAAGTGTACGTGGCTGCTATTGCGGCCCATCACGATGCAGTGGACGGCCGGTCCCTGGGGAAGCACGATCTCATCGTGAGGTTCCTGAGGGGTGCCAGAAGGTTAAATCCTCCTAGGCCACCCCTGATGCCCTCCCGGGATCTCTCTATTGTCCTGGCTGGACTTCAGAGAGGTCCCTTTGAGCCGCTGGACTCAGTCGAGCTGAAATTCCTGTCGGCCAAGACAGCGCTCCTGACCGCGCTCACTTCCATCAAGAGGGTCGGGGACCTTCAAGCATTTTCGGTAAGCGAAGAGTGCCTTGTGTTTGGGCCGGCCTACTCTCACGTTGTCCTGAGACCCCGGCCTGGATACGTGCCTAAGGTTCCCACCACGCCTTTCCGCGATCAGGTGGTGAACCTGCAAGCACTGCCCTCGGAGGAGGCAGACCCAGCCTTGGCGTTGCTGTGTCCCGTAAGAGCGCTGCGCATATACGTGGACCGCACCCGGAGCTTCAGAAGCTCTGAGCAGCTCTTTGTCTGCCACGGAGGTCAGCAGAAAGGGAAGGCTGTCTCCAAGCAGAGGTTGGCCCACTGGATAGTGGATGCCATCGCCTTGGCGTACCAATCCCAAGGCGAGCCGTGCCCCCTCGGGGTGAGGGCTCACTCCACACGGAGTGTTGCCTCCTCCTATGCGCTGGCGCACGGCGCCTCTTTGGCAGACATCTGTAGAGCTGCGGGCTGGGCGACACCGAACACCTTCGCGAGATTTTACAGTCTCCGCGTTGAGCCAGTCTCTTCCCGTGTGTTGGGTAACAGGTAAGTGGCGGGAAGAGTTGGCCGGTGTCACGCTTGCTGCGCCATTCCCCCTTACCCGGGGATACGAGCGCCTATTCTCTCCTCCAGTTAGTTCCCCGAACGGCGAACCCTGGCGGAGTTCCTCCAGCACCCCCGGCAGTCAGGCTGGGCGGAGCAGTCTGACGCCAGGCCCAGTACCGGTGTTAGCTTGCCCGGGTCTCCGGTCAGCCCCTGTACTCGGCTAGGTGCCCGTGCGGCCTGATTCCCTTCGGGTGATCCCACACGTGTATTCATCCACGGTACGGTTTCCCTCATGGTAAACCCGTGTCTTCCCTTTGACAGAGCTCTGTCAGGCCCTGCTGGCAGCCTTCCTCCCTTCTCCTAGGTAGGATCTGCCCCAGGGTCCAGGCGTATGTAGCACTGCCCCAGGCTTGGGCCAGTCCATACCAGTGTCTCCACACGTTACCTCCCTTCGGGCAGGGTGTGGCCTCCGTAGCGCCCTTCTCCGGAAGGCTCGCTTCCCCGTCGTTACTGCCGGGCTGTAACAACAAACAGGAAAGACTTGAAGCAATCTTTCATAGAAGGTCGAAATCCCTTCCGATTTCTGGGGAAAGGAACAGCGGCTTGGCTATCTCCAGCAGCAATGTACTCAGTGGTCCCTGCGGGCACCAAGGTTAGCGAATTTGCGCTGGGGCGACGGGAAGGTTGCGACCTTCGCATCGCATTTGTCTGTCACGCGCTAGCTTGTCAACATCTGCATGCCACAAGGTCGTGACGGGGTTCAGGTTGTGGCGCTTTCCAAAGACCCCTAATGTCGTCACGACATAACTCGTAGTGACCGACAGATAGGGAACGTCTCGGTTACGTACGTAACCCTCGTTCCCTGATGGAGGGAACGGAGACGTTATGTCCCCATGCCACAATCTTGAACCATCGCTGGTTGCCAGGGACACGTTCTCGGCTCCTCAGCGGAAAACCTGATGAGTGGATGCACCTGTCGCCCTTTTATACCCGTATGCACGGGGAGTGGCTCAGGTATGCAAAATCCACTAGCCAAATTTCATTGGCGTTTTCTCTTATCAGAGGCAGTCGGGGCTCTCAAGTAAATCCCCTAATGTCGTCACGACATAACGTCTCCGTTCCCTCCATCAGGGAACGAGGGTTACGTACGTAACCGAGACGTTCTAGTAAGAACTCTAGCTGCTGCATTTTGAACCAGCTGGAGTTTGTTTATTAAACGTGCAGAGCAACCACCCAATAAAGCATTACAATAATCTAGCCTCGAGGTCCTGAATGCATGAATTAATGTTTCTGCATTTGACATTGAGAGCATAGGTCATAATTTAGATATATTTTTGAGATGAAAAAATGCAGTTTTACAAATGCTAGAAACATGTTTTTCGAAGGAAAGATTGCTATCAAAAAGTACGCCTAGGT
Organism: Barbus barbus; assembly: GCF_936440315.1. Classification (NCBI taxonomy): domain Eukaryota; kingdom Metazoa; phylum Chordata; class Actinopteri; order Cypriniformes; family Cyprinidae; genus Barbus; species Barbus barbus. Next base: position 10,316,387 of record NC_136733.1, read on the forward strand.
TCCTAACTGATGACAAAGAATTTACAGAGCAGCCGTCAAGTATTAGACCGTGATCTAGGTTATTACATGCAAAAGGTTTTGGTCCAATAATTAACACCTCTGTTTTTCAGAATTTAGCAGTAAGAAATTGCTAGTCATCCAGTTTTTGATATCAACTATACATTCCGTTAGTTTTGCAAATTGGTAAGTTTCATCAGGTTGCAAAGAAATATAGAGCTGGTTATCATCAGCATAACAGTGAAAGCTAACACCATGTTTCCTAATGATATCTCCCAAGAGTAACATGTAAAGCGTGAAAAGTAAGGGGCCAGTTACTGAGCCTTGAGGTTCTCCATACTGCACTTGTGATTGGTATGATACCTCTTCATTTACTGCCACAAATTGATTGCGGTCAGATAAGTACGATTTGAACCATGCCAGTGCACTTCCTCTAATGCCAACATAATTTTCTAGTCTATTTAAAAGAATGTTGTGGTCGATAGTGTCAAACGCGGCGCTAAGATCCAGTAGCACTAATAGAGAGATACAACCACGATCAGATGATAAAAGCAGGTCGTTTGTAACTCTAATGAGAGCAGTCTCAGTACTATGATATGGTCTAAAACCTGACTGGAAATCCTAACATTTCACATTTTACGCCAAAAATCATTAGGATATTAAGTAAAGATCATGTTCCATGAAGATATTTTGTAAATTTCCTACCGTAAATATATCAAAACTTAATTTTTGATTAGTAATATGCATTTCTAAGAACTTAATTTGGACAACTTTAAAGGCTGTTTTCTCAATATTTCGATTTTTTTGCACCCTCAGATTCCAGATTTTAAAATAGTTGTATCTCAGCAAAATATTGTCCTATCCTAACAAACAATACATCAACGGAAAGCATATTTATTCAGATTTCAGATGATGTATAAATCTCAGTTTAAAAAAATGTACCCTTATGACTGATTTTGTGGTCCAGGGTCACATATAGCAATACAGAAAGAAAGAAAGAAAGAAAGAAAGAAAGAAAGAAAGAAAGAAAGAAAGGAATTTAAAGGTAGTTAAATATTGCTGGTACACTTTGGCTGAAAGTGCTAGATAAAATGGGCCACCTTAAACATTCACTAATTCTACTCGCATTCATTAAATAAATCAACATTTACTATAAAGATTTAAAATATGACCACAATTAAGTTTCACTTCAAGTGTTTGGGGAAAACTTTAAAATAAAGTTTAAAATATTTCATTTTAAATGTTCCTCTCTTTCTGTTTTTTTAGCCTATTGTTGCATGTTTTTGATGTAAAATTCATTTTCTCAATATTCTTTTAGATCAGTTCTTTTAGATTTGATCTCAGAGCAACATATTTTATCACGTTTTCAAATGTTATACATGAATTGAGTGAACTATGAATTTTACATAGCCTAGGCACTTATATGCTATATGTTTTGGGGTTTGTTAAAGGGATAGCTCACCCAAAAATCTAAATTATGTAATTAATTACTCTCATGTCGTTCCAAGCCCGTAAGACCTTCGGTCATCTTTAAAACGCAAACTAGGATATTTTTAATTAAATCTGAGACCTTTCTGACCCTGCATAGACATCAAGGGTCCACGGTGAAGGCGGTTCAACTGTAATTTTACAAAGCTACGAGAATACTTTTTGTGCGCATTCAACAATTATTCTCCTCTGTGTCACCCTAGAACCATTATGGAGGTTATCACGATGCACGCACATGATGCTGCTGACGTAGAACATGCGCATGCACTGCGACTTGTTTAGGAGCAGAGGAAAGCATGCATTGTTATTTGTAAAGATGTTATTTTTGTTTTCTTTGTGCAAGTATTATCGTAGCTTCATAATATTATGGTTGAACCACTAATGTCACATGGACTATTTTAACAATGTCCTTACTGCATTTCTGTGCCTTGACTGTGGTAGGACCCTTGCTATGGAGGGTCAGAAAGATTTAATCAAAAATATCTAAATTTGTGTTCCGAAGATGAACGAAGGTCTTACAAGTTTGGAACGACATGAGGGTGAGTAATTAATGACAGCATTTTAATTTTGGGGTGAACTATCCTGTTAAATATGTTTGTTTGATAATATTTATTTATTTACTTACTTACAGAGATGGCCTACTTTTACTGAAAATATTTTTTTCTGAAGTGCATGATCTCAAAAAATCTATTGGCATATATCTTCCAAATAATACATTATATGAACTGAATTCAAATGAAAATTTTACAGATGGACCATAAAGTTAAGAAAGTTAATTAAAGAAAAGAACATAAAAACATCTGGGTATCTAAATTACACAGAGGCCCACTTTAACCTGAATTCACCCTGTAAGGTTTTTATATATATATATATATATATATATATATATATATTGCACAAAACAAATGAAGCGTATTTTACTGAATACAGAAATTAAAATCATCATGCAGACAGCATCCTAAATTACATTTGGTATAATAAAATGCTACTAATTGTAAGAAGCAGACTTTTAATGTGTAAGAGGGAATTGTGACATTAGATGGAAAGTCATTTTAGGGATGGAGCAACTTACAAATTACATTTTGAAAGATTACAGAGACATAATTGTACTTGCTTGGAATAACAGGCAGTGATTCACATTAATGCAATAGAATAAGACAACAATAAGAGAACAGAAAAGTGTATTAAGAAAGCATATCGGGTCGATTTTGATTTCATGTTGTTTGCAAATTAATTGTCAAGAAAATAATATAAATATATCCTCAATTTTATTGTTTCTAAAATATACTTCAGTTTCTTTGTTAAAAATTGAGGTGCTAATAAAAAATATTTAATTATGATGATTTTTTGTTTATAACGAAGTAGTGATTTTCATGCTGAAAAGTGACATTTCTGGAGTGTGTCTATCTAAATGTGCTTTATAAGCATTTCTGTTCTTCAACCTGATAAGCTTTTAAGCTATGAGCAGATAGAATATGAGTCAGATATTTGAGTCATATGGGTTATGGTTATGAAAGAGAGATTGTTTTAATAATACAATAAGATAATAAACACCACCACCATTAGAAACCCTGTTTTGTGAACAGCTCTGCCTTCACACACCAAGAGCTGTACCTACTGTAGAGAGAAGCTGGAGGCTTATTACCACTCTACTTCTCTCACTTTTTTTTAAATGGTTTAAAACACACACTCTCACACACACACACGTTGGTTTTTGTGGTTTATGGGTACTCTCCATAGGCGTAATGGTTTTTATACTGAACAAACTGTGTGTGCTATTTCCCTACACCAACCCTACACCTAAACTTAGCCCTCACAGGAGACTTTGTGCATTTTTAGATTTTCAAAAAAACACCATTTAGTATGTTTTTTTAAGCCTTTTGAATTACGGGGACACAGGCAGTGTCCTCATAAACCACCTTCATATTGTAATACCTCTGTCATACCCATGTCATTATACAAATTTGTGTCTTCATAAACCACATAAACATGCACACACACACACACACCGTGAATTGGGTTCTCTCAGGTTTTTACGCTGTTTCTTGTCAGTATGAGTTCTGTGTGCAATTAATTCAAACATTCCTCCGTCTGACAGTAATTCCAGCCTCCAATGTATTCACAGAGTTCGCAACCCATCTCCCTTCCCTCCCAGTCTTCATCATTCCTCCTCATTTTCTCATCTCTCACTAAATTATGAATTGAGAATTAAAGTAATGGTGTGTGTGTGTGTTTTGCATAGAGCTGGTTGTGTGCCATTCAGAACAGATTTTAGAAAATTCCAATTCCTGAATCTGAAATGAAGTAGCAGCCAAGCTAAAGATGGAATGAAATTCAAAGAGATTCAAATACGGTAATTCCTGTAAGTTTCATTTATGGAAGCTTGGTTTAGCCACTGAATAAACATAAAAAAGGTAACTGTGACTTTTTATCTCACAATTCAGATTTATTTATTTTTGTCAGAAATTTATGATATAAAGTCTCTCTCTCTCTCTCTCTCTCTCTCTCTCTCTCTCTTTCTCTCTCTCTCTCTCTCTGTCTCTCTCTCTCTCTCTCTCTCTATATATATATATATGTATATAAATTTCACGTCAGAAGAGGAATTTGCCTCACAACTGAAATTCCTGTTCTATTTGACAGTGTGAAATTCAAATATACTGTAAATTCATTACTGTATACTCAATACTGTAAATTGATTCTAAATCAATCATTGAAATCATTGAGCCATTTTTTTTTAATCATTGAGCCATTTTTCAATTTCCTGACCGTGCCATAGAGAAAATGAAGACTAGAACCTTTTTTTTTTTTTTTGCCTTGTGACATTATTTTCATGACATTTAAACATGCCCATTCTCTGAATTCCCATTGCTATAATGTTGTAATGTAATATTAAAGAAATAGATTTTCCTATATTGGCTTCAATATGCTAAGTTTAATTTAAAATATCATTATATCCAGACTGTATGAATTTTTTATTACTGTACTACAGTAATAAAATCTAATGATAATCATCAGTGAGAACAATAAGGATTAAAAACAAACTCAAACAGAAAGAAAATCCTAATGAGATTTCTGGTGGAGAATTTGCTTAACAGTTATGACAGTAACAACAGGGCCTAATTTTCTTTAAATAAGTAGTTTCCAGATATGAAATTCAACCTAAGATGGTTCGTTTGTAAATACAAAATCTTGAGATCGCAGACAGAGTTGTATAAGTTAAAATTATACTTTCTAAAAGTGCCTCTTCTCTCAATTCAAAGGAACTGAAGTTTCATTTCCATGATGGAAAGTCCAGCTAAACCCATCTCCTGATGGTAGTTGGTTTATATGGTTTACATAGCTGATCATTTATGGTCATTAATATTCCAAGCTAGCCCCCTTTTTTACTTTTTCATAAGTACACTATGCATGGGGCAGTTTGTGACAGAAAGATCAATGCATTTTAATGTGGATTTTAGTTAACCCCAATTTGCTGTGCTAACCCCAAAACTGTGTCGAAGGGTGCGCTTTCCTAATGGGAAACTAATAATAATAATAATAAAATAAATAACATGGTGAGGAAATAATGAGATGATCATTATTATCTTAATAGTTTCAACTAGACAGCAGTGAGATTAAATGCATTTACTAAATGCTTTTGCTTATATCTCCTGAAAATCTAGTAATCTCACGTGTCTCTACAGTTTTAGAATATTTCTAAACAATGTCACAAATTTCTCTGATTAGCCAAAACACCAAAGACAGATATTTTAGCCTGAACTGAAAACATTCTTTCATGTCAAAAACATGAAAGCTATGCTATGCATCTACTGTAAGCTATGCTATCTATTCTCAAAAATGTAAATTAATGATTTAATTAAGTAGATGAACAATATCTGAGAACTCCATTAAGTATTCTCAGCTGTGAATGAACAACCTCAGAGCAATAAAAATGTCCCTTGGGTTATTTTAACCATTTTGAAAGACTGAAACACTCTGGATATTGGCATCTCTGCATTTGTATGATTTGAGAAGTCTTTTTTTTTACCCTTCTGCATTTTACATAGAGGTCAGAGGATTCAATTTTATTAGATTAAATTTAGCATTTTTATAGCCATTCAGCATTCTGGCATCAGGCCGAATGGATACGTTTTATTGGCAGATTTTGAACTCTATTGCGAGCGACTGTCAGTATTAAGATTGACTGACGGACTTTGAAATCTTCTCACTAAAAGGCCCTGTGACACATCTACTAGCAATCCTTCTTTACACTGCCAAAATTCAAGTATTTAAAAAGTTATTAAGACTGGCATCAAAACAATATTCTATATGCTGTTGAATTAAAATTTACTTTCTGTATTGCATACACTGGTATCTCTGTTTCATGACATGTTTTATTTTTGTTTGTGGGTGTATGAAGCTGAAGCTTGTGAACATAAGTAGTTCTAAAACAAGCAGTAATTTAATTTTCATTCACACTCTCCATTCAGAATATATGGTATATTAGCCTGCAACACAAACACACACAGATACACTACACAGTAGCTCTGATTCAACGTCTAGGCAGCTGCCTTACTGTCTAGTGCCTACATACACTGGGGGAAAACAAATGGTGTAGGATTTACTTTGAAATAATTTTCACGTATGTCATACAATGCCTGCGATTCCTTATAATGCTGTCTGGGTGCTCTTCTGCCTACACACACACACTGACAGAAGCATAAATGTCATTGTCAGTTTGCGCCTCTTATTAAAGGTGCTGTATGTAATTTTCTGACTGGAGTAGAGCATAAAAATACCATAACATGTTTGCAAATATTTAGGAAACATGCTAAGTTCACATATACTTGTTTCTTTGGAAAAACAGTGCAACAACCAGTTATTCTACTTTGAAATGTGTGTTCAATGTCGGAATGTCTGTTTTTGTTTTGGTCTGTGTGATTCCACCCACTTCCAGTTTACCTAACACTATTTTGGCAGCCTGGGTTGCCAGTTGGCCGAAAACACAGCGTATTGCAGCCATGGAAGCCAGCAAACGAACTGGGTCAGAGATCACAGATTCTACCTGACCTAAAAAGCCTTGGCATCCAACTAAAAAGCTTTATGACCACAACCATAAAAATGCAGATAAATCAACTCATCAGATTCCAGTGTAAGACTCATTGACTTGCTCATTCCTGTTACCTTTCCTCAATCTGGCAACCCGCCTGGCCTCAAGTCTGAGGAGGAGGGGGTGGGAGAAACAACTCTCTTCAATATTTTGAATTTGGTTTGGATTACCTATTTCAACCTCTAGCTTTCAATACTGCACACTGCACCATTAACTGATTAATGATGAACACTGATGAATTATGAAGTATGTCCTCATTTGTAAGTCGCTTTGGATAAAAGTGTCTGCTAAATGACTAAATAAATAAATAAATTAAATACATGTATGGAAGATTGTAGGTTTTACTACTCTGGTTTCTTCAAATCCATTCGCTACTTATCAAGATGCTTTAACAGCTTACCCATTTCCTTTCATACAATCAGCAGGTCTATACTGTCAGTGTGATGTATCTTTGAAGCTACCATCCCTGAAAACTGTTAGTAATGCTAGCTTGTATATGATTATTGAATATTCCCTTTTGCTTTGTCTACAGAACAACTTCCCTTTGGAATAAACAAAAAAATTATGAATGAGCGTTTTTCCTGACTGGTCCAGCAAAACAGAAGGGATTCCACTTCAATTAGCGAGGACATCTGAGGACTCTTCTTTTTTAAAGCCAGAACTGAACAATGACAGTGAACAATGGCACATAATTACAAATAACTCCGTTTTGTGGCTTTTCATTCAGAGTAAGGAAGAGAAGTCAGATATTTTGCAAGCTTGCAGGCCATGAAAGAGGTTTTGAAATACTGGCTTGCAGCCGAAGTGGCTAGTTGGAATTCACGAGGAACGTGGGTGCGATATCTTACAGTTTTTCCATTCCAAAGGCCATTTTATTGACAAAAATGTTATTGTTTATTAAAATGTTTCAAGCAGTTCCTGACACATCTTTTTACTGATGGAACCTCCCTACAAATCCCAACTTTCCTGAACATTCTGCATGGGCTGTCACTCCTCTGGAATAAAACCGCTCAGGATGTACAGCGTTGCATCTCAGTGATTCTCAAACACCAACCCAATGAGAAGAAGCATACTCACAGTCTGGCAATCAACAGTCAAACAGCAGGATAGAGATCCAGTGAGTCAATGTGGAGTCCATTAGCTTTCACTGCAAGATCTCTCTCAGAGCTGAAACAGCACCTTCTCGGCTTTGGTGTCAAAAGTAAGAGCCCTCTCTGTGTTATCTCCTTCTATCCCACTCTCTCTGGCTAGCTTACCCTGATCCCACTATTGACAGACCTGATGTCCATGTGAAACTTAAAATGGTACGTTAGTCTTTGTTGTCCTGTTTTCTAATTACTTGGCACCACCAGAATTGTCAATTGATTTGGATCCTTATCGTCCATATTATATAAGCAGTTATTGACAAATTAGCATGTCTAAATAAAATGTATTTCAAAACCTAGTGAGCTGCCTACCTAGACAACATGTTCAGGCATTGTAGGCAAATTGTAAGGCAGCATAGCATGAGTTCTCCAAAATAATTCTCCAATGAAATCAAGATTATTAACAGACAAGGCATATATGCCTGAGATGATGGGCTCCAGCATTTCTGAGACCCTACATAGGGCATGGCTTGATGGATAGATGAATATTTAAAATGAAATTGATAAATTACATTATTTGACAATATTTTCATAGTGCAAGAACATGCATATTAAAGTATGAGACATTGGTCTAGTGGTATTTCAGTTGAGGTTTATTGGAAAAAAACATTCCTATGGAGACATTTTGGCAAAATGTATTATTAGAAAATGTATATTATGCTGCTTCTTGCAATTTTTGCGACAATTTCAGGTTCAAATTAAAGTGGTGCTAAAAAGATTTTCTGAACAAAAACAAATGAATGCAAATCTGGCAGCATTTTGTCATTTTGGCTTCTACAAGTCTGAGTTCTTTTATCATGACTTAAGTTTATTGCTGTAACACTTTACTACAACAGAAAAAGCCATACATATAGAGCTGGTTATGTGATACAAACATCAAAATGTATTAGTTTACAAATCATGCACTATGGTAAAAGTAGGACATAACAAAACTGCTCAAATGTAGGTCTAATAATCTCCCCATGGGATTACATATTAATGTGAAAAGGAATACAAGTTTTTGGTGTTTTACTGCCACTAGCATCAATTTTAGTTGGAAACTGCAGTGAATTGCATATACAGGGACATTTAAAAAAATAATTAATGTATTCATTACATAAAATGGTGTTAAAAACTATTTCCACAATTTCTTGTCATTTTGCCAAATAACTATAAAGTAAATACATTGAATTTAGAAGTAGAAAGAATGAAATTATACTTTATTGTACGAAAATACTTACCAAAATTATTAATTATTGTATTTCTTTATAATGTATTTCTTTCTTTTTTTTTTTTTTTACTTCCCGAGGCTATGCTTATGGGCAAATTCCATTACAGTGCACTATATTGAAGTAAAATTCACAATCACAATACCATGCATCACCTTGCTTGGAGCAACAATATTTGGAAATAATGCTTCACGTCTTTATGTCCATACATAGGTTCTATTTCATAGAACTACTGAAACTTGCGATATTAATATTATATACAGCAGTATATCTACTAGTCATTATATTATTAATAGACTGTATCAGTATTCATTAGTTATTGATTGCAGTTGCAAACGTTACTTATAGTTAGTAGAATGTCTAAAGTGCACTATCAAAATAATGTGTAACGGTTTTAATTAGCAATATAACTAATACAGTTATTTACTAGTATTACTTAGTACCAGTACTTAGCATGAAAATGAATATGTAAAATCAGCTTTGAAGTAAAAAATTAACAGACTTTTCATTCAAACAGTAAAGCAGATAGAGTGATGATAGACAGAGAAACACCATCTGGAGTTATTTCTCATAAGAAGATGCCACAAATGAGAAATTTATTATTATAGGTTTATAGGCTGATTTAAGTTTAAAGTTGTTATAAGATACAGATTCAATGAAATATATTAATGATTACAAATATTAAGGGCAATTAATTATGATTAATCACAGAAGGTATGTGCGATTCGTTATTTAAAAAATCAACTAATTCACTTTTTAGTTTAATAAATTGCCACTGCATGTTATATATCATGATCTGAGACACATTCATTTGCATTGTATTTTGATTTTGCTAAAACAGATAGCAAGTCATGGAACTGATAATAGATTACAGGACATGTCTTCGAGCTGCCTGTGCTGGAGAGAACATTGACACTGTCGCTTTCTGTGACTGATAACAAATTGTAGTGCTGGACTGACTCTCATTATAACACACAATTCTAAAATGAAAATCCTGCTCAACTAAAATATTTCCTCTGTATTAGATATATCCTCGCTGCAAGCAATTTCATAAAGTGATGGGGACAAAAACAAACATGTTTTTGATTTAATAAAATATATTTTACTAAATCTTATCTTACATGATTAAAAGTACATCTGACATTTAAATTATACATTTAAAATAATTTAAAAAAATAATTTAAAGGTGTGCTCAGTAATTTTTGTCTGTTTAGCTGGCTGTTCATTCCAATACACTAAACTAATCCAATTCAATAAACTAATCTAAAATAAAATGCATACATAGGGGTGTACCTACATAAAATGGTGTAAAAACAATTTCCAGAATTTCTTGTCATTTTGCCAAATAACTATAAAGTAAATACATTGAATTTAACATGGATTTTTGAAGTAGAAAGAATTAAATTATACTTTATTGTACGAAAATACTTACCAAAATCTTTATAAATTATTTACAAATTGTTTTATTTACAATTAAAATATATATATTTTCAGTTGTAGCAGTGCACTTAGAAAAAAAAAAAATGGTGTAGAGTACAAATAAATAGTAGAAAGCGTAGAAATAGTTTTTTTTTTACATGTAGGTTTGGTATTTGGTACTTTGGTTTACTAAATGCTTAATATTTTTTTTATTTTTTTTTTTTTATTTTTTTTTGCATTTTCATTGCATTATTATTATTATTTTTACATTTAAATCTAAATGAATGTTACGAATAACATGAAACCTCTGTAAATCGTAAATCATATTTTAAGATCAATGCATTTGCATCAGCATTTCAAATCGACTCATCAAGAAAACAAATGAGCCATTACATCTTAATCCTTACAGTTGGCATCCAACAGTTCCAGCTATTCAGCCCATCAGAATCAGACTGAGGGATGTGGCAGAGGTCATTAGACATCAGCAGTCAGAAAGCAGATTATCACTGCATGTTTTTTGGGGGGTTTTTTTGTATTTGCATTCAAGACTATTACAGAATTGTGTCAGCTAAAGGAATGAGTTGGGATTAAAGAGTTAGAGGAAGTCAGGTTTGTGGTTTGCAAGAACTGGCAAAAAGAAAAGAGAATGAAATGAAGATGAACAGAGAGGAAGGTGATAAAATGTTCCGGTTCAAATGCATGTCAGTGGAAAAGAGAATCCGAAATTTGAAAAGAACGGTGAAAAATAGTGTCATGATGAAACAGAAGGGCATGAAAGCGGCACAGAAAAATTGCCACTCAATCGTCTACCTCACTTCTCATGCAGGGCACGTTCGGAAAAGGAGAGAGAGAGATGACGGGGGTGAGAAAGGGAGGGAGATGTGGTGAGGGGATTTTAAATCAGCCTGGATTTAAACACACTGCTATTTTACAAAGAATGATGAATTGAATACAAATGCTGTTCTCCTGCTGAATAAATACACACCTTACTGACTCAACCAGACAAACGCACAAATTGAAAGGCGACATCCTCGTGAAAGCCTCACCCCTACAGTTGAGAGACAACAACAACAGACTGCAAATGCAAATTCATAAAATCAGCTCTTAAGCGTTTCGTGCAGAAGCTAATGATGCAATGACACACCTGGCCAAGAATCAGTCAGCAGCCAAATGTCTAATTGCCTTTGGTCTTCTATAATGGGAGACAGCATGTATTCATATATAGTTAATGGCTATACAGGTAAATACATTCACATTAAAGCTGGTGGTTCTTTACCTTCATAGTTGCCTTAGCCAGCATTGGTTTTAATTAGCAAAACGCTGACAGAAGTTACAATATTACATTTTGCATATATTACAGATGTTGTTGCTGAATCGCTTAGGAAGTTGAAATGTTTCCCAGAGACGATACAGGCTGCATTCATTTCCATCTTATGGTAATTGAAAATAAACAAGTATAAGTAGTAACTAAAGACATGTGTTGCAATGCTAGGAACAGTTCAAATGTAAATGGTTTTAATTAAAGCTTTTGACTTTTCAGTTGACTGTAGAAGGTGCTTGCCTTAATTCTGGTTCAGTCTCTTCAGTCCCGATTTTCGTTTTCAACCAAAATACGTCTGTCCAACGTTGGAGACTGACGTCAATCTGACGTTGGGTTCTGACGTCAACCCGATTTTCATTTTCAACCAAAATACGTCTGTCCAACGTTGGAGACTGACGTCAATCTGACGTTGGGTTCTGACGTCAACCCGATTTTCATTTTCAACCAAAATACAATGTCTCTCCGACGTTGGGGTCCAACGTCAATCTGACGTTATATTGACGTCCGGTGCCTGCTGGGTAAAGATAAACAGACATTCATTCTAGCACAAGTAAGAAAAATCTTCATTCAGTTTTCATTTCCATGGGATGTTCTGTAAAGCTTTCCTAAATAATCAACATAGAGGCTTGAGCTTAGCAAAGGGCCTATTATGTTATTATTGTGAATTGTAATTGTTCTATTTATGCTGTTGTCATAAGCTATGATTTCAGATTTGTGACTTTAGACAGTCCGTTCTTGGCAAAATGGACAGTATGTTCCAAGCCAAAAGAAGCTGAAATATAGACCTGACTTCTGCTGGCTGTGAATAGTTTTGCTTCATAATGACTGATTTTAAGCAATAGTTTCGATTTGTCCAACTAAAGCAGCAAATATAAGCTCCATTTTAAAACCAGCACATATTGAAGGATCCTTTTGTTCAGTAAACAAGCTTTTAATAAAAGATACTTTCAGTAACACTCATTTGCCCATCGTAAAAATACAATGAAAAGAAAACTATGTTTGCTTAGAAGTTGATCTTTCATAGCTAAAATTATTTCTTAGTTTTATGTAGGTATTAGCTTTGTCTCAGAAAATAGGTTTCAGAAAAGATTTCTGTTTATCTTTCTCTAAGCAAGGAGAAAATAATATTATGGTCTTTTTCTAAGGAGAAATGTCTGCTTTATCTGCTTTAATCTATGTTGGAGCTTAATTTAAACTCGTTGATGTCTATATGACACAACTGAGATGTGTAAGATCTCATTTGTGATGTTTCTTTTCTGCGGGCACAAGCCCTCATAAAAGGGCAAGACATCTGTGTTTTCTGCCTTATTTGTCTGTGAAGAATATTCTTGCATCGTAAGAAAATACAGACATATAAAGCAAGAAAATCAGTGCTAAAGGGGAAAAAAATCAACAGCATATTGAGTAGCAAATATGTGGCATGAAAAGTCACAAAGACATCCAAACATCCAAAGACATGCACATGTATTGAAGGACAAGGGCACTAAAAAGGCCATTTGTTTGAACTCTTATTCATCTAAAATATACATGCGGGTTGAAATTAAACAACCTCTTTTGCGGCTTGTTTTAAAAAGTGTTTAACATTATTTATTAATGGGCATTCCCTGGAATTTCATTTCTGCTCCGTTTAAGATAAAAGCAGTGAATAGAGATGTTCATGTGTAGTAAAAAAAAAAAAGAAAAAACCTCTTGCCTCTGGGAACCGCACCTTAGAATGATGAATCATATGCTGACTTTTGCAAAGACTGAAAGACGACAGAAGAGGATGAAAAGAGAGAGGGAAGATGGCATGTTGTGTAGATTAAGTCAGTCCTTTTTTGTTAGAAGTAAAAGAAGTAGAAAAGTAGTCCAACATTTACTGCACTAAGGTTGCATCTGAAATTGAATGCTCTCTGGAATGTCTTTTGAATAAGTAATTACATTGTGTTAGCTTGATTTGTTTTTATTGGTTTAGTCAACATTTAGCATTCTGAATTTTTTCAGGATTTGAAAATAACCATTAATTTAATGTTTTTAAAATATATTTGTGCAGACTTAATATAATATCTTCTCAACTAAGCCCAACCAATAAAATTAGTTCAACTTAAATATTTTTGCCCTTCCAACATATTGTTAATTGGATTTTTTTCTTACAGTGTTCTCAATATTTAATCAGACTGCAAAAAGACTAAATTAATAAAGGTAATTATTTTTAATATACATGAAGAAAACAAAAACCTGAATGACACAAATTAAACATGCAGTATATTGTGGTGAGATCATTTGATAATGTGACAATAAAACAACAAATGATTATTGTCATATCAGGGTAAGAAATTTATTTCCTGTGCATTTTTTATCTTTGATGGTTACCTTATTCAATATATCTGTACTTGAATCAATCAGAATACAAACCATAATAGATTAAAAATAAATAAATAAAACAATAATAATAAAAAATACAAATTCTACACAAAATATTTAACTATTTGAATGGTTATGTATCTTGTGCTCAAGACTTACAGAGTCAAAATTTAAATAATAATAATAGTAATAATAATGAGTTATACTGTAAAGGATCATTCACACTGACAGCAATGTGAAGTAAAGCAACCAAAAGTCATTGTTTCAAGTAGACTTACTATAACATGAATGTGTGTAGCTTATTATTCAGTGAAAAACCATATGATTCATACCTTATATCCAAGTCTATTTTATGTTATTAAGCTAGAAGAAAATTTTCAAAGAGGAGAATAGTGCATGTACAATATACAGGCGTTTAAAAATTCCCACTGCATGACTGTCATGATGACCCTAGTTTATGAAAGTGACAAATTAATCATGTCAGTTCCTATTGCAGCTACTGACACATTGCAAACTGCTGCCAACAGCTAGAAGCTTTTGTTGCATATGACACTAATGATATGCATGTTATGAATGCAGAGTCATTTATAACATGTTGATAGCAGCCCTTTTTAGTGCGGCTCCATGGTCGATAAAGATAAGGATAATATAAATTTTTCAGGTAGAACCTCTCTTTAATAAAGAATGAAAAGCTAGCTCAGAGTACAATTTTATTGCTCAGAGGTTGCTTAAGACTTCATAAAATAAGAAATAACATATACAGTGAACAACTAGAAAATCAATGTGAATAGCATAGCTCAGATCATTTGGCCTTGGGAGGATATGATGAGGAATATAATTGAGTATATGATGAGATCTCTTGGGGATCTTCGCAAATCTGAGCACAGTTTGAGACTTTGTTGAGATCTCCTTTGAAACTCTAGAGGAGATTAATGTAGGATTCTTAAAGTCTATTTCTTCTGAGGAATAGAGACTTGAGCAAAATATCTGTATTTAATCTCACTGGCACCCATGAGAAAAGCTGAGATATTAAAGTGATTCCTTGTGATTTTCTTTTTGGTGTGTGTCCAAAATAGTCTGACCTCAGGTTAATAAAAATAAAACAAGGGGGAAAAATGCATATTTTATAGCAGAAACAGAAGAAAACTTTTACTATTTTCATCAAATTACTTTATAATGCAAGCATAAAAAAGAAAGAAAAAAGGAAACAAAGACAGCATAGGCTTTATTTCATATTCAGTTATTCACATTTCAACATTCTTTTCTCCTCCATATTTTCTCACGTGGTTGTGTGGCCTTTTTGTTCTGTCCCCTGCCATTTCTTTGTGGAGGCGAACACAGCTTCAGTGCGAATGCTTCCAGGATTTATTTTTAATCAGAGATTCTGTTGGGACAGACATTGAGCCAAATGAATGCGATGGCAACAGGTTTTGATGGTGGAACGGCTCCTTTAGCAGCCAACAGGGATCTTAAATATGTACTTATTTAACGTCACTCTCAAAAAGAGGCGGGAGAGAGAGAGACAGAGATCTGAGGGCTTGATTGTCAGTAAAATGTAGCTCCACTGACAGCAGACTGCTGACACAAGGAGAATATGAAAACCATTATTTCTCCCTCTTCCTCAGGTCTTGTTAGGCTTGTATACATTGTGTGAGAGAAAATACAGAGGTTGGAACCACACTGTCTTTCTAAAGGTGAAGCCTGTAAATACTTTCTCCTATTCCCACATAAAAGCAATAGATTAAAAGCAATAGACCCCACTTGAAAAATTATTTACTCACATTCTTGTTGTGCCAAGCCTGAATATTGTTATTGCTTTATGTGGAGAATACGCAGTGGTGTATAAACCTGAAAGCCATACTTAAGTAAAAGTAAAAATACCAGAAAATGACTTACATAGAAGTTGAAGTCACCATTTAGAATATTACTTGTGTATTGTACTTAAGTACAAAAAGTATTTTTTTAATCTTAAACATACTTAAGTATTGAAAGTAAAAGTACAAGTAAATGCAAAATGGAAAAGGAGCAAATATATAGCTTCTTCTGCCCAGTCTGAGGTTCTGAATGCTCTGGACTGAGTTTTCATTAAGGCTATCTCAATATTTTGGTGCATTGAGCTTTTCTTCTATTCTGATGAGTCCCTCAGTCCCTACTGCTGAGAAACAGCCCCATAGCATTAAGCTGCTACCAGCACACTTTACCAGAGAATCTTGTTTCTCTTTAGGTGCTTTCGTTTTGTCTTCACTGAGGAGAGGATTGAGTTTGGCCACACCGCCATAAAGCCCAGATAGGTGGAGTGTTGCAGTGATGTTTGTCCTTCTGTAGATTTCTCCTATTTCCACATATGATAATGGAGCTCAACCAGAGTGACCAGCAGGTTCTTCGTCACCACTCTAACCAAAGCCTTTCTCCATCAATTGCTCAGTTTGGCCAGGAGGCCAGCTCTAAGAAGAATCCTGGTTGTTTCAAACTTCTTCCATTAAGGGTAACAGAGACTACATGCTTCTGTGACCCTTCAATGAGGCAGAATTTTTTTCTGAACTCTTCCCCAGATGTGTGGCTTGACGCAAACCTGTTTCTGAGCTCTACAGACTGTTCTTTTGACCCCAGGGCTTGGTTTTTGCTCTGATATGCATAATCAGCTGTTGGAACTTTTTATTAAGATGTGTGTGCCTTTCCAAATCAGACCCATTCAATTGAATTTGCCACAGGTTACCTTCACTCAAAGTCTAGTAACACCTACAAGCAATGCTCCTGAGCTAAATACCAACTGTCCCAGATAAGGGTATGAGTACTTATGCAATGGAATCATTTAAGTTTTTTATTTTTTATAAATTTGCAAACATGTTAAAAACTTTTTATTTTTTTCTTTACCATTATATTGTATGGAGTGTAGATTGATGTGGAAAAAAGTAATTTAAAAGTAGTTTAACATAAGACAGCAACATAAAAAGTGAAAAAAGGTGGTATGAATACTTTCGCAAGGCACTGTACTTCAGATAGCTTCACCACAGCCATTATGTTCATATATATATATATATATATATATATATATAATGTAGTTTGTTGAATTAAAATTAGTCAAGAAAATTAATTTTTAAATTTATCACAAATTTATCGTATTTTAGAGAAATACGTCAAACACTGGACAAGGATGATCATTTCTAGTGCACATTGTCTAGCATGTAAAAAATCTTAAGTATACTTTGGGCTTTAATAATTATTTACTTGGTGTGGTTTCAGTGATTGACCCATCAGTAAAAGTTTGAGTGTTCCAATGTAGGCCTAGTTTTCTTACCCGCCACAGCCAATCACGGGCGACCAACTTCCTCAGCCCCTGGGGCTTTAGTCCTGCCTAGCCCATATGTTAATACAGCCCTGATTCCAGGTGATTACATAGGGTCAGATAGAACCTTGTGTGTGTGTGTGTGTATGTATAAAGTGATTTTGATGATTAATGCATTTTTTTTTTTTTTTTCGTGGCATATTTTATCATATTAATGTTGCAGCCAGTATCAGGAAAGCTTACTGTGTCTAATCTGAAAAGGTTGAATGGTTTTACTCTACAAGTTCTTCACTGGCTTTTGTAAAAATAAATTGATAGTAAATTGCTGGTAGGTACAAGTATAGATATTTGACTGGCTGGCTGCTGAATTGATGGATGGATGGATTAGGCAAATCTTTTAACATTATTTGAAATCCACGTTGGGACCTGGGTAAAGAGACATCTCATCCCCAAAACATCAATTTAAGAGCACACTGACTTAACAGTGTCTCTCACCCCTGTTCCTCCATCTCCCTTGCAGCTTTCAATCAACCTATAATCATTCTGTTTCCTCAGTTACTTGTAAACGTCCATCATGCTCCTATCTCTCTCTCTCTCCTGCATCTGACATTTTCAGTTCCCAAAATATTTACAGCAGTGCATTGCCTGACAGGTAATGGCATGTAACGACTGACTTTCTAACTTTTTACTGCTGTAAATGTTTCTCAATTTCTGTAGAGACAAATACTTTGAAGTCTTGTCTATAAAAATGCTATTGAACATTTCCACTATTATTGTCTAGGGGAAAAAAATACATTGCATCGAACACATGTGGATCTATAATGGGTATGTTGTCATACTATATGGGGTAAATTGTTACAACAGGAACCTGCTGTTTACTGACAATAATTTGAGAAGGATATCCTTGTTTAAACTTGAAATACTATCTAATGTAATAAAATGTATCTTTAAAACATACCTGTATTTAAAATCTATAAGGTATTTGTTGGCTTTTCAGCTAAATTTAAGTAGGCTAAAAAAAACTTGTGTCCAACATGACAAAATTTGGGGGGGGGGGGGGGTCTTAATGCTTTCTGAATGCACTGTAGTTGATTGTGAATAAATAAGTGTTCGATATTGGGAAAAAATATATATATACATATATATATATACATATATATACACACACACACACATATATATATATATATATATATATATATATATACACATATACATATATATATATATATATATATACACACACACACACACATATATATATATATATATATATATATACATATATATATATATATATATATATACATATATATATATATATACATATATATATATATATATATATATATATATATACATATATATACATATATATATATATATATATATACATATATATATATATACATATATATACATATATATATATATATACATATATATATATATATACATATATATATATATACATATATATATATATATACATATATATACATATATATATATATATATATATATATATATACATATATATATATATATACATATATATATATATATATATATATATATATATATGTCACTCACTTGTTTCTGTGGTCCGTCTCAGAGTCCCTGGATGTAAACTGATATAGTTTCATCCTGCCCTCCCACTAGCAGGAATATTGGAAAGGAGAGAGAGCAAGACACCCCAAGGCGACAGCCTGTCTGGACAGCCCCATTTTTACAAGTCCCCTTGTGACTACGCCACACTCCTCACTCGCCTCCACACACATGCACTCAAACATCTCATATACACACAGATAATGGCATGCATATACATATGCCATGTACATATACAAACATCCACATACTGGCATATTGTATTCACACACATACATACAATGATACCAGCTGTGTGGATGGTCCAATTACAGTCAATCTTCTGGTCTCACGGTTGTGGTGGGTATAGTGATGTCCATGTCTGACACGCATGCAATCAGCATAGGCTCATTGGGAAAACGTCCCTCTACATACATTTTTGCAAAACTCCAAACATGTACACACAAACATGTTCTCATTCTTACAATTCAATGCAATTTCCAACTGAAATACTGACAATAGTGGCGGTAAAACACCAATAAAATTTTCCTTTTCACACAAATTATGATTACAGTGGCAGATTATAGATTCACGAAGATTATTTTCACATGGTTCCTTGCCTCAAACAAACAGCTCCAAATGTATGGCTTTTCCGACAAAGTAAAATTGCACAGTAGCGCACCTGGTACATCATTGCACTTGTGATGCAGAGCACTCGGGAACGAGTCCTGTTTGCTTTTCTTATAACTATTGGTTAGGTTTAGAATAGAATTTAATGTAGGTGGTGTGTTATTTTTAAATACTTTAGCATCAACCTTTTAGCATCACTCACAGGGCATTTAATTTCTTCTGCTTTAAGTACAACAACCAACAATGCAAGATTCATGTTTATCTGTTCCTGAAAAAATTAACACATTTTTACTGTCACTTTTGCATAAATGTCACCACGTGCATTTAAAAAAAAAAAAATTCTATTTTATATGTGAAATCTGGGTTTCACATATAAGAATGCAAAAATTGTTGTAACACTCCTCAAAAGGGGCTCAAATTATAATCTAAAGTATTTATTTGATTTATCAACAGAATTTTTAAGTAATGTATATCATCTTTTTGGAGAATAAAAAATAAACTTTTTTAAAACCAAGCTTTTACTCAATAAAATGTGCCATTCTTGCACATGCTAAGTGCAGCCAAAATGCTGGGGTGTTCTGTGTGGTTGCAATTTATTTGAACGTAAAAGAGTGTGAACCTTGTAAGTGAAAACACCTGCTTAATCCAAATAGTCACAAACACATATGTTTACTAATCCCTCCCACTATTTTCGCAAAGCAGTCTCTCTCCCCCTCTCTCTCAATCCTTCATCGCTGTACTGTATCAAGTGACCTAAATATCCAATATTGGTCTGTATTTGTACTGCCAATATTTGTACTGTTTTGCCAATTATTATTTTTCTACCCTAAAACTCGCCACCTAGGTCGTTAGATTGATTTGCATGAATCCTGCGCTCATCAAGACCCTCATGACAAAAAGCTATCAAAAGAATTCAGATTTATCAAAGCATTATGAAGATTTACACCAACTAAATGCCCTGGTGTTGCTCATTTTGACTAATTGAACTATATCTACTAGGGATGTGCATCTACGTAACTGAGGCCGATGTGATACGCATCTCGATGCATAGCCAACGATACGATACATTGAAGATACATATGAAGCAGCCAGCGATGCGATGCAATACAATTCAACCCCATTACGATGCAGTGCTATTTGATTTCGATTCGATTTGATTCAACACAATGTGATTCGATGCAATACGATGCAATGGAAAAAATATGATCGCTTTTATTTCTTTGGTTCAGACAGGCAGCAAATCATAAATTAACTTATGTGTCTTCTGAATTATAACAGCTCGAGGCCTGTTTCATAAAACAAGTTTACCAAATAGGCCAGGCTTATTTCAGTTAATCTGACTCACTGTCAAACTGTCATTAACAATCACTAAACTAAAAGTTAAAATCACTAAATTAAAACTACATTTTAACTGCTATAAGAAACACACATTAACTCATCTGAGATTAGTAGTCAGGACTGTATTATTTTACATTTTATTTTCCCATTACAATAGTCCCTTTACAGTTACTACTATCATAAAATGCATATTTGACTCAGAATTATTGTGCTCCGTCTGTTTAGCTCGCATGCGCGCAGCATCGCTCGTCCACTCGTGTAAGCTCCTGACAGCAAAATGGATATATTTGCATGACTTTCTAACATTTACAGATGAAAAATATACTTGTGACATGTCAGTTATGCACTGAGGAAAACACGTCTCAAATTCATTAAACATGAGTTTGCCATGGTGGATCGATCTGATCCATGATCGACATTAAGGGCTGCTTAAGAATAAGCGAACACAAATTAGTTGGATTTTGTGAACTTACATTGTTGTTTATAACCGTTTTAGCCCTGATTGATTTGTTAGGTTATTTCAAGTCAGGTTTTGGACTTTAATCCCCGCTTTTCCTCAGGTCTCTGTAGTGTTGTTGTGATTCGTCATATTCACATGCAGCAGTGATGAGAGAAAGCGCTTGAGAAACAGTTTCGAGTTTCTCAGCATCCACTAGTAATTACAGTATATATAAATAAATAGTTTTTTACCGATGCAAATATGTTAGAAACGATGCATCGTGATACAAATACAACTTGTAGCCGATGCACACTTTTTAAACCGATGCATCGCATCGTTAACTTTTTTTTGACGATGCACCAAGCGAATCAGGGAATCTTTCCATCCCTAATATCTACACAATGTTCAGATTTAGACAAAAAGAGATTCCGAGGATACACGCCAAGTTGCATCCAAATCTGCCTATGGGGGGCATCCAGTCCCTGTGTGTGTGTGTGTGGGGGGGGGGGGGGGGGGGGGGGGCACTACAACTAAAAACCTGTCATAACTCCACAACAGTTTGTAAGGAAAGGAAGATTAAATTTAATGTGTATCTTCTTCAGGGCAATAAGCTAGCCATGAAAATTAAATCATACAGACCAACAAAAATGGCAACCAGCAGGTAATAAGTTGTAGTGTTAATTATTGGACATTATGAAATTTAGCATATGCATACAAGGTAACAAGGCTATGTACTATATTTGGTACAAATTGGCCAAAAGCTGGACCTATACTATACTAATTTTCATCTTAGTTAATAATTCAGAAATTGTGATGGCTAGAATAAAAATTAAGGCTGTAAAACAAAAGGATAAGAAATTCTTAAGGTCTCATAGTTTGGCATCAGAATAGATGGTTGAATTATTTCACATGAAATAAATAATTATAATAAAATAAAAATTAATTGTGTAGAACCATTGTACTCTTTGTGTATGACCAATAACCATAGTATCTCCAACAGTTTAGAATAGAGTTTTAGGCCTGGTTTCACAGACAGGGCTTAGACTAAACCAGGATTAGGCCATAGTTCATTTAGGACATTTAAGTAATTTTTTTTATAAATGTGCCTTAGAAAAAAAAAAAACATTACAGGTGTGCATCTTGAGAAAAAACAAAGGCACTGATATATTTTAAGATAAGTCAGTGCAAGTTTCTTTCAGTTGAAACAGCTCAGACTTTTCTGACTGTTGTTTAGTCCAGGACTAGGCTTAAGCTTTGTCTGTGAGACCGGGGGATAAAGTTTTAATAAAATTAGTTTGCAAAGACATCTGTGATCTCCAACATGCTTAGTGCTTAAATATTGTGATGTAAACAATGGCTCTGATTATAATATACATTTTATAATTGGATAATTATGTATTTAAAAAGATATTGATAAGATGAAAACATGCCATTCTATGTCAGTCTTTCTAAGTCAGTGTTTTATAATACTTGATTAGTGCAGTAATCGAGGCCATTGGTTCAAACTTCAATTAAAATGCAACTATGCAAAATGGTTTAAATTTTAAGCATGACTAAGCAATTGGATTTAATGATGATTTAATGATTTAATTAACATGTATTGGCATGTATACGATGTTGGCATTTCATTGACTTTTATTGGAACAAAAAATCTGTCCAGGGTATTTGCTAACTAACATGTGTTTCTCTCTCTCGTTTGTTTCTAGGGTGAAAGAAAACACCCCACAAGTCCAAATGGACTTCTGAGTCATCTTCTGTAAAGAGTCATTAAATTGGTAGATTGTGCTATAAAAGGCAAGTGGAGGATAGGAGAGCTTGCTGGTTGCATGATGGCTCCTGAAGGTATAGGAGAGCTTAGAGACTTACTCTTCTTCCTGCTCCTGTGCCTCACATTATTGACTGAACTATTGGAGATGACTGCAGCTTCTGCACAGGGACTGGATGGCGAAGGTGACATTGTGTGCCCATCTGTGTGTCGCTGTGATGAAGACTTTATTTACTGCAATGACCGTGGATTGAACGCAATCCCACCTCTACCACCATCTGCAACAATACTTTATCTTCAGAACAATCACATTGACAATGCAGGGCTTCCTAGGTCCTTGGAACATTACACAACTGTTCGTGTTATATATCTCTATGATAATGAGCTTGATGACTTTCCCATGCATTTGCCACCTTCATTAAGAGAGCTTCACCTCCAGGACAACAATATTAGGGTGTTGCCAAGGACTGCACTTGCTAGACTTCCACTACTTGAAAAGTTGCATCTGGATGACAACTCTGTTTCTACAGTGAGTATTGAGGACCAGGCCTTTGCGGACAACCCTCGATTACGTCTCCTCTTCCTTTCCAGAAACCACCTTTCTAGCATCCCATCTGGTCTTCCTGCCTCACTTGAAGAGCTCCGTTTAGATGACAACCGAATCTCTACTATTCCCACTCATGCCTTCCGAGGTTTATCCTCTTTACGTCGCCTGGTCTTGGATGGTAATCTTTTAGCTAATCAACGCATAGCTGATGATACCTTCTCACGCTTGTCAAACTTATCAGAACTCTCCCTGGTCCGTAATTCACTTCAAACACCTCCACTTAACTTGCCCAGTGCCCATCTGCAGAGACTCTCCCTTCAGGATAATAACCTTATACACATGCCTCGGGGCTCACTCGATGGAATGCGCAAACTGCAGCGCCTAGATCTCTCTGGAAATAATCTGACTACCCTTCCCAGAGGATTGTTCAGGGACTTGGAGAGCCTGGGGCAGCTGCTTGTGCGAGGAAACCCATGGCATTGTGGGTGCAACTTGCGCTGGCTACATGACTGGCTGGAAGCAAAGGGAAATACAATTACAGTGAGAGGATTTTTCTGCCAGACACCAGAGCGAGTCCGAGACATTGCACTTAGAGACCTCACAAATCAGATGGATGAATGTGAGTTGGCTGCTGCTGGTGGTGGTGGAGTAGGTACAGGGGTTGGCGTTGGTGGTAACAGAGTGAGTGGAGGAGCAGCAGGAGTGTATTCTACCACTCTTTCTCCCCCTCAAGGGTCCCTGTTTACACTCAGGTCCAAGCGACCAGGCCTCGGCCTCCCAGAAACAGGTCTGGACTACACATTAAGCAGCAGCGGTGTGGGCAAGAACCTGGCCCTGAATGTGAAACCCCTATCCTATGACAGCATCCGTGTTACTTGGAGCATAGCGCAAACATCTTCTTCCTTTCGATTAAGCTGGCTTCGCCTAGGAACCAGCTCTGCCATGGGGTCCATCACAGAAACCTTGGTAAGGGGTGACCGGCGGGAGTATCTTCTCACTTCCCTGCAGCCTGCTTCCAGCTACATCATCTGCATGGTGCCTCTAGTATCTAACAGTGGAAGCAGGAGTAGTTTGCCTGGGGGGGACACAGAATCAAATGATATTCCAGTTTGTGCCAGAACAGAAACGTCTGATCCTAGCCACCCTGATGATGATGGTGAAGATGAGAGCTCTGATCAATTATCTTCTCTTCCTCTTGCAGGAATTATTGGAGGTGCTACGGCAATAGTTTCCCTTGCTCTTATCATTGCTATTTTCTGCTGGTATGGGCACCGTGCAGGACATTTTACATCACGAGACCATTACAGCCATAGTAGCTCTCGCAAGAGCAAACACTATGACGACTACATTGAGTCAGGCACAAAGAAAGACAATACTATCTTAGAGATCAGAGGTCCAGGTTTTCAGATGACACCAATGGCAACAAGGCAGCCCCTTCAACCGAAACCAGTGAGAGAGGATTACATTATACACACCATCTTCCCCTCGAATGGCACAGGTCTATACAAACCATCCCAAAACATGACCAACTCTGGCTATGGTACCAACCGTGGATATAGAGAAGGAGGCATTCCAGATATAGATTACTCCTACACATGATAGCTTTGATTTAGAAAACATAATTAGGAGTCATGTACTGCATAGACACAGTTTTTAATCAACATGGGCTCTGCAGAATCCCTTTGTGCCTTCTGGTCTCCATTACAATGTAGCCTGCTGTTCATGACACTATAAAACTTTTAATTGGCCCAGATGCTTATAGGAAGCATTATAAATGTGGTGCCAGGAGGCGATGATGCCATTTCAGGTGGTGATACCAAATGCTATTTTCACCTCCCAGTGTAATGATCAGTGTCCCTGACATTGCTGTTTTATCTCTGGCTGGTGCACTGAGGTGGATTCAAGGGCAGCCCACACCGCATTCAGCTCACAGACTGTTCACAGAACTCAGTGCATATATGGGAGAGAGGCAGTCTTCTAATCGGAAATAACCAACCCGCTGTACATTTGTCTCCTATGGGATGAATCTCCCTAAATCAAGGATTTGAACCAGGATTAACAGGAATCATGCATCAACAAGGCAACCTATTTGCTCAGATGAAACTGGGAATGTGTTGTTTTAAGTGATCCTTCTGGAAAATGCATGGGTTCACATGCACAGTTGTTTTTTGGAGAACAAGCTGTAGAACATGACTACTATTCCTAATTAAAATAGTGTCTGGACCAAGTAGAGACATGGCCCCCAAAAACTACAGCAAGGTTTGAATTGCCTCAAAAACTAAATTCATTTGAATTCTTATACACTTGAAAGCTGCCTGATGCTACTACGATAACGTCTAACAAGCATTATGATGTTCTAGTTTCAGATTGGTGTAAAGTTGAAAGGATGAATGAAATGGCCTCATGTGTCTTGAGGAACGTTCAATTTTTAAAACTGCAACTGAACCCTGGTGTATTGGACATTGTCATAACTCTGTTCCCTAGTTGTTTGATTTTTTCCCCATTTGACTCATAAAGCCCTACTAATAGTTATATTTTTTTTTCTAAATTTTGCATTTTTTACTTTTCCTACAAAAGCAAAAAAAAAAAAAAAAATGCCTGTTTTCAATAGATTGTCCCCTATAATGCACAGAAACTAAACCAATGTTCTGTTAACGTGGCTCATGGTTTGTAGGTTGCTTAGCCACATATTTAGCACAAAGTTGCATTCTATAAATCACTTATTTACAACTCCAAATTTCACTGTAGATAAAGATTTGGCCTCGCTGCTAACCACAGCGGTTGTACTGCTATGATTCTTAGGGAGAAGAGGGAGAGTGTTAGAGGGGAAACCAGGAATTTGAACCATAACACTGTGGACCATCACTGTGGAAGATAGAGAGTGCATCAGAATGTTGTATAATTTTGTAAGGCGGATGCATTTTTGATAAAAAAAAAAAAGTCACTTTTTTTCCCTCCTGTAGAAATTAAGCATTCTGTCAATGTCTTCAACCCATTCATTTAAGCCAACAGCAGAGCAGAATGCTAATTACTTTAACATACTTCTCAGAGAATTTACGTAATGGTTCTAAGGCAGTCAGAAAGAAAAGTTATGTTCATTTTTTACAAAAGACCTCCCCTGAGTCGCCATAACATTTCTGTTCTGCTCTGCTGTATTTATGTATTTGAGGACTTGTGGAGAATTTAAGACAGCTTACACTGCCTTGTATTTCATGTACTGTTTGGCATTGTAGTGTAAGTGTCAAAAACAAGAAATAAAAGATGGACAGAGAGAGAAAAGATGAATGGAGAGAGAGATAGAAGCAGATTGTTCTAAACTGAGAAAGAGTGAGAGATTATACACATAAAACATGGATTTGATATTAAAGCAGAGGCCTAACGCAAATTAAGCCTGTGGTGTTGAACTGTGCATGAAATGTTTTGTCATCTTCTTGCTGTCTGCTGCTGTGTTGGCACTTTGTCTTACGCCTTTCCTTCTACGCAGAGAACTACTCCAAACTTCTGTTTCAGAGATGGAAATTAATCAAGACTTCATGGCATTTCAGTACACACTGGTTTTACAGCAGTTCAGCCTCACAGTATGTCATTTTTGTAAACAAAAAACAGAATTTTGCTTTTAATTAGCCTTTTTTAAGGGATAGCTCACCAACTATGGAAATTCTGTCATTTACTCACCCTCATGTTGTTCCAAATATGTATGATTTTATTTAATTTTTTTCATTCGGTTGAACACAAAAGAACATATTTTTAAGATTATGAGTAACCAAACAGTTGTTGGTCCCCATTGATTTCAATGAAAAATAAATAAATAAATACTGTGGAAGTCATTGGGGACCAGGACTGGTTATGTTCTTAAAAATACCTTCGTTTGTGTTCAGCAGAAAAGGTTTAGAACAACTTAAGGGTGAGTAAATGATGACAGAATTTCCATTTTCATTGAACTATTCCTTTAAATGGATCTGTGAGGTTTTCAGTCTTTTATTTTTAGGCCAGAGAGACAACTGTAAATTGAGGAAAGGGTGAAGAGTGTACAGGACAAGAAGCAAGCCAGACTTTATTAACTCCCCGATGCACCACTGCTTTAATAACATAGTCCCATTTTTTGTATTTTTATTTATTGGTTGATTTATTGATTGTTTGTATGTTTGTTCAAGTGCAACAATTAGTTCACTCAAAAAGGAAAATTGACATTTTTTTCTCACTCTCCTGTCATTCCTGTCCAACTTGAAATAGACAAGAAATCAACTTAATTTCTTCCTTGGAACACAGAAATTTAGCAAAATAGTTCAGCAGAATGTTGCTGCAGAATGCTGATAAAATGAAAACTTACAGTCATCGGGGACTGTCAAGCTCTGAAACGAAAACAAAAAGACATTATAAAAGCACAATACAAGTAGTCTGCTCGGAAGACTATATTATAAATCTTCTGAAAGCATTCAATAGCTTTGTGTGAGGAACAGGGCACAATTGAAATAGTTATCAAATCCAATCAGATTCATGCTTGCACTCATTCAAACATGAAGGAATAGTTCTTATACATGAAATGAATGACACCAGGAGCCATTAGTTCTAATGTGTCTTGTAAACTACTAAAACTTGCTTACTGTAAAAATGTTTTTGGGTGAACTATTTGCATTCATCTCAGGTATAATTTGCAGATACTTTCAAGAGAATATTCACTGCATTTCAAGAGTACTTGAACCTGTTGAATAAATTGTCATTTTATTTCCCATGATTACTGTAATTCAGATTCACACTCCTCTCACAAAAGCAATGAGGATGGAAGATTTTATAACTCTACAGGTGTAAACGGGGCCTTGCATTTAAGTTCCTCCATATAGATCATATTTTCTGTCTCAGCTTGCAGCTGAAATGTTCAGGCGTTCATTTCCTGTCTTCACTTTCTCGTCCCATCTTGAGAAACCTCTTTGATCTGTCGCCATTGTTTTTATTTGAATTTGCAGCATGTGCAAAGAAGGATTACAGAGTCTGTGTGTGTCCTTGTGTGCGTGTGATGATGATGTTCTTTAGGGCTTCAAAAAATACAGAGACATACATTAAAAGCATTTTCTGTGGCAATTTTTCCTGTCTGTTTTATTGAAACCATCTGCAAATTTGGTATCTCCTGCCGACTCTGACCAGCAGTTGTTCCACCTGCACCTCATTAACGCAGATGTCTCTTTGCAGTCGCACATGCTCCAATATATACTCACATATACACACACACACACACACACACACAGACAAACACAAACACACCTTCTGTTGTCACCCCAGAGACAGGAGCTCAACCTGCATACTCATTCCGTAAAAACAACAATACTTTTTACATCACACACAACCTATTCTCACTCCCAAGGCATTAAATACTGCCGCTTGAATTTTGAACGTCACTACACAGATGCTAAAGGTGTCCCTCAGCATATATTCCTTTTTTAGCAATGTGGATGGCAACCTCTTTGCTTTCAACAAGAAACCTCTGTACGTCAAGACTCTAAAATGATACCTAAAATTAATTTCTTGCAATTTCAGGTGCTTTCATACTTGGTTTGATTGCTTGGTCCAGGTTTGCTTGGTCCAGGTTCGATTATTCCCCCTTCTGTTGCCCCCTTTTGGGTTGTGTTCACACTGTATTTATTTATTTTTTTTTAAATCAAAGACTAGTGACTTTGGTCAAATGCATAACGTTGCTCCATTGCTTTTGTTTCCAGTGCATTAACAAATAATAGCACTTGTGTCTATATGTTTTGAATGTGCTGGAAATGTTCTAAAGCAGGGTTCCCAAACATTTTTTTTAATCAGTCAAATCCCCCCCCCCCCTTTTTTTTTTAGCTTTTATTTTATTTTTTACATTATGCAAGTTATTTAATATTTAAATAAATATTTAAATAATTTGCGATTTTCTGATGTTGGTTAATGGTAAACAAACAGTAAACAAACTACTTAACCCTTTTTATTAGAGCTTTATTATTATTATTATTATTTACATATAGAAACATTATAATATTTTTTTTCATGTATTGTGATTTGAGCTTATTATTAATTTTATTTACAGTTATAAAAAAAGAATGATACAAATACATTAGATGTAAACTATAAAAATAAAAAAATATTCATACTCAATACATACTCATGTGATAATATAATAAAATATTTATTTTACACTACAAGTTATAATACTGATATTTATGTCTTGCAATTCTTTACTTTCAAACCCTCAAACTTTAATATTTAAAATCATTCAAATCAAGCTTTCATTTTGGTGGAGTACTGGTGAATTGCTGTAAACTTCTGTCCACAAGAATGAGGGAAATTATGCAATTGTATAAATGTAAACTAATTATTAAGTAAAGTAAACACACAGATTTCCCAATTGTACATTATCAATAGCAGTGCATTTCTTCAATTTAATATGATTGCATTCTCTGATGTCAAATGAACCCAGGTGTGCACCAAAATTGCAAGTGCAAGCACCCATCATGTTAGGGGGCATTTATATGATACCATTTTCAACTGAAAAAAATTGTGTTTTGGCCATTCATTTACATGACAATAGTGTTTTAGGGGCCTGAAAACACAATTTTGAAAACGGTTTCAAAGTGAGGGTTTTGAAAATGATAACGTTACCCTCTCCATGTTAACTATGAAAATGGTGACTTCATGCATATGCGTATCATTCATTCAGTCTATAGATGTGTGTATGTGCACAGGCACATAGTGTTTCTTAATAAAGTGCCATCGCCAACTACTGGCCTGGTATGCATTGTAAAACAATCATTTGGATTTGTTTTCGTGGATCCGTGTGAACGGGGATCATTTTGACAATGTTGTCATCTGTACGCAAACATTTTAAAAATGCAAAGGAAAAACATATGCATTTTTAGTACATCATTGTCATGTAAATGTACTCCTATGTTTCAGAAAAAGCTGTTTTATATATTGATCAAGCATTTTGATGCATTTAATCAGCTGCTCCTGTATGTGAAGCTGGAGAGATGATGGTTTGGGGTATTATTTTAAATGTGAACTCGGCAGCAGTTGACACCTTGAGAGTGAGAACCTGTCACTCAGCGATATCATCAGAAGCTTTCCTCTCATTCTCTGTCTGTCATATGTCACTGGTGCTCTCTCATCTCATCTCTAAGGCCTTCCACACTGTCATAACCGAGGCATATGGGAATGGTGTAATATGACTATTTTATGCTGTCTAGGTGACGTATGCAAGCAGTTAATGAGCCCAGACTCATAGAGTTCAGTTGTGTGCAACAATAGGAAAACATTTCTGATTAAGGCTTCAATGAATTTCAAAATGGATTTCATTGCCTGATGCAGTTGGTTTTACATCATTGGAAAATGACAGCAGAACACCCCTCATAATATGTTCTGTGGCAGTGCATGATACACTGAATAGTAACAACATTTAGACATATACTGTAACTGAATGATTGAACTGTATTTTGTTTGATTTATGCTTAAATGCTAGTGGGGTTTGGCAAATAAATTTAGTTATGAATATATATCTTCATTGGTTTTGCATCCAAAGTAGATTTGTCTTCTTTTAATTATTTGTAGAGATATTTTTAAAGGGAAAAAATACTGATTATGATTTTTATTTTTTTCTTTCAGTGCATATATATATATATATATATATATATATATATATATATATATATATATATATATATATATAGGTATTTACACTTAAAGGGGTGGTTGATTGCGATTTAACTTTTTTCATTTTAAATAGTGTGTAATGTTGCTGTTGGTGCATGAACAGTATCTACAAAGTTGCTGCACTGAAAGTTCAACATAAGTCTTTTAAAAATCAGGAAGTTTAATGCCTACAAAAACGACTCAAATGGGACTACAACGAGATACTTCCCGGGTTTCATACATAACAAACCCATAAATTTACATCAACCCTCCCTCCGGAACATGCAAAAAAGGGGGCAAGACCATGTTCTGCGGCTTTGTTGAAGAGGAAGTGTTATAGTGGAGAGCTGTAGCCATGCCGTCGAAAGTGTGTTATTTTCACCCAGCTGTCAGGTCTTCTGTGTTCGGGCTTCCTACGGATGCTGTAGTTCGTTAGCAATGGTTAAAATTTATGTTTGATTATGTTCCTGACAATTACAATCGTAACTTAGCTCTCTGTGCTGCGCATTTTACGGAAGACAGCTTCCAGAATCTACACGAGTTCAATGCCGGATTCAAACTATTACTAAAACATGGAGCAGTTCCAACTTTAAAACCAGAGGCAGCAGTTGTTGGGCCACAACCTGTAAGTAAGATTTAATAATTTTAAATGTATTTGCATGTATAATTTCAGACATAATGCTTTAGTTTTATCAAGGACGTAAACAAATGCCAACGCTGGCTTTAGTAGCCAGTTAGTTATGCTATTTCATGTGTCTATGACAAACGCGTACAAACATTTTGGACCCGCATTTGTAATTATGTACTAATTTTGTAAATGTATTTTCCACGTATACTTTATGACGTAATTTTTCATGTAATTACTCAGTCATGTATTCAGTTATATTAAATGTTTAATCAGGAGAAAAACGTATCTCAAAAGCTAACAAACAGCAGTAGCATTTTCAAGTAACAGCGTATCGAAATTCTTTGAGAGAATAATAATAAAAAAAATAATTACCATTCAGAAACGTTTTGTAAGAGCCGTGTTTGCGGAGGTTCTGCTTGATTCTCTTCATTACCGCTTTCTGGGTCTGATTCTGGCTCAAACTGATACGACAATATTGACACCATTATTTACATTTGACCGGAGCACATGCAACTGTCGCCTGTAAAGGTAATGGGCGTTTAGCCATCAGTTTAGCCAATCACAACACACCAGCCCAACTAACCAATCAGAGCCCATTGCCTGTTTCTGAGGGAGTGGTTTCATAGAATCAGGAAGTCAACCGGTCGTTCAAATAACAGAGGAGAAAGCGGCTTACAATAAAGGTGAAATTTATGAAAAATAAGGCGTTTTTTAACAAACGAAACATGAAGACATGTTATATTGCACCCCATAAACAC
The DNA here is from genome assembly GCF_936440315.1 of Barbus barbus. Taxonomy (NCBI): domain Eukaryota; kingdom Metazoa; phylum Chordata; class Actinopteri; order Cypriniformes; family Cyprinidae; genus Barbus; species Barbus barbus. The sequence goes on from NC_136733.1 coordinate 10,349,028, forward strand.
AATCAAGCAAAGAAAAAAGGCAGTAAACCACCCCTTTAAAAGTACCATGGTATTACCTTGTTACATGTCAAAAACATGTTTTCCCATGGTATTTGTTTGCTAGTGACATTAAAAGCTTGAACAAAATGGTTCTTCTTTTAATTTGCTGCCCAAGTATCTACAATCATCAACAAATATGATTAGATTTTTTTTTAAATTATAATAAAGGTAACTTACAAAGAACTAAACCCTTATTAAAATGTATTGAAGTTTAATAAAGATCATTAAACTTGGCAATAAACCAGATATACAGAGCTCACAAATACATCCCACTGTTTAGTTTTATTCTTATTTTGTTATATTTAATAAAAAAAATAAATAAATAAAAAACAATGTTTTCTTATTTTGCAACCTAAGTGAACCTTACTGTTTGTCGTGTTTCTATGATTTGCTGTTGGTTAATGTCATCAGAGCAAACAAATGCTGCTTAACAAACAAAACCTGAAACCCCAAATGAATCACATGATTTTGTTTTAGTTCTGTTTTCTTAAGTGTTTTTCAAAGTGGAAGGTATGCGGTCACTGAATGTTTATTTGTTATCTCCTCACCAAAGAATAGAAAAAAAGTTTTTTGGATGTCTTTTTTGTAGGTTGCAGCTTTTAAAAATATGCCTCTTTCTTCCTCTGTCAAACTGTGTGATGAAAACTCAGAGACAAAAGAAAAAAAAAAATTGTATAAAGTATGTTTTTTTTTGTTTTTTTTTTTTCTATGTGATTAAAGGCAAATGTACTGAGATTGAGTTCTTTAAACAATGTGAATGAGTTAACTTGTTTGATCTGTTATATGCACATAAGAACGATGTCAGTACTGGACTAGTGTACAGTAAGTGTTCACAAGCTTTAAAGAACAGTTATCTCAAACATGAAAATTTATCATTACTGTCAGTCCAAACCTATGACATTCTCCCATCTGTGGAACATAAAGAAGAATGTCTAGGCTGTTTCTTTCCATGAACGTAAAGTGAAGGGGACAAAAACACCAGAAAACTGCCATAATGTGGTTCATATGACTTGTGCAATATTTTTCAAGATCATTTTCAAGATAAGATAATTTCTCAAATGTGCATGTGATTCAGAGAATAGAAGATGTGCACAAAAATGCCCAAGTGATATAAATCGGAAATGATCTTGAAATTGTGTGCAGCTTAATGGTTTCAGATCTCTACCTTGTAAAAACGTCCATCGGCACTACTGCATTAGGACAAATCTTTGCATACGCACGTTTTATAAATGTGGTCTCAGATACCTTGATGAGTTAGTCTGGTATTTACTTATATGCAGTATGTGAATTGCTGCAAAGATCTCAGAAACACATTCAGTCATATTGATTAGTTAATGTTGCTATGTCCAACAAGCCATGGCACTCTCACGCCACACATCATGTTCTCATGATTGTGTGTTTGGGATTGGGTCTGCGGGAGATTGGGCAGGACTTTGATACCGCAGCTCCAGTTCATGACCAATACTGCACAGACTTGGGCTCCAAATGAGGTTATTGATGCAAGACAACAGCACTACAGCAGCCATACCTGGGACATTTTGGCCTCACTTTTCTAGAGTGGAAGTAAGTGGAGATGTGTCTTATTTTTTTCAGAGTCTAACAAAATTTCAATTGAGGTGCGATTTCATCTGTCAAATCTTGATTTAAAGGGTCATGAAATGCATTTTTTTTCCTGATGTGTGCTCATACCTTATTGTATGTTTTTGCATCCAAAACAGTCATTATTATAGATAATTTAGATATAAATGGTTACTCTCTATCCTGAATGTAGCCCTCTGTTTTGAACGATCTGTTTGAAGGGGCATGTCTGCTGTGAGACTTCAATGTAAAGGCCACTGCTAAAAAATAAAAATCCAAACTTAGGTTCGGGAGGAACGTAATCATTCAGTCCTGTCAATCATCATTACAATCCTATGTAAGCAGTAGTCATTGTGCCATATCAGCGACAATTCTTCCAGCAACCCTCCACCTCCCCATCTCCTCCTCTATTTCTGTTTTTCACCTATGTAGTACTGCAATGAAAGGGTTGAACTCGGAGCTCAAGCCGAGCCTCGGGTTTTAGCCTCCGTCGAGGACAGCAAGCCAAGGTTATTTACCTTTATCCATTAGGACTGGATTGGCAGGTGAACCTGTGAAATGAGAACAACATGTGGAACATTATCGAACATTTTTACTGCCTTTTTACTAATTGTGAACAGTGTTAATTATAGCATTATATTTAGAACGTCATCAAATGTTGCAAAACAATGTAAATAAGAGACTCATTGAGCATTGTAAACTCATTGATTATAATAGGAATTTTGGCAAAAATGTAGAAAACAAATCACTGATAGGCTCACGCTGATTGTGCATTGACTAAACAGGGGCTGTGTTCAAAATAGCCCCTATACCCTATTCCCTATAGTCCACTTAAGAAAACGAGTGAGCAAGTTCAGACACAGTGCTCCAAAACTATGCTGCCTTTGCATAGTTTGTGCTTGCTGTTTAATAATCATTTGAAACTTAGCAAAAAGGCAACTCCAGTAGCAATGAAAAGTGAACTAGAATGTACATTTCCTGAAGAAAATGTGAGTGGGTGCTTGGCGTGGCAAAACTCGCCACTCGGTTGCTAGGGTGTTGTACATGATTGCATACGAGCCAACAACCATGTCTGTGTGATGTTATTGAGCTGAAATATGGCTTCTATATGTTGCAATATGGTTGCTAGGTGGCTACCCTATATTCACAGAGAGGTTACTCACCCAAAACAAAAGAGGTCACCCCCATGTACAATGTTCTGGTGCTGAGATATAGTGTATTTGTGTGTTTGTAAGGTTTCTAGGGGACTCTTTATGGTTGCTATGGGTTGCTTATAAAGTTAATGGGATGATATTAAGACTTTTTGACAGTCTGTGTCAAAAGAGCCCAAACAATGTTTCTACAATTTTCTGGAGCTGAAATATGCTTGTAAATGTTGTTTAGTGGTTACTAGGCTGTGGCTACAAAGTTGTAATGCCACTAATTATTGACTACTTGATAAACCGAATCAAAAGAGCCCAAACCCAAGTCTCTATGACCTTCTAATCCAAAGATAAGATCTCACAAATTTTGTGCCAATGTTAAGTCTATGGGGCATTTTTTCGGCTGCTTTATCGCATTGTTCCATGCAGATATTTTATATTGATATATTTTAACTAAGTTGTATTTTTATTTATGTATTACAAAGTCATAAGATTTCATATCATTGTTTGTGATATTTGGCAAAGTAAATTATTTGTATGAAACAACAAAAGCTTTAATTTTGGCAAAATACACGCAAACGTCTGTATTACTGTCCATGATTGGTGTATTGCTGCGTATGTATTTCTAAAAGGATTATGTCCAGAAGCCCTGTGAAGTCATAATTTACACTGATTTCAGAACATTTTAACAACGACCATTAACTGTTCTGAAATCACTACAATGGCTTCAGAGGGATTATTGCTTTATTGTAAGTGACTAAGCTATAATATGATTTAATTTTGATTTCAAATTAATTTAATTTACATTTTGATTTAAGTTACATTTTCGTCAATTCTCAAACCGTTTTTTTTTTTCGGCAACCCTGGTCGTTAGGGACCCAGGAGGAGGGACAGGACCTGGCACAACACCCCCAGTGAGCAAGCCAATGGCGACAGTGGCAAGGAAAAAACTCCTTAAGGGAGATAAAAAACCTTGAGAGGAACCAGACTCAGCAGGGGGAGCCCATCCTCCTCTGGCACGGCGTACACACTATAATAAAACTCTTATTTAATCTAATATATGATATTAATATATTTAATTAATTATATATAATTAATATATCAATTTCTAAATATGTTAATATATCTAGAAATTGAAACAAATTATTTAAAATAATAATAAAACCATTATAATTAATCAAATTAATTAATTGTGCATCCAATGATGAGATGCAATCAGTGGTCCAATGAAGCATCTCCCGCCATCTAGCCACTGGATCCGACACTGCATACAGGCTGGATATCCTGAGGTAGAGGAGGTAAAACAGATTTGATAATGTTAGTGAATTTATTAGAATTGTTCTGATTCTCCGAGACTTATGGAGCATAGAGTTTCAGGTCAGATATAGGCCTTGCAAGAGACCATTTTTGAATCTGTCTCACAGTGGATTCGAACCCGGGTCTCTCACACCAAAGGCATGTGTCTTATCCACTGTGCCACCCACCACCCATATATATATATATATACCCATATATATATTATATATATATATATATAAATAAAATCTCTTATAATCTCTTATAAGTCTAAATATCAAGAACAATTTGATTCTCTGTTAAATGAGAAAAAAAGTGCAGTGTCTAATACAAATGTCATGTGAAATAACACAGTAACAGCACATCAAATGGCACTGTTTGTTCAGGTATCACCACATTATTCAACAGTCTCGGGAAATCCCCAGTGTCCTTTAAGATGGAAAACCTGTAAAATATTTGAGACTTTTGAGCATTCTCCAATTATTTCAGTCCAAACAATGTGAAAAACTAATTTCAGTCTATTGAGATTCCACCATGTGATGAAGTGTGGCATTGTTTCCAAGAGGACTTGGTCAAGGAATAGACTAAGGCATGTTTTTTAATGATTCTTTTAAAAGACACCCTTTTACATTTTGAAACCCTGAAAAGCAAATATTTGCATATTTACATGGTAACTAAAATTGATTGGACAGGTAGGCTATATCATGTGACAATTGAATGATGCAAAGATTATTTGTAAATAATACTGTCTCTGTCACTCTAGTTAACAGTTTTCCTCAGGTTCTTAACCTAAGCACATAATGTGAAACTTTCTACAATTGTGCAAAGCTCATGAATATTCAATAAAAATTACTCACAATTCACCATGCTAAAATGGCAGCATGCCATAAGAAGACTTTAATAAAAAAACCCCACATAATTTTATATGATTTTATTCAACAAAATGTTTTGAATGGTAGACATCACATAACTGGGTAACACTTTAAAATACTGATCCTTTGTTAATGAATAACTACACAAGAACAAGTCACTAATGCGCTATTAACATTGTAGTAATTACTATTACCTAACGAGAAACTATGATTAGTGATTTAGTAAGTAATAGCGCTCAGTTGAAACTGGTAGTTCACTATTAGCTAATCAATAACTACTATTTTTTTATATATATCCTGGAGAACTACTAAGAACTACTGTATACAGGTTCATAATTAATGTGAATTATGCATAATGTATCATTAATTCTAAAATGAAGATGATGGTAACCCACAAGTAATGACTCCAGAATGATCAAATTCTTTTAAAGGAACTACTACTTGGATCAGTCTTCTAATATAACTCCCTAATATTGACTGATGTCATTTTAAGCTTTTGAAATATATGTAAGGTGTTGGATAGTAATGACTCAAGTGTTACTACATCCTTCTGAAGAAACTACTAATTATTTGGATCAGTATTCTAAAGTGAAGATCACGGTAACCCACTAGTAATGATTTACGTGTTACTAAATCTAGCAAAATGAATTACTAACCAAAACCTTACAAAAACCTTAAAAGTTTACAATGACTTCAGTAATTACTAGGGAGTTATCACGATCTTCACTTTAGAATACTGATCCAAAAAATTAGTAATTCCTTTATAAGGATGTAGTAACACCTGAATAATTACTATCCAATGCTTTACAACACTCTCAAAAGCTTACAGTGATTTCAGTCGTTACTAGGGAGTTATCATGATCTTCACTTTAGAATACTGATCCAAATAATTAGTAATTCCTTCTGAAGAATTTGGTAATATTTGAGTCATTACTAGTGGGTTACCATGACCTTTACTTTAGAATTAATTATTCATTATGTATTATTCATATTAATTATGAACCTGTATACAGTAGTTCTTAGGGAGGTATGAAAAAATAATAGTTACTGATTAGCTAATAGTGAACTACCACATTTGACTAAGCACTATTTCTTACTAATTCATTAATCAGAGTTTCTTGTTAGTTACTAATAGTTACTAGAGTGCTAATATTGCGTTGTGTTCTTGTGTAGTTATTCATTAATGATGGAACAGTATTCTAAAGTGTTACCCATAACTGTGATGTAATGTAATACATGTAGCCATTTAAACACTGGTTAAGTGTAGTATGAAAACTCTAGTTACTCTCTCACACATATACACACTTACCTGTCCTTTACAGAATTAATTCTCTGTATTTTCTTAGTATTTTTGTGCTAGTGTGTTGACTATACAAATCCCTCAACAGAAAAAAGGCAAAGAGATGCTGTAGACGGATGTGAAGCCAGGTTGAGAAGTGCTCATCAGTCCAATACATAAGAGCTATGTTTCTGCCTATCCCTGCACCTGGGCCCTCTCTAAACAGAAGGAGAGAAAATAGGAGAGAGGTGAAAGAAATGCTGAAATTATTATTCTGAATCAACATCCTCCCCGTCCATGGGGAAATAATTTGCTGAAAATTACTCTTTTTAGTCGACACATGTGGCTCTGACCTGCCTTCCTCAACTTACCAGAAACGGCTTTGTTTGTCATTTCTACAACAGACAGACAGTCCTAAGGTAATAGTACACCAGTCTCTCTCTACCTACCAGTCTCTCTCATTCGCATGTATCTTTCTCCAATCTGCAACCGCACAGCAATATCAACATTTCTCTACTTTTTATTTTCCTAGGTATTGACATGAAATAAGCAAAAACAACAACAACAACAACAAAAAAGCCCTTCAGCTTCACCTTGCTCCTCAATCCCCCATGTGATGGTCTCCTTGCAAAAGAAAAACATCTTTAAAAAAAAAAACATGCAAAATTAGTACAAAATCTTATCTGTACTAAACCAATGTTTCATAATTAATGAAGCTCTAAAATTTACCAGATCCAAATATTTACCAAAATATTGATTCTATGTAAAACATAAATAGTACAATTATTAGCACATAATTACAGAAGAATCATAAAAATTTTTATTGCATTGTGTATAATTCGAAAACAGTAGTCTCGAAGTTCCCAAATGACTTACGTGCAGTGAAATTCTGAATTGCACATTGGATTGACACTTTACTATCCCTTGAGGCCATGGGAAAGGATTTGTAAATGCCAGTAAAGTGATGCAGCTGACATATCACATATCAACATGACAGATGTAGTAAATCCGAATGTCATTATGGAGCGTAATTTTGCTGGCAATTATGGACAATGATGCTCATCCCCTCCATAAAACATCTCAGGTTATGTATGTAATCCTGGTTCCCTGAAGGGAACGAGACGTTGCATCGACGACGCTACGGGAACGCCTCCAGCGTCGTCGACGCAGCTCGAGTTCCTGGAAGGGAACGTCTCAGGTTACGTATGTAACCCTGGTTCCCTGAAGGGAATGAGACGCTGCGTCGACGACGCTGGAGGCGTTCCTGGAAGGGAACTCTGGATAAATTTAAGAGTAGCTTTAGCAACAGGCTCATTCAGCCTCGTTGCTTGAAAGGAACGATATAGGAAATCTTTCCTGCCTAGTGCTATTCGAGTGTATAACTTAGCTGTCTAGGACAGAAATGTGTTAGTCAAAGGGTATTGTAGTCACATGTTTTATAAGTGTTTATTGATTGTATTGAGCTGCCATGACAATCTAATTGCCTTTTGGGGATTAATAAAGTACATCTAATCTAATCTAATCTAAATTCAAATGCAATACCTACTCAATATGCAAATTCAAACGTATTGAAAGACAGATCACCACTGTCCCTCATATTGTGGCATTCAAAGACAACTGTACTGCTAGTCGCATACTTGATGACAAGACACATACTTCCTTCCACTCAGCTGCTAGGTAAAGGATGACTGTGAGAGGCATGTTGGGCCGGTGTAGGCTTGGGTAACAGGGTGAAGTGACAGAGGGCCGGAGGCAGTGCAGTCAAACATGACAGATGGCCTCTCTGGAGTACCCATTCTGCACCAGAGGACACAATCTTACCGTCCATCCTTTTCACTCACTCCCTCGCCTCATTCATACTTCTTTCCACCCCTGCTAATCTAGAGCCTACAGGTTACTTAAAAGGATAGTTCCCCCAAAAGAAAAATTCTGTCTTTATTTTTTTTACTTGTATTTCAAACCTGTGACTGACTTTCTTCTGTGAAATACACAAGGAGATATTAAAGGGGTCCTATTATGCTTTTTCACTTTTTGAATTTTAGTCAGTGTGTAGTGTGTATGTTTGGGCATAAAAAGATCTACAAAGTTACAAATCTCAAAGTCCACTCCAAAGGGAGATATTTCCCTTTTTTAAAATCCCTTTTCAAGAACTACAATGAACGGCTCGTTTGGACTACAAAGTTGTTTTCCTGTATTTGTGATATCACAAAAATAAATCCCGCCTACGGAAATTCGAATGGTTGGCGGGTGGGGAGAACGCTTGGTTGAGCACTGCACGTTTCAAAATCGAAAACAGTTTCACTGCAATTCATGTTATAATGTTAGAATTAAAGAACGATAAACACAATACATATTACCGATGCACTAATCTGTAAAGAGCATAATAGGACCCCTTTAAGCAGAATGCTCATGCTGCCCTTGTGAAAAGAAGTACACTTTAATGTAGTACTTATTAAAAAGAGTACTTATTACAGAAATAATATACTTAAAAGGAATGCTTAAGTGGTTTTGGACTCCTAATTGCACATGAATTGAAATCAAATTATCCATATTATGCTTAAAATGTATATAAAATGCAAATAACTTGCTGAACTTGTATATTTGACCCACTTAAATAGGACTTAAGTAAATCTTTATTATGTAATTTCACAGAGCCTATACTTCTTTTGTCTGCACTGTTGACTGATTGCAAGCATTTATGGTAAACCAAAATTAATTTTAAAATTACAATTTAAAATTAAAATTTTAATGTAATTCTACTGAAACCTATATATTATGTATTTAAATATACGTGTAATTGCACATTTGCAATGAAGTTGCAATTTAGCACATTTAAAATACATTAACTTTAATATCAAATAACAGACTACAGTTAAAATTATTAGTTAAAATCAAGTATACATGTTTTAGTATTGTCACGAATCCTGTCCGCGGTCTTCCGTCTGCTCACCACCAGATGTCGTTTTCCTATTATGTTGACTCTCACACTACAGTGCACAGACTGTTACATGTCACCCCAACAACATTTCCTATGCTCCACTTCACTGATTACACTCTCACCCAGGGCCGCTTCTGGCCAAATGGGTGCCCTAAGCAGGATTTTATTGTTGTGCCCCCTCCCTAAAATATTATGGAAGTAAAAAAAAAAACACCTACCATAGGGATCAAAATAGAACTTTAATAAAATATAAAAGTAAATAAATAAATTGTAATTAAATTGTATTATTTACAAATTACAATTGTAGCTCTAGACAGTTACCTATGACAGTAATACAGTTGTCTGATTGATTTTATGGTCTCAAGCATTCAGAATTCACGCAAAAGAAAATTAAGCAGTTTTACTACGAAGACCATGGTTAATTTTTGTAAGGGTTGTGATGTCCACATGTTTTTTGTTGAAAAAATTATTGAGGCTGTCATCTATAGTAAAAAGGTGGCTAAAAATTTAAGATTAAGTGGATATTTGAATTAAATGTTTGATCAATAGCCTATTAAACAAGGACTTGATCGTCCTGTAAGTGTAACAGCAGCAATGACCAGGCCTTTGGCTCCCTTTGCAGGCATTTGTAATAACATGTAATGTTGAAAAAAACAATACACACCATCACAAAATTTGTAATGGTTTTACTGGTTATAATGAGACTTGTATTGGTTTTAATGGAAACTGTAATGGACCCTGTTGGTCTCTACTGGTAATTGGTCACCTTTTATTGGTGGCATTTTAAAACCAATAAATCCTAATGGAATATGTCCCAAAACACACTACAGACAACTATTTTTTATGGTTTTAATGGTTAAAAGTTGATGGTTTGTAATGGCATTTGTTATTTATTTGTGATTCATTTGTGATGGTGTACTATATAGTTTTATTCAGCAGAGTTGCCTCATTGTTTTTATATAATGCATTTTTAGTAATTTTAAAGGCTGTTGTTGGCTTAGGTCTGTTTATAACCACATATATATATATATATATATATATATATATATTATCTTAATGTTTCTTTGATTATGAATGTAGCCTACCTGAAAGTGACGTGCGGGCTTCGTTTTCATCTTTTTTTCCTTGGCGCCGGATTACTGATGTCGTTTCACGGGCATAGTTGCCCATCAATTATGATGCCCATCTGCATTCAGCCACAAACATGAGGTGCGAGCGGTCGCGGATGCGGGAATGGCGTGTCACGGTTTTTTGTTTTTTTTGAGCAACTGGGATGGTGCCCTCCCGTGAGTTGGTGCCCTATGCAAACTGCGTACTCTGCGTATAGGGAGCGGCGGTACTGCTCTCACCTGCAACCAATCACGCACACTATAAATATGAGGCCCCAATCATCATTCAGGGCCGAGTATTGTTTAGAGATTATCGCCCTCCTAGTGATAGCTATTTTACGGAGCCAATCTCAGGAACATTGCTAAGCTTCGAAACATGCTACCTGTTTCTGATGCAGAAAAGCTAGTTCATGCATTCATGACCTCTAGACTGGACTATTGTAATGCACTGCTAGGTGGTTGTCCTGCATCTTCAATAAACAAGCTACAGATAGTCCAAAATGCAGCGGCTAGAGTTCTTACCAGATCAAGAAAATATGATCATATTACTCCAATTTTACAGTCTCTGCACTGGCTACCTATTAAGTTCCGTATCATTTACAAAATATTATTACTTGCCTATAAGGCCCTAAATGGTTTAGCACCTGCGTACATAACTTGTCTTCTACCACGCTATAATCCAACCCGCTCTCTAAGGTCGCAAAACTCTGGACTTTTGGTAGTACCTAGGATAGCAAAGTCCACTAAAGGAGGTAGAGCTTTTTCACATTTGGCTCCCAAACTCTGGAATAGCCTTCCTGATAACATTCGGGGTTCAGATACACTCTCTCTGTTTAAATCTAGATTAAAGACACATCTCTTTAGCCAAGCATTCACATAATGCATCTTATAATCTTGTACTGCAGTTATATCTGATCAGACGTACAGTACATTATTATTATTCTTTAGCTTGGGTTGAACAATTCATTTTTGCTTAGATGGAACAGCAGCTACGCTAATCATGTCTCTGCTTGTCTCTCCGTTTCTGCTAGGAATTACAGAACTTCAGTCTGGATCCAACCATTACATGATCTGAGCCATCGGAAAAGACCTCACAATCTGACTTGCTGCAGTTTGGAATTGAACTGCTGGTTTGTTTGGCCAGAGGAGAATTGGCCCCCCGACTGAGCCTGGTTTCTCCCAAGGTTTTTTCTCCATTCTGTCACCGATGGAGTTTTGGTTCCTTGCCGCTGTCGCCTCTGGCTTGCTTAGTTGGGGACACTTCATTTCCAGTGATATCGTCGACCTGATTGCAAAGACACTATTTAAACTTATTGACACATTATTTTCCTTTTTTGATATTGTACAGTGCTTTGACACAATTTGCATTGTAAAAAGCGCTATATAAATAAAGGTGACTTGACTTGAGTCTTAGTTCCCGGTCTCAGTTCCTAGTCTAATCTAGACTTGTTCTTTGCCTGATTTCCCGTATTTAGATCCTAGCCTTTGTATCTAATTTCTGTGTGTTCTCTGCCTGCCCTGGATTACCCCTGTTGTCACGTCCTGTTTGGATACTGTATGCTTCTCACCTGGACTCTAGCCTGTTTTGGATTACCCCTTTGCTCAGCCCTTTGGATGCAGTTCGCCGATGTTTTGACCCACACCTGTGTTAAGAATACTCTTGTCCTGTTCAGCCTTGTTTGCTAGTGTCGATCTTTGCCTGTTGTGACCACGTCTCTGTTTAATAAAGCCAGCAATTGGATTTGCACGCCTCACGACTCTCTCACTCCGTAACAAGTATATTAGTCAACATATCAAAATAAGTGTATTTCTTTAAAGCATGATTACTAAAATATAATGATTTCCTTTTAAAGTAAACTTTAAATTTGACGTTATTACAAAGGGTAATTTTAAATGTGGTAAGATACATGAATCTGTAGCTTACTCTCTTACAATTATTTCACTAATATTGCAAATACAGTTTAATATATATATATTGTGTGTGTGTGTACATGTGTGTGTGTGTGTGTGTGTGTGTGTGTGTGTGTATGTACTGTATATATATATATATATATATATATATATATATATATATATATATATATATATATATATATATATATATATATCTGTTTCACTTGAAAGTAGATATTATTAGATATTATCTGAAATTTAACTTTTGAAGCACTTATAAACACACTTACAGAGCTGGGTAGTAACTGATTACATGTAATCTGGATTACGTAATCAGATTCCAAAAATTAAGTAATTGTAATCAGAGTAAATTACATTTTAAAATATTCGTAATCAGACTACAGTTACTTTTTTATGGATTACAAGATTACATATTATTCACACAATAGCAATAAATTATTCCTAAATCATTGATTCCCCCTAATTTCTCTTTTTCATCTTTTAAATTTTCCTTTCTAAAATAGCCTACTGATTATATACTTATTATATATATATGTATAAATAGTCCAGTCTTGCGGACATTCACACAGAGATCAGTCATTAGTCGGGTGGCGACAGAATTTGACCACTGGATTTACAAAAATAATTTCAGGTTTAAGAAGGGTTTCAACATTGCATCAACTACTGATGAACACATTCATTTTTATTTGAATTATTACTCTGTAGGTTTTTTAACCATGTATTATTAATTATAACTAATTAAAATGAACATATTCACGTTATTTCTTAGATACATGTAATGCAGGCATTCCAAAACTTTTCGTCATCTAAACCTTATTCACCAAATATATTTGCTTTAAGTACCCCTGAGATTTTAAAATAAATATTTCAATAATTAAGTATCACATTTGCATGTTCACGGTTTCTTTGATTAATGATCACATGGCATGCAGGTAAATAAAAATATTTCATCTTTTTTAGTAAGTGTTTTATTTAAAACAAAGACTATAGAAACACAAAGACTGTTCACTCCTATACTTATGAATGGGAGAAACAGCAACACGCAATATGGAGGAATAGTCCCACCCATCGAAATGAAAGAGCCAAATTTCCCATAGAAACCTGATTAGAATAACCAATGCATATGCACAGTATAAGCAGGTTATGATTCTGCATGCGCTTTGCCTGGTCTAGCCTGAAAAATAAGCTTTTTAAACGCTATTTGAGCATAAGAAACAACATTCATTGGGAAATTAATTTCAGATTTTTGTTGCTGATTTGACAATGTGAGTTCAGCGAGCAGTTTTTGAGATTTCAGGATTCCCCTGTTCATTAAGATTGTATCGTATGAGCTGACTGGAGGCGTTGCAAATATGGCCGCCAAGTGAAGAGACTTTCCTCAAAAGTGAGTAAAAAAAAAAAAAAAAAAAATTAAATTAAAAAAGGGAGTTTGTTTTAAAATGATTTATTTTAATTTAATTTTTTTATGATTTAATTAATTGTCAGCTTTTCATTAAACTCACAACCCCCCTGCAGTTCCATTACGAACCCTAGTTTGGGAAACTGTAATATAATGTTTAATGCGCTTCATGTTGTAAATTACAATGAAGGGAACAAGTTTTCTTACTCTTTGCATTTTTTACATTATTATGGTACAAGATAATGCTATTTAAATCAATGTGATAAACGAGTTAAATCAAAAGTAATCTAAAAGTAATCTGATTATATTACCTAAAATGTGTAATGTAACAGATTACGTTACGGACTACAATTTTTGTCATGTAATCTGGAATCAGTAACGGATTACAATTTGTAAGTAATCTACCCAGCTCTGCACACTTACTACGAAAGCACAATGCAAGTCTACTGTCAAAGTTACACTGCATTGCTGCTAACACATGCAAAACAGACCCAACATGTCAGCTGTAGGATGTCCTGCATTACAATTCAAGTATACAGTTAGAGATGACTAGAAAACAGTAGCCCATAGGCGTTACCAAGATGGCCATTGAATTAACTGACACGCTTAAAAAAGACTTTGGTTAAGGCCTCCACAAAGGTCGAATGGACTGGAAAGAATGTAAAAGGAAAGAGAGGTTTTGTTATTATATTTTCCCATTGTGTCTCTGTCACTGTCTGTATCTTTCTCTTATTGATTATCCCAGGAAAAGGGAGAGGTCACTGGACACACATTTGACTTTTCCCCCGTCTACTTGTCCATTGTCCTCCATTTGTCTCTGTCTTGCCACACTATATCCTTTTCCTGATCTTCCATCCAACCGGCTATTCATTGTAGCCCTCGTTTTTTGACTCTCTGCCCTTCATTTGACTCTTATAAATCAATCAGTCCCATTTTCCTTTTTGTCCCACATCTGTTTGCATGGCTAGACTGCCTGCAGTCATGTGCAAGGGTGAAAAACTGAAATGGAGCATCAGAGAGAGAGAGACAGCAGGACACAGCATTTACTCACCTTGCAAATCTTATTAAGAGAGGGGATTAAATTATAATGTATTATTTCATTTGATTAGTGCATTTCAAAGCAGACAATTAGGCATGGAAATGTAGCATTAGGAAGGATGAATTTTCGACTGTGTATGTGTGTATTATGTGATTACTGCCTTCTAATGGGGTCAGCAGTATTTTGAGATGTTAAAAAAATGTCATGACCTGCTGTAGGTCTCGATAAGAAGGAACAGTGGACAAATTTGCATTTAAAGGAAACACCAGTACCTAAAAAGCACTGGTGTTTTAGGTTTTAGTTCTGTATAAATGCTGGGTAACACCTTAGATTAAAACCCACAATTTACTAAGTAAATAGAATTTACAGAATAACTTTTTTTGTAATTATAGAGTACCTATTCAGTACCTCCTTGTTGGAATAATATGTGAAGTTTGGAGAATAAAGGGGTAATAACCCATAAAATTACAAATTATTATTACTACTGTAAGTAATTTGAAAATAAGGGGTACCTATTCAAATATTACGTAGTATGTATGACCTAACAACAATCTTATATTTGCAAGCAATTTAGCAAAAACATACACTGTGTACTTTTTTTATAGCCTACACATTAGGGACGTACACAGACATTTTGAGGGGCAGGGGCTCAAGTGGAAAAATGTACATGTACTTCCCATATTGATTTACATTTTTTACATTTCAAGTCAAGTCAAGTCAAGTTGAGCTTTATTGTCATTCCGCTACATGTGGGGACATACAGTGGAACGAAATGTCGTGTCTCGCAGGACCACGGTGCTACATAAATACAGACATACAACACTGAAGTAAAATACACTATAAACCTATACACTACTAACCTACTGACAGATTTAACTATAAGTATACTATATATAAGTATTTACCCTATACAAACTAAAAGAATAAAAGGATAAAAAAATACAACTATACGAATGCTTCACATAAATATTACCCTATACAAACTAAAAAATAGAAGATAAAAAATACAGACTATACGAATGCTTCACAAATACTGTACATGTGCAAAGAGAGACATTTGAGTCAGCAGCTTGTTGGGGAACAGTGCAGGATGATTTGTAGTGCATGAGCATGTAAACATACATATATATATTGCTGAGTCTTTTGTGAGATTGTGCACACGCAGCAGTGTGTGTAAGTGTCCATAGTGCACAGTGTAAAGTGTAAGTGTCCATAGTGTAAAGTGTCCATAGTGCACATAGTGTAAAGTGTCCATAGTGTAAAGTGTCCATAGTGCACATAGAGGAGAGTGTGTTACTACAGGTGGTTTGTACAGGCCCACTCACCTGTGTGTAGCACACTTTGAATTGCACAAAAAATAAAAATAAAATAAATTTAAAAAATTAAAGTTCCATACAGTTTTTCTTTGGTGTGGTAAGGTTTGGGGTGGGGGGTGGTCCATGTTTCAGGAGGTAGGGGTTTGCATGGGGTTTCAGAGGGGGGCGGGGTGGTTTGAGTTCAGGGCTCTCACAGCCTGGGGGAAAAAGCTGTTGAGCAGTCTGGCGGAGCGGGCTCTGATGCTTTGGTACCGTCTTCCTGATGGTAGGAGCTGGAAGAGACTGTGGGAGGGATGGGTGGAGTCCTTCACGATGCTGTTGGTTTTGCTGGAGCATCGTGTAAGGAAGATGTCCAGGATGGAGGGGAGAGGGGCACCGATGATCTTTGCAGCTGTGTTCACTGTCCGCTGGAGGGTCTTGCGGTCAGCAGCACTGCAGTTCCCGTACCAGACAGTGATGCAGCTGGTCAGCACACTCTCAATGGTGTCTCTGTAGAATGTGGTGAGGATGGGTGGAGGGAGACTTGCTCTTTTCAGCCGGCGGAGAAAGTGTAGGCGCTGTTGTGCCTTTTTGGAGAGTGACATGGTGTTGGTGGTCCAGGTGAGATCCTCTGTGATGTGCACCCCCAGGAATTTAGTGCTGCTGACTCTCTCCACAGTCGAGCTGTCGATGGTCAGTGGGGGGTGGTCAACGGAGTTTCTTCTGAAGTCCATCACAACCTCTTTTGTCTTCTCCACATTGAGGGACAGATTGTTTGTGCCACACCATTCAGCCAGCTGTGCCACTTCCTCTCTGTAGTGCGTTTCATCATTGTTGCTGATGAGACCTACCACTGTTGTGTCATCAGCAAACTTGATGATGTGGTTGGAGCTGAACTTGGCAGTGCAGTTGTGGGTCAGCCGTGTGAAGAGCAGCAGGCTAAGCACACAGCCTTGTGGGGCACCTGTGCTCAGTGTTGTAGTGCTCGAGGTGTTGTTGCCGACACGGACTGGCTGAGGTCTTCCAGTTAGAAAGTCCAGGATCCAGTTACAAAGGGAATTGTTAAGGCCCAGCAGGTTTAGCTTATTTATGAGCTGTTGTGGGATTATTGTGTTGAATGCCGAGCTGAAGTCAATGAACAGCATTCTAACATAGGAGTCTTTATTTTCTAGGTGGGTAATAGCCAGGTGGAGGGTGGAGGAAATTGCATCGTCCGTAGAGCGGTTTGGACGGTATGCAAACTGGAGCGGGTCGAGTGTGTTGGGGAGGCTGGTTTTGATGTTATGCATGACTAGCCTCTCAAAGCACTTCATCATGATTGGAGTCAGTGCTATGGGACGGTAGTCATTAAGACAGGACACAGGTGATTTCTTTGGTACCGGTATGATTGTTGTGGATTTGAGACATGTGGGGACGACTGCCTGGCTTAGCGAGGTGTTGAAGATATCTGTTAGAACATCTGTCAGCTGTGCAGCACAGTCTCTCAGAACACGGCCAGGTATGTTGTCAGGACCCGCAGCCTTGCGTGGGTTAATCCTAGATAGGGTCTTCCTCACGTCGGCTGGAGACAGACAGAGCGCCCGGTCGTTGGGAGGTGTGGGCAGTTTTTGTGCAGGTGTGTCATTCTGCATTTCAAACCGTGAATAAAAGTGGTTGAGTGCATTGGGGAGGGATGTGTCCTCATAACAGGCCTGTGGCGGGGGCTTGTAGTCAGTGATGGTCTGAATGGCTTGCCACAGGCTCCGTGTGTCTCTGTTGTCTGTGAAGTGGTTGTTGATTTTTTGGGCATATGACCGTTTTGCTTTTTTGATGCCACAGGACAGATTGGCTCTTGCTGTTTTGAGGGCTGCTTTATCTCCTGATCTGAATGCTTCATCTCTGGTCTTTAGCAGCCCACGAACCTCTGCTGTCATCCATGGCTTCTGGTTTGCACGTGTGGTGATGGTCTTGGTGACTGTCACATCATCAGTGCACTTTTGATGTAAGCAGTCACAGTTTCAGTGTACTCATTCAGGTCTGTGTGGTTGTTGTAGGTGGCTGCCTCTTTAAACATGTTCCAGTCTGTGTCCTGGAAGCAGTCCTACAGTGCTGAGGTGGCATTGTCTGGCCATACTGTGATCTGCTTTTCAACCGGTTTGGTGAGTTTGAGAAGTGGTCTATATGCTGGGATTAGCATAACAGTGATGTGGTCGGAGTACCCGAGGTGGGGGTGGGGTTCAGCCTTGTAAGCATTCTTAACTGTTGTGTAAACAAAGTCCAGTGTGTTGTTTCCCCTTGTTGCAAAGTTCACATGTTGGTAGAACTTTGGCAAAACTGTCTTTAAGTTTGCGTGGTTGAAGTCACCGGCTATGATGAAAAAGCCGTCGGGGTTTTTTGTTTGTTGTTCACTGATGGCGCTGTACAGTTCACGAAGCGCGTCCTTAGCGTTTGCACACGGGGGGGATGTAAACCGCAACGATAACAATGGCCGTGAACTCCCGCGGCAGATAGAACGGTCGACACTTCACAACCATAAACTCCACCAGCGATGTACAGTGTTTTGATAATACCGCAGCATTGTTACACCAGTCTTTGTTGATATACACACACAAGCCACCTCCGCGTGTCTTACCAGACAGTGATGAATCTCTGTCCGCTCGGAAGTTGGTTAGCCCGTGCAATTGAATGGCGGAGTCCGGGATGTTGTCGTTTAGCCATGTTTCGGTGAAAACAAACACGCAACAGTCCCTTGCCTCATGCTGTGTAGATCGACTGAGTTGAATTAAGTCCAGTTTGTTTTCCAGAGAGCGAACGTTTGAGAGCATGAGTGTTGGAAGAGCCGGTCTTGAGGGGTTAGCTCTTAGCCTAGCTCGTATACCTCCGCGCTTACCGCGCTTCCGTCCTCTCTCACACCGCTTGCGACGCTGCCTTGTGCGGGTAGCGTCAGTAGGCGAGGCCGCGGTCTCGAGGTCCGGCTCCAGCAGTAGACAAAGGCCTCGTAGCTTCTCAGTAGCCGCCGGCGAGAGTTGATGTTCGTATGTGTTGCTGATATCCAAAAGACTTTGGCGATCATAGATGAATTCTGGGGTGATTTCCTTAAGAGTTAGCGGTAAACTGACACTATTTGGAGACGAACAGACGACATTAAACGACATAAAAGCACCGTCTTTGGGACCCGGAGCAGCCGCAGCGATCGATCGCGCCGCCATCTTCCTTCCTATTTCCTATTTTTTTCTAAACAAAACGTTAAATATATTAGGGGTGTGCAATATTGACAAAATTTTCTGGGATTTTATTGATAATGATCATGTCACGCCCCTGGACTGTTTTTGTTGTATTTTTGCTCCACGTGTGCTCTGTGACCCAGATTCTGTCTCCCGTTGATTGTTTTGATTTGTTTCCAGGTGTGTCTCCTTTCGTACCTCGTTATCCTGTCTTTAACTGAACAGACTGGGGCTTTTAGTGTTTGTCGGGTCTCTATCGTCTTGCTCGAGTGTCTCTGCTGTTTCCTTGTGGATTACCCCTGTGTTCTGGAATATAATATAATGGAATATAAAGACTATTCGTTTGATCCTCGTCTCCGTCGTCTCTCCTACACAGAACATGACAGAAGACCCGATCGTAACAGTTACCTCTGCGTCTACCCTCCGTTTTGGTTTTCAGTGTTTTCCCAGTGTTTTTTGTTTCCGTTGTGTTCCATGGATCCCCTCTCCCGTCTGGAATACCTCCTCCTGCTGGAGCAGGGGGAGAGATCGCTCGAAGGCCATACTAGACTGTTCCTGGTCCTCGCTGCTCTAACCAGCTACCCGGACGATGCACTCTGTGCATTCTACAACACCAGTTCAAACATTTTGTGCCAAGCACTGTCGTCTGAAGATGGTCCTCGAGCGAATTTCACTGCCTTTGTGGAGTGGACACAGTTCCACTCCCGACCCAGTGCCCAGTCCACCATCTCCCCGCTGCGCAGAACGCATACCTGAGCCCACCACTGACGGAGAGCCAGAGACCGCTGTGACCGACGAGCCATCGCTGCACGGAGCGACAGAGCTGAGGATCGCGGCAGAGCCAGAGCTGCTTATGACATCAGTCAAGGTGTGTGAGCTGGCAACAATGCCCGCCATGAGAGAGAAAACTGCCGACGGTGTGAGCGCGGAGAGGAGCTCCGCCCCCTGCACCATGGCTGAGGGTGAGCGGAGTATGGCACGTGGGGTGTGCCAAAGCAAGGGAGAATGAGAGCAGTCTCTGTACTATGATATGGTCTAAAACCTGACTGGAAATCCTCACATATATAATTTTTCTCTAAGAAGGAACATAGTTGTGACGATACTACCTTTTCTAATATCTTTGACAGAAATGGGAGATTCGAAATTGGTCTGTAATTAATTAATTATTTGAATCAGAATGAGCTTTATTGGCCAGGTATGTTTACACATATAAGGAATTTGTTGTAGTGAAAGAAGCTCCACAGTGCAACAGAAAGACAGCAACAGGACAGGATAATAAAGAATAATATACAAATATCCAAATAGGCAATGTGCAAAGCAGCAAAAACACAATATATAATATAGACAACTATGTATGCACAGGTCAAGTATGAAATAAGTGAGTGTGGTGAATGGATAATGTATTATAGTTGTGTGTTACATGTTTATTGTTGAGTGTTCATGAGATGGATTGCCTGGGGGAATAAACTGTTCCTGTGTCTGTTCATTCTGGTTCTCAGAGCTCTGTAACGTCGACCAGACGGTAACAGTTCAAAGAGGGAGTGTGCTGGATGTGAGGGGTCCAGAGTGATTTTACCAGCCCTTTTGCTCACTCTGGATAAGCACAGCTGTTGGAGAGTGGGGAGAGTTGTACCAATGATTCTCTCAGCAGTCCGGACTACTCTCCGTGGTCTTCTGAGGTCAGATTTGGTAGCTGAGCTGAACCTGACAGTTGTTGAAGTGCAGAGAATGGATTCAATGATGGCAGAGTAGAATTGTTTCAGCAGCTCCTGTGGCAGGTTGCACTTCCTCAGCTGGCGAAGAAAGTATAACCTCTGCTGGACTTTTCTGACAATATAGTCTATGTGAATATCCCACTTCAGGTCCTGGGAGATGGTGGTGCCCAGGAATCTGAATGACTCCACTGCAGTCGCAGTGCTGTTCATGATGGTGAGTGGGGGGAGTGCAGGGGAGTTTCTCCTGAAGTCCACAATCATCTCCACAGTTTTGAGCGTGCTAAGCTCCAGGTTGTTAAGACTGCACCAGACAGCCAGCTCCTTAACCTCCTTAACCTCCTCGTCACCGTCCTGGATGAAGCCGATCAGTGTGGTGTCGTCTGCAAACTTCAGGAGCTTGACAGAGGGGTCTTTAGAGGTGCAGTCGTTGGTGTAGAGGGAGAAGAGCAGTGGGGAGAGTACGCAGCCCTGAGCTCCAGTGCTGATGGTACGAGTGCTGGATGTGAATTTACCAAGCTTTACTAACTGCTGTCTGTCTGTCAGGAAGCTGGTGATCCATTGACAGATGGAGGTGGGGACGGAGAGCTGGGTTAGTTTATTCTGAAGGGTTTCCGTGATGATGGTGTTAAAAGCGGAGCTGAAGTCCACAAACTGGATCCTCAAATAAGTCCCTGGTCTGTCCAGATGCTGCAGGGTGAAGTGCAGTACCATGTTGACTGCATCATCCACAGACCTGTTTGCTCTGTAGGCAAACTGCAGGGAGTCCAGTAAGGGTCCGGTGATGTCCTTCAAATAAGCCAAAACCAGTCTTTCAAATGATTTCATGGCTACAGACGTTAGGGCCACAGGTCTGTAGTCATTAAGTCCAGTAATTTTGAGTTTCTTTGGGACGGGGATGATGGTGGAGCGTTTGAAACATGAGGGGACTTCGCACAGCTCCAGTGATCTGTTGAAGATCTGTGTGAAGATGAGGGGCAGCTGGACAGCACAGATTTTTAGGCAGGCTGGTGACACACCGTCTGGGCCTGGTGCTTTCCCTCTTTTGTTCTTCCTGAAGGCCTGGCACACATCTTCTTCGCTGATTTGAATTGTAGGTGTGGGGGAGAGGAGGGTTGATGGAGGTGTTAATGGTTGTGTGGAGAGGTGTTCAGGGGGGGGTGTGGGGTGATTTTTCAAAACGACAATAAAACTCGTTCAAGCCATCTGCCAGGTGTTGATTCTCCAGAGTGCTGGGGGATGGTGTCTTGTAACTGGTGTTATCCTTCATTCCTTTCCACACTGAAGCAGGATCACTGGAAGATGATCCACTGGAAGATCACTTTTTTCCTTAGCTTGTCAGAATAATTCCTCTTTGCCACTCTGATCTCCTTTTCCAGTGTGTATTTGGCCTGTTTATACAAGACTTTATCCCCCTTTCTGTAAGCATCTTCTTTGGCCTGACGGAGCTGTCTGAGTTTTGCAGTGAACCATGGTTTGTCATTGTTGTAGATTAGATGAGTCCTTTTAGGAATGCACATATCCTCACAGAAACTGATATAAGATGTTACAGTCTCTGTGAGCTCGTCCAGATCGATGGCAGCAGCTTCAAAAACAGTCTAATCAGTGAGAGAGAAACAGGCTTGTAAGTCCCGCTCTGTTTCATTAGTCCATCTTTTAACAGTTCTTAATACAGGCTTTGCAGATTAAATTTTCTGCCTATAGGACGGAATAAGATGAACCAAACAGTGATCATAGTGTCCTATAGCTGCTCGTGGAACTGAGTGATATGCATCCTTTATTGTTGTGTAACAGTGATCCAATATATTACTGCCTCTGGTAGGAGATGTGATGTGCTGTCTGTATTTTGGCAGTTCGCGGGAGAGATTTGCTTTATTAAAGTCCCCGAGAATGATTAAAACAGAGTCCAGGTGTTGTTGCTCATTCTCTGTGATCATATCAGCGAATTTCTGTAAAGTTGTGCTCACGTGCGCTTGCGGTGGAATGTAGACACCACGAGAATGAACGAGCAGAACTCCCGCGGCGAATATAACGGCTTGCAGTTAATGAAGAGCGTTTCTAGATCTGAACAGCACATCTTCTTTAACACAGTTACATCTGTACACCACCTCTCATTGATGTAAAAGCACGTCCCACCGCCGCTCAATTTCCCCGATGATTCTGCGTCGCGATCTGCTCTGATCGGCTGGTAATTAGGCAGATGTAGTACGCTGTCCGGTATGTCGACGTTTAGCCAGGTTTCCGTGAAACACAGATCAGCAGAGTTAGAAAAATCCTTATTTGTCCGGGGGAGCAGAAGGAGTTCGTCTGTTTTGTTGGGTAGAGAGCGGAGATTCGCCAGATGGATGCTAGGCAATGCCGTTAGAAATGCGCGCTGACGAAGCTTCCCTCGCCTACGCCTCCTGTAGCGTTTGACCAGAGCAACGGCTCCGCCAACTACAATGTCCAGCAAAACGTCCGAAAAATCAAAATCCAGTAAAATATTTTGTGGTGTGTTCTGCCGAATGTTCAGCAGATCATCCCTGGTAAAACTGATCATATTTGAAAAACAAAAAAACAGGAAAAACAAACAAAAACAGTACAAACACTGGAGAGCAACGCACAATAGCTGCCATCAGCGGCACTATCTTTGGGGTCAAGTTGTGTTTTTTTAATGAGAGTCTTAATAACAGCCAGTTTGAAGGTTTTTGGGACACATCCTAATGACAATGAAGAGCTAATAATATTCAGAAGAGGATCTATTACTTCTGGAAGCACCTATTTTAGGAGCTTAAGCCCTATTCGCACGGGATTAGTATTATCTGGGGACCATGTGTGATTTTGAAATTACCCCCCCCACATCTGAATTTCATGTGGTGCATTCGCACGGGATAAGCGAAGCCTGTGATTTTACTCGAAATTACTGACTTATCTCCCGGATACCCGGATGTCAAGGCTTAGAGAGTCCCGTTCTATGGTCCAATTAGATGGATTAAAAAAAAAAAAGAAACTAATATAGCTTTGTGCCCCGTGTCATTTACATTTCACCAGGTTAAAATAATAATTCAAGCTTTATGCTTGATTTATTTGTAACACATTAAACCTTTTCAGCTTTCTCTTTCTGCAAACTGTATGGTGTAGCGATATGACAGCACCCAAAATACTATCAAACACTCCAACGCAGCTCCATTCTTTGCGAAAGATGGATAAAAATTCGTACAGGAAACAAAAACCTTGAAAAATGATATACGACCCACCAAATGCTGGCCAAATCACAGAGATGCCGATTTGCACGGGATTAATATTATCACAGGACCTCGGTGTTCTGCGAAATATGGTAGGTCATTTGCGGGGGAATTTTTACTTTACAAATGACAGACATGGCCGATTCCCGTGCGAATAGGGCTTTAGATGGAACAGGGTCTTACATACAGGTTTTTGGTTTAGATGATTTAACAAGTTTATACAATTCTTCATTTCCAATAGAAGAGAATGAGTGGAATTGTTCCTCAGGGGATCTATAGCGTACTATCTGATGCGATACTATAGCTGACGGCTACATGGTTGCAATTTTATCTCTAATAGTGTTGATCTTGGAGGTAAAGTAGTTCATAAAGTCATTACTACTGTGCTGATGGGTAATGTCTGCACCTGCTGATGTTATATTTTTTGTTAATTTAGCAACTGTATTAAATAAATACTTGGGGTCGTGTGGCTTTCCTGTAGGAGAGACTATCTAATACCTCTAATTTTGTTTTTCTCCAGCTGCACTCCATTTTCCGGGCTGTTCTCTTCAGGGCCCGAGTGTGCTCATTATACTACGGTGTTGGACTCTTTTCCTTAATCTTCCTTAAGCGTAAAGGAGCAACCGTATCTAAAAGAGAGAGTCCATAGTTTCTGTTACAACATCAAGTTTTTCTGAGCTATTGGACATTCTAAAGAACTGCTTATAAAGCAGTCTTTTGTGGTAGAACTGATGGTTCTACCATATTTGTAGCAAGGAGTTGGCTTTACAGCTTTAGCTATATGGAATAAACACGAAACTAGATAATGATCTGAGATATAATTGCTCTGCTGCAAAATTTCAACGCCACTGACATCAATTTCATGTGACAGTATTAAATCTAGAGTTTGATTTCAGCAATGAGTAGGTCCTGACACGTGTTGTTTAACACCAATAGAGTTTAGAATGTCTATAAATGCTGATCCCAAATAACATTTTTCACTATCAACATGGATATTAAAATCACCAGCAATTAGGACTTTATCTGCAGCCAGCACTAACTCAGAAAATCAGAATTTTTTTTAATGAAGTCTGTATGATGCCCTGTATACAGTAGCCAGTACAAACATTACAGTGAATTTATCATTAACACTTGTTTCTTTGGATTATGTTATATGAAGCACCCTTACTTCGAACGAATTGTACTTGAAACCCAACCTCTGAGAAATACTGAAAATATTGCTATAAATTGTAGCAACACCTCCCCTTTTTCCTTTTGGATGCGGCTCATGTTTGTAACAGTAATCATGGGGGGGTAGACTCGTTTAAAGTAATGTATTCATCTGGTTTTAGCCAGGTTTCAAACAAAGCACATCTAGTTTATGGTCAGTGATCATATAATTTACAAAAAGTGTTTTTGTAGAAAGGGATCTAATATTCAATAAGCCAAGTTTTATCGTTTGTTTATCTGTATTATATCTGTTTTTGATTTGAAGAGTTCAGATGCAAAACCCTCTAAATCCATCAGACTTCTTTTCTTTTAAATGAGCATTTTTTTATCAGGTTCAATAGTTTCATTTTAAAGGTAATGATAAGGTAATTAGTTATTTAACAAAATAACTTTTTTTTTTTTTTTTAAATGTCACTTTAGACAATCCATTGGTTTTTGACAAGTTAGATTTTATTTTGCATCAATACCATCTAAATCCACTTGTGCTTTTTTTGCAAAGACCTCTAAATCCACCTCTTTGGGACAAGACAGTAAATAGTTGAAAAAAAATCACTAAAGATGCAACTAGAAACCCTGTCTGAATACAGTCAAAAATCTAAAAAACAAAACAAGATTCACACAGTATAACCACAATAGCAGCACATTTATTTTAACAAAAAAAAAAAAAAAAAAAAAGGACGTTACACAAACAACCCAACATTAAAAATACATACATCTGGCATAACATCCATATGAGACAGAAGAATAGCATCTTGTTTGACTTTGTCGTTGGTGAAATAGAGCTGTTGTTTGATGTATAATAAATCAGATTCCTTCAAAGTAACGGCACTGCATGAAAACATGTTACACTCGCGACCGAGCCATTTCCATTGTATCAGCTTATTGCCTTATAACAGGCAAATAAAGTTTTCTGCTATTCAATGTCAGTAGAACAGACTACCATTTCAATCTTTTGTTAAAAATCTCAATTTGAATCTGAATCTAAAACAATCTCCACTGAAAAAGCTCCTCAGCATGCCGCTGTATTGAAACCGCATATGATTCGAGTCGTGCATTCTGATTGGTTCTCAGAACATAGCGGCTTTTGCTGTCAAAGGAAAGTGGCGTTTAGAGGCTTTTGCCAACAAACCGATATTTCTGAATGGGCTGACGCTGGGATTTAGAGGATTTGAAGCAAAAATATTTGTTGAACATGTACTATGTGCCGTAAGGATTCGCTTAATGTCATTATCTCATTTTTGACGGAGGTGGTGTTTAGCGGCTTTTGCATCTGAACTCTTCATTTGTTGAACATCGATTAAACTGTTACTCTTACTTTGGTTTGGATGTTTTCTGTATTTTCTAGTTCGAGGAACAGACACAGCTTCTATAGTGTGATATCTAGGTGAAGGAGTATCTATGTACTGGGAATGAACTGACTTCTGTGACGTGAGGTGGCTAGCAGACGGTCGGTTTAGCCAGTCTGTGTGCTTCCTGACCTGGGCCCCAGTTAGTCAAGTACGAACTGTAAGATTATGTGCCATATTTCTAGAGAGAAGAGCAGCACCACCCCAGGAGGGATGAAGACCATCTCTTTTCAACAGGTCAGGCCTGCCCCAAAAACTCTTCCAATTGTCTATAAAACATGTTATTCTGCGGGCACCACTTAGACATCCAGCCATTGAGTGACGACAGTCTGCTTTGAATCTCATCACCCCGGTAAGCAGAAAGCAGACCAGAGCATCTTACAGTGTCAGTGTCTGACATCGTACTTGCAAGTTCACACATCTCTTTAACATTATTTTTAGTGATCTCCGAATGGCGAAGTCGAACATCATTAGCGCCGACGTGAATAACAATCTAACTGAATTTACATTTAGCATTAGCCAGCACTTTTAAATTTGTCAAGATATCAGGCGCTCTGGCTCCCGGTAAACATTGGAGATGGTGGCTGGTGTCTCTATTTTCACATTCTGTACAATAGAAATCGCCAATAACTAGAGCACTTTCATCAGGTTTCTCAATGGGTGTGTCACTGAGTGGGGAGAGCCTGTTTGATGTTTTGATTGGAACGGAAGAGTGGTGTTTTGACCCGCGACTATGCCGCATCACAGTCACCCAGTTGCCCTGCTGCACGGGCTCTAATACTGGAACCGAACAATGTAGAGGACTCCCTGAGCTAGTCGCATCCAAAGCAGTATCTACAGCCCTCACATTCTTACTGTCCTCAACTAAAGTTTGGATGCGTGTCTCTAATTCTGAAATCTTCTCTGTCAGCCTAACTATTTCCCTGCATTTATCACATGTGAATCCCTCACTGCTGACAGAGACAGATAAACTGTAAATGTGGCAAGCAGTGCAAGTGGCGATACAAGGAGAAGCCAGTACTCACCGTGATTGATGAATGATTCACTTACCACTGTTGTTTGATGAAATCGTGAAAAACAGAGCGAGAGAGTAATGAAACGGAGTGAGAAAAAAAGAAAACCATAATAGGCATGTCACAAGACAGGCTTGAACTCAGGTCTCTGGTGTGATGGTTGAGAGACCGACCACTGAGCCACAGAAGTGGTAATGTTGGACCCAAATGAAACACTTAAGGCATTATTCCAGGAAACGAAGATTTAATAAAAAAATATTTGCAAGGATAACTCAACAAAAGTTCTTCTCGGATCGAGGAATAACAACATCAAATACGATGGAAAACCAAAAGTGAAAATAAAACCTCCACAAGGGGAGAAAACAAGCCAGAAAACAAATACAATCAAAGACAGGAACTCAGGATACCTTACTTGGGGTAGCAAGAGATCCGCTTCCTGCCGCGATGGTCCGAAACTCGATAGCGAAATCTGCGGTGCTGCGGGAGCCTTGACTGAGAGTAAGCAGGCGCTTGGAAGCTTCCCGAGCACTGACGATCAAACACTCGCTTGAACTCTTCTTTAAAGGCCACGTAGGACTCACAACAGGCATCTTGGGATTACCACACCGCGGAGGCCCAGGAGAGCGCCTTGTCTGAGAGAAGGGTAATTATGCAAGCAATCTTGGAGCGATCTGTAGGAAAACTTGAGGTCTGGAGCTTGAAGGTCAGGGAACACTGGGTGAGAAACCCCTGGCAGGAATTAGGATCCCCAGCAAAGGACTTGGAAGGTGGTAATCGAGGTTCTGCAATTGAAGTAGGCCTGTTGCCACTCGGGGGTGAAGCAGAGGGAAGTGAAGCGCCCGGGAGCCGTTCAAAGAGCTGGCGGATGGAATCCATCACATCGGCCAGGAGTTAAGAGTGTTTGGTCATTAGCTCCTCCTGATGGCTGAGAACGGCTTCATGGCACTCAACTCGTGTTGAGCAATCACTGCCAACAGGTCCTTGGAGGTGAGTGTCTCTGGGTCCATGTGTGACTTGTTTTTTCTGTCACAAGCCGGGCTTGAACTCTGGTCTCTGGTGTGATGGTTGAGAGACCTACCACTGATAGGATAACAAAAACAATCAAAGATAGGAACTCAGGATACCTTACTTGGGGTAGCAAGAGAGGCTTTAGCGAGACCAGGCAGGAAACACAGGGCGAAGACTCAAAAACCGGGTGGGGAACCAAGGGAAAGATACACAAATTAAATACACTAGAGGAAACAAGACACAGGTGAGCTGGATAATGCTAACAAGGCCACACGAAGAAGAACTAAGGCAAACGAGAACACAAGGGACCTCTAGAGGCACGGAGACAAACTACAGGAGGAAGGATGCTGACAAGGCGCAAATAGAAACGTGAATGGACCCTCGAGTGACAAGCTAACCGGCTAACGCGTGCTGCACTCGCGGTTTTAAAAAGCGAACGATCAAATTAGTTAGATTAGTTTGATAGATAATACCAGAAATATGGTGGGAATTAAGTTATATGTTATCACTTTAAACAACAGAGTGAAAGTAAGATAGAGATTCAACAGAAAAGTGAAACTACACGGAGCTACAATTGCAAATCTCTCAACAGGAACAGACTTCAAACATGCATTTTTCTGTATTGAATGTGGTTGATTTTTTTTCTCTTTTTTTTGGCAGCGTACCAACATTTAAATATGTGCTGCAAACAGCATTTTACAGCTGATGGCATATAAGTGCAAAAAGAATTCAGGGATTTTGGAAGATGTGGTCACTGAATGCATTTTGTGTGACAACAATGAAAAATGATTCACAGATTGGTTCATTTAGACTTCTCTTTCACTGACTGTGTGAAGAGTTTGACAATATGACTTGAGTTTTTAATCAATGAATGTTAGCAATCAAAAAAACAAACAAAAAAAACTGTAGATTCAATGATATAATCTTCTGTCATATTAGTACTTTTACTTTTATTGTATCATTTAATTTCAGCAATGTAAGATAAATGTTTAACCCTAACATGTTACAGTAACGCAGGATACAACTGTCACGTTAGCTTACTTGCATAACTGACATAAAATCCATAATATGATTTTGTGCTAGAACAGAGTTTGCTTTAGATACAGTAAATGTTCTCACTATATGACTGAGACTGTACAGTGTAGTTGACCTTTTCAGATTAAGGGTGAGTTACAGTCATTTGGCAGTCCATACTATGGTAAGGCTTAGTTTTACAGGATCACATGGCATACTGAAATGCAAAATGTCTGAATTGGATATAACAGTTACCTGCATTTGTCTCTCTCCTTCTGGTGCATATCAGTCTGATGGTTATACAATCATTACATTCATTGATTGTTTCCTCATCATTGTACTCTATCTTTGTTTTCTTCTCTCTCTCTCTCTCTCTCTCTCTGCACACACACACACACACACACACACACAGATACATAGACAAACACTGAGATAAATTACTTATATACTGTAACAAGATTTCAGTATGTTTGGTTATCTTTTTTAGAATTGTTTTACAGAACTTGTTTATAGAATCTATATCACTACTGTATGTATATGTTTGTCAACCAATCAGAATCCATGGTACATTTACATTTTACATTTAGTCATTTGGCAGACGCTTTTATCCAAAGTGACTTACAATTGGGGAATACAAGAAGCGATTCATCTTGAAGAGGCAATCAGACAGAGGAAGTGCCCGTAACACCAAGTCTCAGTCATTGTTCAAATAAGTAAAAGCTAGCAAGGGAAGGAGAGAAAGATAGATTTTTTTTTTTAAGTTTAGGATGAAGTCAAGTTGTGCCGAAAGAGATGAGTTTTCAGTTGTTGCTTGAAGATTGACAGGGATCCAGCATTCCGGATAGGGGTAGGAAGATTATTCCACCAGCCAGGAATGGTGAACGAGAATGTTCTGGAGAGTGATTTTGAGCCTCTTTGTGATGGTACCACAAGGCGTCGCTGACTAGCAGATCTCAGATTTCTGGAGGGGATGTAGATTCGTAATAATGAGTGGAAGTACGAGGGTGCTGAGCCTGTGGTCGTTCTGTATGCAAGCATCAGTGTCTTGAACTTGATGCAAGCTGCCACTGGTAGCCAGTGCAAGGAGATGAAGAGAGGTGTAACATGGGCTCGTTTGGGCTCATTGAAGACCAGTCGTGCCGCTGCATTCTGAATCATTTGTAGAGGTTTGATTGTGTTTGATGGCAGTCAAGCCAGAAGAGCATTGCAGTAGTCCAGCCTGGAAACGACAAGGGCCTGGACAAGAAGTTGTGCAGCATGCTCTGTCAGAAAGGGCCTGATCTTTCTGATGTTGTGTAGTGCAAACCTGCAGGATCGAGCAGTCTTTGCAATGTGCTCTTTGAAGGTCAGCTGGTCATCAAAGATTACACCAAGATTTCTGACCGAAGTTGATGGGGCAATCATTGATGACCCTAACTGAATCGTGAAGTCATGCTGTAGAGTCGGAGTGGCAGGGAAGACAAGAAGCTCCGTCTTTGCCAGGTTGAGCTGTAGGTGATGTTCTTTCATCCATGCCGAGATGTCCGCCAGGCAGCCTGAGATCCGTGCAGCTACCATTGGGTCGTCTGGTTGAAAAGAGAGATAGAGCTGTGTGTCATCGCCGTAGCAGTGATAGGAGAAGCCATGTGCATGTATGATGGGACCCAGTGATGTAGTGTATGTGGAGGAGAGGAGGGGTCCAAGAACCAATCCCTGAGGAACTCCAGTGACCAGTTGATGTGGTTTGGATACCTCACCTCCCCAGGCCACCCTGAAAGACCTACCGGTGAGATAGGATTCAAACCAGCGAAGTGGAATCCCAGTGATGCCCAGTGATGAGAGGGTGGACAGGAGGATCTGATGATTGACAGTGTCAAAAGCAGCAGAAAGATCCAGCAGAATGAGGACTGATGATTTGGAATCGGCCTTTGCGATTCACAGGGCTTCAGT
The DNA here is from genome assembly GCF_936440315.1 of Barbus barbus. Classification (NCBI taxonomy): domain Eukaryota; kingdom Metazoa; phylum Chordata; class Actinopteri; order Cypriniformes; family Cyprinidae; genus Barbus; species Barbus barbus. Next base: position 10,380,586 of record NC_136733.1, read on the forward strand.
GACTGAGAGTAGCGCAGTCTCTGTTGAATGGCCACTCCTGAAGCCTGACTGTTTAGCATCCAGTTTGTTGTACTGTGAAAGAAACAGTGAGAGCTGGTTGAAGACAACTCATTCGAGTGTTTTCGCTATGAATGGAAGGAGAGAGACAGGTCTGTATTTTTCTAAAAGAGAAGTGTTTAATGTAGGTTTTTTGAGCAGTGGGGTTACCCGAGCCTGCTTGAATGCTGTGGGGAAGATGCCTGCAAGGAGAGATGTGTTGATAATGTGTGTGAGTGCCGGTAAGAGTGTTGGAGAGATTGTTTGGAGAAGGTGTGAGGGGATTGGGTCGAGAGGACATGTTGTAGGATGGCTGGAGAGGAGAAGTTTGGATACTTCTGCCTCGGTGAGGGGACAGAAGGAGAAGATGGGAGTTAGAGCAATGGATGTGGTTGATTGGAGGTCCTGTGTGTGTGGAGTTGAGAACTGGTTACTGATTGTTCCAGTTTTGTCTGTGAAAAAAGTGGCAAAGTCGTCAGCTGTTATCGAAGTGGTGGGAGGTGGAGGAGGGGGACAGAGGAGAGTATCAAATGTTCTGAAGAAATTACGCATGTCTGGAGCGCTGTTGATCTCGTTGTGGAAATGTGAGGATTTGGCAGTGTGGACTTCAGTAGAGAAAGATGAAAGAAAAGACCGATACCTACTCAGGTCCGACGGATCGTTTGATTTGCGCCATTTTCTCTCTGCCACTCTGAGTTTGGTCTGATGCTCACAAAGAACATCGGATAACGAGGGGTTAGAAGGGAAAGCCCGTGCTGGCCTGGAGGAGAGAGGACAGATGTCATCTAGACAAGAGGTTAAGGTAGAGCATAAAGTATCAGTAGCTGCATTCACATCCAGAGATGAGAAATTGGTAGGCGAGGGAAGAGAGGAGGATAATACAGAGGAAAGAAGGGAGGGGGAAATGGAGCGTAGGTTCCGTCTGAAAGTAACCGGTAAGGGAGATGGTGGCACCCGGGTAGCAAAATGTAAAGTAAATGTAATGAAGAAATGGTCAGAGATATGTAGTGGTTGTACCAGAATGTTATCTGTAGTACAATTGTGTGTGTAAATGAAATAAAGTTGGTTGCCTGATTTGTGCATGCTAGTAGTGGTAAGGCGTTTGAGATCAAATGAAGCTAGGAGTGAATGGAAGTCTGTAGCATAAGGCCTGTCTAGGTGAATGTTGAAATCGCCGAAGACTAAGAGTGGAGTGCCATCCTCCATGAAAGAGGACAGCAGCCCATCCAGCTCCTCTAGGAAGGTGGCTAGAATTTGGCCAGGGGGACAGTAGATTACCACAATCTGGAGTTTTATAGGAGTTGTTACAGTAATGGCATGAGATTCAAATGAGTTGTGATTGCCTAGGGGAGAATGGGTTGAGTATTTCCAATTGTTTGAAATGAGCAGACCAGTGCACCCACCCTGGCCAACTTGCCTTGGGGTGTGAGAGAAAAAGAAATTCTGAGAGAGAGCAGCTGGGGTTGCTGAGTCTTCTGGACGAATCCAGGTTTCAGTCAAGCCCAAGATGCTGAGTGTGGATTGTAAGGAAAAAGCAGAAATGAACTCAGCTTTGTTGACAGCTGACTGGCAATTCCAGAGACCCACAGAGAAAGAAAGAGGTGCAGTGGAGGATGTAGAGATAGGGCGCAGGTTAGCCGGGTTACGTAGCCTTCTGCGTGTGTTTTTAGAGCGAGATTATGTAGAAATTAACTGATGTATCAAATGATTCATTGAATAACTGTTAGGTTCAGTATAGCATTAAATGACAGAAAAACAGATTTAACAATGAGAAGATTTGTCAATTTTGAAAATGTACCCCTTGCTTATCATAACTTTACCAAAGCAATTAAACAACTGTAAAACAATACTGGTTTCCACTTTATACTAAGTCACCTTAACTACTATGAACTTACATAAAAAAATAAGTACAATGTACTTATTGTGTTCATATTGTATTTCAAAACAATTTTGCTGCTATTGAGGTGTGATACAGGTAATGTTAGAGACAGGTTTGGTAGTATGGGTAGATTTAAGTGTGGGCTAAGTTGTAACAGTCAACAGTGTAATTACATGTAATTATAATTTCATGTAATTAAATAAATTAATTACAGATGTAATTACATGCAATATAAGTACAATGTAAAAGTATGTATTTACGTAATAAGTGCATTGTACTAAATTATTAGTTTAAATATAAATACATAGTAGTTAAGGCCACTTAATATAAAGTGGGACCCAATACTGTAAAACAAACCAGATACTTTTGAAAACAGTGTTTATGTTCAAAACTCTCTCTGCCCACACTAGCATATTCAAGCATTTTCCGAAAAATTCACGTCCACACTGAAACACAATAAAATGCTAAATTCATCTTACTGCACATGTGTAAAAGGTAATTAAAGCTCACTGAGATGTGGTACAGTGTCCAGATGTCATAAAGTTCAAGATCAATTTATCAGAAAATACCTCACCACTGAACTCACCTGGTCGCACTCAGTCGCCATTTCATATATGGTCTAAAATGCAGTTGCCTTCATGTTTTGCCACAGGGCAGTAATTTTTTTCAGGAGTGTAATATGAAGATTGTTCAAAGTAACAATCAGCAATACTGCTGATAATTTAGCAATTCAGTAATACTGTTAAAGTGAAAAGCATATAACAGGCACATACCAGTATACAGTAAATATACTGTATCTCTGTTGGTACAATATGCGTCATGACTAAACATGTGACAAGACACTGTCTTACTGTGGACAACAGGCCAAAATGTTACATGAGTAAGCATGTTTTGCATATTGGCACAAGGCTATTGGTAATCACAGCAATCCTGGTATTCAGAACAACAGCATGATTATGTTGCTACTCGGGTAAAATCGCTTGACGTTTGATGACCCTAAAAACATGAAATGGTGGCCCCTTGGTAGTTGAAGTACTATAAGCACAGAGAAATCAAATCTAGTCTCTTGTCTTAAAAGTCTTGTCAGATACAAACACACACACATTCAATGGCACACACAGAGACATGTGTTTATCCCTCTCACACAATCTCTGCTCTTTTCTAAAGCCTATCTTTTTTTTTGCACTCTTGTGATTTAGTATTGAGCCTTTCTCCCTTGTATAACACACACACATATACACTCACACATTCTCTACTTTGATTTAGTGTTGATCTCCTTCTCGCTGGCACACACAAGCCATTAATTACACGAACCAGTGCTTTAATCCTACGACAATTCCCACATGGACACAGCTGTCTGGACATTGCTGCAGATGGAATAAATCAATCAAAATCGCTCCAGCAGTCTCTCTCTCTCTCTCTGTCAGACTCCCAAGTTTTCCCATATTTTTAATTGACCTCTCATCTTTCCTCTTCATCCTTGAGCACCTGCAACTGTTTTTTTTTTCTTCTCGTTCTGTTGCCATATTTCACATTAACATACCCAATCCAACTCAGCGAATCCAGTATCATCTAGAATTCTGAATTTCTTATTTTATGACTTTTGCTTGCTCATTTGTGTGTTCAGAGTTCCTTGCCTCCTCATTCCCTTGCTCCAAGCGAACGTGACAGAACAGCTGACCAAAATCGTTACCTCTGCACGATGTTTCCCCATTTATTTTCTCCAGTTTTTGACAAGTTTTTTGTTTCCCATTTTGCTCATGGATCCAAAGTGACCTGTCCTGCCCCGGGCCAGAACTAGCCCACCGTCGTCCACAGCTCTCCCTTACCCACCGCCATCCGCGGCTCTTCCAAGCACAGTGCCAGCCCCTCGAATGCGCTATGCTATGCCTGCACCTACTGAGCGCCCTTCAGTGCCAGCTCCACGAATGCGCTATGCTATGCCTGCGGCTACTGAGCGCCCTTCAGTGCCAGCTCCACGACAGTGCCCTCCTGTGCTAGTTCCTTGCAAGCGCCCTCCAGTGCCCGCCTCCCCAGGGCCAGTCCCTCCAGTGCCCGCCTCTCCAGGGCCAGTTTCTCCAGAGTCTGCGCTTCCAGAGCGCCCCCAAGAGTCCGTGCTTCCAGAGCGCCCCAGAATGCCAGCCTGATCGAGCCCCTACTTCCCTCAAGGAATTTGTTTTGGGGGGGAGCCCTACTTTTTAGTAGGGCTCCTGCCGTAAAGGCCGAGTCGGGGGCTGGGGCAACGGTCTCGGAGGCGGACCCGCCATGGCCGCCCAAGCTCCCTGACCCGCCATGGATCCCGGAACGGGTGCCGCCCTGGAGGCCATCGGTAGTCTTGTCTCCTGGTCCCTGGAGGCCTCCAGAACGTAAATGAGTAAATGTCAGTCCTGTCTTCCTGTATCTTGTCTTTCCTCTCCTCTCGTGCCCATATTTGGTTAGTTCCTGTCCTGTTCCTGTCCTCGTTTTGATTATTGGTTCATTGGTTCTTGGTGTGTTTGATGTATTATCTTCTTCACTCCACTGTTAACGCTCATGTGTTCTAGCGACTGGATAAATAAATGTTGTTATTTGAAGAGTTCCTAAGTCTCCTCGCTCCTTGCTCCAGAGAAACGTGACAATATGTAACAATCTTTTGGTTACATAAGTAACTGTGTAACAGTCTCGGTCTGTTACATATGTGCAACAGTAGCTGCCTATTACATGTACATAATTACAAACTGTGTATAGGCTGTTCCATAACTTAGTTTCATGGTAAGTACATTTGTTTCATGTAAGTACAACAGCTACTACTAAGTACTTAATTAGGTAATTACTGGACACTTTAAAATAAAGTGTTACCGCATTTATTTAAAGTAAATATTAGCATCAAATCTATAGGTCAAGTCAAGTCAAGTCACCTTTATTTATATAGCGCTTTTTACAATGCAAATTGTGTCAAAGCAACTGCACAATATCAAAAAAGGAAAATAATGTGTCAATAAGTTTAAATAGTGTCTTTGCAATCAGATCGATGATATCGCTGGAAATGAAGCGTTCCCAACTAAGCAAGCCAGAGGCGACAGCGGCAAGGAACCAAAACTCCATCGGTGACAGAATAGAGAAAAAATCCTTGGGAGAAACCAGGCTCAGTCGGGGGGCCAATTCTCCTCTGGCCAAACAAACCAGCAGTAGTTCAATTCCAAACTGCAGCAAGTCAGATTGTAAGGGCTCATGGTTCCAGTGGTCTTTCCCGATGGCTGTCTAAGTGGCGGGGTCCTCATTGGGGATCTGTCTCTGGCGCTCATCCAGGTGTCTGGCCTCTGCCTACGATCAGGGCCACATACATCATCTCCCGGCGCTGATCCTCCATCTCAGGTGTTCGGTCATCTCAGATCATGTAATGGTTGGATCCAGACTGAAGTTCTGTAATTCCTAGACAGAAACGGAGAGACAAGCAGAGACATGATTAGCGTAGCTGCTGTTCCATCTAAGCAAAAATTAATTGTTCAACCCAAGCTAAAGAATAATAATAATAATGTACGTCTGATCAGATATAACTGCACTACAAGATTATAAGATGCATTATGTGAATGCTTAGCTAAAGAGATGTGTCTTTAATCTAGATTTAAACAGAGAGAGTGTATCTGAACCCCGAATGTTATCAGGAAGGCTATTCCAGAGTTTGGGAGCCAAATGTAAAAAAGCTCTACCTCCTTTAGTGGACTTTGCTATCCTAGGTACTACCAAAAGTCCAGAGTTTTGCAACCTTAGAGAGCGGGTTGGATTATAGCGTGGTAGAAGACAAGTTAGGTACGCAGGTGCTAAACCATTTAGGGCCTTATAGGCAAGTAATAATAATTTGTAAATGATACGGAACTTAATAGGTAACCAGTGCAGAGACTGTAAAATTGGAGTAATATGATCATATTTTCTTGATCTGGTAAGAACTCTAGCCGCTGCATTTTGGACTGTGGATCTGTAGCTTGTTTATTGAAGATGCAGGACAACCACCTAGCAGTGCATTACAGTAGTCCAGTCTAGAGGTCATGAATGCATGAATTAGTTTTTCTGCATCAGAAACAGGTAGCATACTTCAAAGCTTAGCAATGTTCCTGAGATGGAAGAATGCTGTTTTTGTAACATGGGAGATATGATTTTCAAAGGACAAGTTGCTGTCCAATATAACACTCAGATTTTTGACTTTAGAGGACATAACAGTGCATCCGTCTAGTTGCAAATTATAATCCACGAGATTCTGTGTGCTGTTTTTTTGGTCCAATAAGTAATATCTCTGTCTTATCTGAATTTAGTAGGAGGAAATTATTGGTCATCCAATCTTTTACACTTTTTACACAATCTATTAGCTTAGATAGTTGAGAAGTTTCATCTGGTCTTGTTGAGATATATAATTGAGTATCATCAGCATAGCAGTGAAAACTTATCCCGTGTTTTCTAATAATATTTCCAAGGGGCAACATGTATATTGAAAATAGCAGAGGACCTAGGACAGATCCTTGTGGTACTCCATACTTTACTGGTGATAATTGAGATGACTCCCCATTTAAATGAACAAAGTGGTAGCGATCGGACAGGTAGGATCTAAACCATCTTAAAGCCTGTCCTTGGATACCAATATAGTTTTGTAATCGATCTATGAGTATATTATGGTCTATAGTGTCAAACGCAGCACTAAGATCAAGTAATACTAGCAATGAGATGCAGCCTTGATCTGAAGCAAGTAGTAAGTCATTCGTAATTTTAACAAGTGCAGTTTCTGTACTATGATTGGGCCTGAAACCTGACTGAAATTCTTCATAGAGATCATTTTTTTGCAAAAAGGAGCATAATTGAGTAGACACAACTTTTTCTAAAATTTTAGACATAAACGGAAGATTTGAAATGGGTCTGTAATTTGCCAGTTCATTTTAATCTAGTTGTGGTTTCTTAATAAGAGGCTTAATAACCACCACCTTGAATGGTTTTGGGACGTGACCTAAATATAACGATGAGTTAATAATATTGAGAAGCGGTTTTTCTGCTATGGGTAACAACCCTTTCAGTAATTTAGCAGGTACAGGATCTAATAAACACGTTGTTGGTTTAGATGCACTGATAAGTTTATTTAGCTCTTCCTGTCTTATAGTTGTAAAGCACTGCAGTTTTTCTTTGGGTGTGATGAATGAAGCTGAGATACTAGACGCAGTAGAATCTACATTTGATATTGTATTTCTGATGTTATCTATTTTATTAGTAAAGAAATTCATAAAATCATTACTATTAAACTGTGGGGGAATATTTAGATCGGGTGGTGTCTGTTTATTTGTTAGTCTAGCCACTGTGCTAAATAAGAACCTTGGATTGTTTGGTTATTATCTATGAGTTTGCGGATATGCTCTACCCTGGCAGCTTTTAGAGCCTGCCTATAGCTGGACATACTGTTTTTCCACGCAGTTCTAAAAACGTCTAAGTTAGTTTTTCTCCATTTGCGCTCAAGAATACGAGTTTCTTTCTTAAGAGAATGGGTATAACTGTTGTACCATGGCGCTGTACGTTTTTCTCTAACCTTTTTCAATTTGAGGGGGGCAACAGCTTCTAATGTATTAGAGAAGATAGTGCCCATGTTGCTAGTCATTTAGTCTAGTTCATGCGTATTTATGGGTACACAGAGCAGTTGAGATAAATCAGGCAGGTTATTTGTGAATCTGTCTTTGGTGGCTGGAACAATAGTTCTGCCCGGACGATAACGCGGAGCCATATAACTAATATCAGTAATAGGCAGCATGCACGATACAAGGAAATGATCAGTAACATCATCACTTTGAGGTACGATATCTATATCGGTAAGATCAAGTCCATGCGATATAATTAAATCTAGCGTATGATTAAAACGATGAGTGGGCCCGGTGACGTTTTGCTTGACTCCAAGAGAGTTTATTAGGTCAGTAAACGCAAGTCCTAACGCATCATTTGTATTATCAACGTGAATGTTAAAATCTCCGACAATTAGCAGTTTATCAACATTAACTAGTAGATCTGAGAGGAAATCTGCAAATTCTTTTAGGAAATCTGTATATGGCCCTGGCGGTCTATACACAGTAGCCAGAGCAAGAGATAGGAGAGATTTCTTTTGCATATCTAACAGTGTAACATTAAGCAGAAGTAGTTCGAATGAGTTAAACCTCCTGTATCCTGTTTTCTGAGTAACGTTGAGAATATCACTATATAATGTTGCCACACCGCCGCCACGACCAGTCTGACGGGGCTCATGTTTATAACAGTAGCTCGGTGGAGTAGACTCATTTATAGGTGTGTTCTCTATTGATTATAAAACACATTCAGCAATAGATGCACAAATATGCTAATGAAAACACTTTTATGGCAATTCTTCAACAGGGAGTTTCATAGTATACAATATATATATATATATATATATATATATATATTGTGTATATCTTCAATAAACGAAAAAAAAATTGTGTCCCACTTTATATTGTGTCCCTAATACCTGTGTACTTACATAGTTACTAGATGTGTATGTAGTATGTAACCACATTGTAAGTACACATTGGTACATAGTATCTACAGCTGTAAAATTTCTGTAACTACACACATGTAACAACCCTCAGAATGGTATGTGTAAGTACAAATGTGTAATAGGACATTGGTAACAACACTTTTTTCAATTCACTAAGTACTTGTGTAACAGGAATTATATAAATACATTTTGTAACAACAGTATGTATAAGAGTAATTGGAACAATTTGATCCAGGGGTGGAAACGGGTAGGTTTAGGGATATGTAAAGTGGGAGGAGTTGGATCTGGAGTTGGTGCACCACTGCAATAATAGTGTACTTACATGGTAACTCCACAGGAACTGTCCACTTAATATAAAGTGTAACATTCTGGACACCAACCACAATTTATATGTAAAGCCTAACTTACTGGCCGCTGCTGTGTAACAAAGTAATTACATGGTAAATCCATAGGCGTTGTCTACTTAATATAAAGTGTAACACTTTCTTTATAAAAAAGTGCTGTTAGTCCTGTTACATATTTGTACTTTCATTACCAAAAGTGTTGTTACCAATGTCCTGTTACACATTTGTACTTACACATACCATTCAGTTGGTTGTTACATATGTGTAGTTACACAAACATTAGAGCAGTAGCTGCTATGTACCAATGTATTTACTCTGTGGTTACATACTACGTACACATCTATTTACTATGTAAGTAGACCGGTATTAGGGACACAATATAAAGTGGGACCAAAAATTGTTATTCAACATCTGCTATCACCCATGAGAATAAACTAATTGCCCCTTTAAACTTAAAATCTGTTTGTGCCCCCTTTAGCAGCAGCAATAACTGTAAACAAACTTTTCTGATAACTACAGATCAGTCTCTTACAGTACAGTGGTAGATATATATATATATATATATATATATATATATATATATATGTTTATGTATTTATTTATTTACTTTAGCTGGTGACAAATTATTTGCATGATTTGTAGTTTGTATGAAATTAATGAAAATGTACTGTTTAGGACAATTACAAAGTATTCAGCTCACTGTGTTAACTGTTTTGAGAACAGTGACCTGAGTTTGGAGAAATGTTTCAAATCGATTTACAAAAAACTGTAAAATGACTTGAAGATTTTACATGTTTAATTATCTAACACATTATCTAATATATTATATATGTTATATATTATGTATTAATATATATTATATATTAAAAACAATGTGAAAAGTTATCAAGTACAATAAAAGGGTAAATAAAAAAGAAAAAGAAAAAAGGGAAAAGGGTTATCTAGATTAGGAAGCCTGGTTTATGAGGTTTAATCTGTATGTGGTAGACTCACTAGGTTTTGAAACAAATACCGTTTTTTATCTCTCTCTTTCTCGCTCTCTTCATGGTTATATCATTCTGCATTGCTCTATTTAGCATGCTACCAGTCTTTCCTCCTCATATACACGTTTATCTCACACTCTACTCGTCGATCTCTCCTCAGCCCTCCTCGATGTGCTGTACTTCCTTTCCTTTTGGCAGGGCCTCCCTCATTTTTCTCTTCATGCTGTCGTTTCTTCTGCAGGCAATCTAGCTGTGCACTGGGCTGTGAAAGACTCTCTCTCTCTCTCTATCTCTCTCTCTTACACACACACACACACACACACACACACTCACTCACTCACTCATATTCAGTTCAGCATAAACACAAATACACACATTATCATTAATACACACTCAAGACACAAACATACAGACTTGCACTGTTCAGTGCAGCAACAGCAGCTATTTCACCATTTAAAATGAAGAAATTTTACAAGTGTCTCTCTTAAGCCGGGCTCACACTGTGCGATTTTTAATAGTCTTTTGCGATTGTTGCTTGTCACATTGTACGAACATGATCCCCATGTTAGACTGTAGGATCTCAGTTGTCTTAATGTCAGACTGTATGACAGTCAAGACGCGACAAAAACGGACGTACTCAAGAAGACTTGTCCGGAGTTTTACGTCATCAATACGTGACCCGCGTTCTCTCGCTAAAATGGTAGCTAGCATACAACATGAACGTGTAGCGTTAGTTTTATTAATTACATGCCTTGATGTTAAAAAAAAAAAAAAAAAAAAAAAAAAAGACGGTGTGTGGAGCAAGTCATGGCTGGGCAAAAGAGGACTTTATGGACTTCCAGTTATACAGAGTGAACTTGAGGTAATTTTGTTATTCGAGTTTAAACATCCTGCCCCTTAATAAATAAACTTTAAGTAAACTTTACTTTGTACATATATTGTTTTTTACAAATAATGAATGGTTTGAAGTTGTCGCGCTAATTGCATCATCAAGTTCAGTGCTCCTATTGGTTCTTGGTTTGACGGTCGTCGTAGGAGATGTCACACTGCAGGAAAGTGTCTGAAATCTTCTGACACTGCCAGAATTTAATCGGAGGAAAAAATTGATCGCAACGGCCATTAATCGGCTGTCGGTGAACATGTCAAACCAGCGATCTAGACAACCGATTTTAGCCTAGGATTATAGGAATCTTTTAGGATTTTCAAAATTTGTCTCAGACAACCAAATCGTGGCCAAAATCGCACAGTGTGAGCCGGGCTTTAGCCGAGACAGATTTTTCTTGCATAATCCAGCCATGAACACACACGTGTATTTTCAAAATTAATTGGGCATATACCAAAAGACCTTTTAAAATGATGGCAAAACATAAATAAATCTAAGTGGTCCTAGTAAAACATATTCATCCAAGTCTCCATGATATTCTGGTCTCTAGATATAACTTGGGTCACTTCTTCAATGTTAGTCAAAGGAGAGACACTGAACCTTCTTTAAAAAAACAGTTAAAACAGTTAAAAATTATACTTACCCAATGAAAATGCTTTCTTCATTAAAAAAACAAACAAACAAAAAACAATAGAAGCCCAATAGAAACCATCACAGAAATTCCAATGGTTTCCATTAAAATACCATTATAAACCATTAGCTTTTTCCAGTAAAACCATTACAAAATTCCTTTTTGCAGTGTGTTTTGGGCATTTTTCCAATAGGATTTAAAATCCCACCAATAGAATGCATCAAATACCAGTAGACACCATTATAGTTTCCATTACAACCAATACAATTCCCATTATAACCATTAAACCCATTACATTTTCTATTGTGCTTTGGGCAGGGTTCTATTGTTTTTTTTCAGCAGGGATATGGACTCACAGATATTTTATATATTTTAATTCTATATTTTAATCACTGAAACATTTCTGTTTGTGCTTACCTCAAGAAATTAATTCATATACGTATTCCTGGGATAGAATAAGGGTGAGTAAATGATGAGAAAATTTTCATTTCCAGGAGGAGTATCCCAGCCTTTCAAGGCCCTTAGCCTAAATATAAACCTTAAGGAGCATAATTTAAAAAGTATATTACTGTAAAGAAATATTAATCTAAGCAGTAGAATGGCTGTATTGGAGCAGAGCAGGTTTGTGCTGGTTTTAATGACTGATCCTGGTGCAGTGGAAACACAGATTTACCTCCCAGCTCTGATTTCACAGCTCCTCTGCTGTTTGCAGTCTCTCCCTCTCCTCAGTCTGTCACTCTCAATCATGTCAGAGTGCACAGGACACACACACACACACACACAGACACACATTGAGAGAGACATTTCTGAGAACAACCGTCTTTAGAGAGAAAAGCAGTGTGGAAGGTCTGTGAATGTAAACTTCTGAGTGGCAGGTTTTTAGAGGTGTTTGCTAAGGTAAGCATCATTGCTCATAACTTAGAATTGAACAACCCCTGAATCTAGAAATTAAACTCCAATGTTTAACGTGTCTCACAGTGTTTGAGATTGAGGGTGTGAATGATACCTCAAACCATGTGGCTTTTTGAGGTGTTCTATTGCTTTTATTAACATTCAGATTTGTGATTTTGCCTGGATGATAAAATAGCCAAAGAAAACCATATACTCAAGCAATAGGAAAGTCAGAATCTGCCTTATTTTTTAGCTGTTTCTGGTGTCAGTCACTTCCAGTTATTTTAGCTGTACAAAAACATATTTTATAATTTACTGCACTGTTATTTTAACCTATAGTTGTACCATATTAACATATTTATGAATCAGAAAAAAATTACAAATAATAATTAAAAAATAAAATTAATTTCAATTGGGCTAGTAAGCACCTCAGCTCAGTGTCAGAGCACATTTTCTAACCGCTAGGCCAAGACTAAATGGCAGATTTACTTGTGACACTTCACTTGGCAAAACATCCCCATGTCAGCATTTATAACTCTGATAGGGTGAAAGCTGGATTTTCTGCCAAGCCGCTCTTGAAATCTAAAATCATCCAATGATTGCAAATGTATAGCTTTGATTGTGCATCAGAATAGCCTATATGATTTGTAGGCAACTCACCATCAATCTAATCAGGTTTATAATGCGTGTTGAGTAGGGAAATTAGTTAATTAATAATCACTTAAATAAATTGAATTCTTCAGCTTCTTCCACAGTACTAAATTGGTACAATGGTATCATGGTACAATGATAGTATCAAATGGTAATACCATTGTACTCAATGGTATCATGTTATTTTGAGTTGCACTTTATTTTAAGGTGTCTTTGTTACAATGTAATTACCCATTTAAGTACTGAATAATATTTATTAACTACATGTACTTACTATTGAGGTAGTGTTAGGATTAAGGTTTGGCTTGCATGCAATTATGCATAATTTATTGTTAGTATAATAGTAAGTACATGTAACAAGGACACCTTAAAATAAAGTGTTACCTTATTTTGTTAGTGTCTTGGTTAGGCCTCATTTGTGTGTAAACACAGTTACAATTATCTCATGTAATTAAATAAGCTGAATTAAATTAATCAAATACAGAATAAGCCTACATATCACATGAGTTACAGCAACTCAATGCTGGTGTATACATTTTTATAAAAAGGCACTGGCAGCAAATAGGTATAGATGTATATGAATGTGTATATGTGCATGCGCGCACACAGATGCAAGCACAAATATTTTGAAAAAACTGGTGAAAATCCAGACCTGCATTCTTCCTTGTGTTATTTGTAAATGATGCAAGTGCCATCTGGTGTAAGATAACTGTAACTACAGTTACTTGCAGCTGCCCATATTATGAAATGCAAATGACCATCCATTTATGAAAGGTATTGTATCCATCTAGCATTACTACCTTAAAGAACAATTTTTACCTCATACTAATTTGGTTGGTTGGTATATATTAACATATTTAGGTTGATTCAGTTATGATAAATAATACATTTGATTTGAATAAAACCAGTTAATTTAGATGTTCTGCCATTTCTTTTCAGTGCATAACTGAAGCGAATGTCTTTTCTGAAATATAATAGAACAATCTCTGTATTGAGTAATATATTGCCCAGTTAAATTTCTTCAACAACTGTCAGGGAGATTGCAGAGGTTCAGCCATTTTTGGCCAGGCCAGTAGGCACATCCATGATGCCAGATAGGAGTGTTAGTCACATGCAATTTCTAGCGTTATCTTTCTAAAGTGCAACCAGGGAAAATTCTCACTCAACAAGGGCTTTAGACAGAGGCAGAACAAGGAGTTGTGGTAATTCCTGGAAACACTTTGCTTCTTCATCTTTGACCTCTTGGACTTTCAGCCAAAACTTCAATGGCCTGATCATCAAAAAAGCCTGCTGATGCCACATTTCTCTACTTAGATTCTAATATTAAACAGGTATGAAAGATATGATGAAATGGCAAGTCCTTTACTCCTGGCTTACTTATGGTAGACATCACAGTGCGTAGGAGCTCCAGTTTGGACAGTATTTTCACTGAAGGAGTTAAGCACTATTCAAACTGATTTACACCTTCTTTCAGAAATTCCATACAATGCAATGCAATTCTCTCCTTCATATCGAGGGCTAATCTACTGTACTTTCCTTCAGTCCAACTGCTTAAAAAAATTGCTACCCAGGTCTGGATCCAGAGGGGAAAGAACCATGCTATACAGTGTGAGGTTAAGTTCTTAGTGTTTATTGTCATTACTCATGCAGATAACGCTTAGTCTGAAATTGCGGATTAGAAATGCCATGTACAGTCTATTTAGGCCTCTACACACATAGAGATTCTCCTGTTTCCAATAGAAAGCATTTATTCACAGCTTTGATTATCATCAGAACAGGCTGAAGAAAGTACACGAAAACTGTACATTATACTTTACATAATTTTGTTTTTAATTTTTAGTCACTAGGACAAATACTCATTACTTAGGTCACTTTTTTCCAACACAGTTATTCTAACCAGCTTTCAGCTTGATACAGCAGATTATTTCTCAAGGATCGAGACTCGATTGCTTCTGTCTGTTCCTGTCTGCTGTGCTGCTGAGAAGTTTGCAATTTTAGCTCCGTGCAACTTCACTTTTCTGTTGAATCTCTATCTTACTTTCACTGTTTTTCTGATATTATTCTGATCTGGTAAAATATAACTTTATTCCCACCATTTTTCTGATATTATCTATCAAACTAACCTGACTAATTTGATTGTTTGCTTTTAATCTAAAACCGTGAGAGCAGCGTGCGTGCAGCGCGTTAGCATTTGTTAGCCGGTTAGCTTGTCATAAGTGTTTTTACTCGTGTCTATTACTGTTTTGTAATATATTACTGTTATTACAATTACTATTACTGTTCTGTTACTGTTTTCTTGCTCTGTTTCATTTCTCTCTCGCTCCGTTTTTTCACGAGTTCATCAAACAACAGTGGTAAGTGGTAAGTGGTAAGTTAAGTCAGTATCATTCATCAATCACGGTGAGTAATAACTTCTTCTCCTGCTATTGTTGTTTGCACTGTTTGCCACATGTACAGTTTATCTGTCTCTGTCAGCAGCGAGGGATTCACATGTGATAAATGCAGGGAAATAGTTAGGCTGACAGAGAAGGTTTTAGAACTAGAGACATGCATCCAAACTTTAGATGAGGACAGTAAGAATGTGAGGGCTGTAGATACTGCTTTGGATGCTATAGCTCAGGGAGTCCTGTACATTGTTCGGTTCCAGTATTAGAGCCCGTGCTGCAGGGCAACTGGGTGACTGTGAGGTGGCCTATTCGCGGGTCAAAACACCGCTCTTCCATTCTTCTGATCAAAACATCAAACAGGTTCTCCCCACTCAGTGACGCACCCACTGAGAAACCTGATGAAAGTGCTCTAGTTATTGGCGGTTCTATTGTATGGAATGTGAAAATAGAGACACCAGCCACCATAGTCCAATGTTTACCGGGAGCCAGAGCGCCTGACATCTTGGCAAATTTAAAAGTGCTAGCTAATGCTAAACGCTAATGCTAAATTCAGTAAGATTGTTATCCACGTCGGCACTAATGATGTTCGACTTTGCCAGTCGGAGATCACTAAAAATAATGTTAAAGAGGTGTGTGAACTTGCAAGTACGATGTCAGACACTGTAATATGCTCTGGCCCGCTCCCTGCTTACCGGAGTGATGAGATTCAAAGCAGACTGTTGTCACTCAATGGCTGGATGTCTAAGTGGTGCCCGCAGACTAACATAGGTTTTATAGACAATTGGACGAGTTTTTGGGGCAGACCTGACCTGTTGAAAAGAGATGGTCTTCATCCCTCCTGGGGTGGTGCTGCTCTTTTCTCTAGAAATATGGACAACCTGGTCTCATAAAAATATGTACCTCTGTGCACTTTTTGTCCGACACCGTTTTTAGACATTTTGCCGCAGTTTCAAAGAGAAATGTCCACTGAGTGGTGCTAAAACACAGGTTCAATACGTAAACCCTGGCGCGTTTTTATTATGTTGATATACAGTAGGTACATATTGCTGTGTTTTTATTGCGTTGCTACAGGAACGTATTGTGGCGGTTCAGAATTCAAATATCTGGGGACCATTACTAAAAAATAATGCTCTATCATGTTGGAAATATGCCCTACACCAAGCCCAACCTTAAACCTACCCGATAGTGTTAACAAATGCAAAACTGATATAAAACTGTATTTGTTGATACAACCGTGCTATTTGAACTTCCTTATATGCAGATTTGAACTATTTTGTCGAACTGTAGTTA
Organism: Barbus barbus; assembly: GCF_936440315.1. Classification (NCBI taxonomy): domain Eukaryota; kingdom Metazoa; phylum Chordata; class Actinopteri; order Cypriniformes; family Cyprinidae; genus Barbus; species Barbus barbus. Next base: position 10,397,075 of record NC_136733.1, read on the forward strand.
CACAGGATTCAAACCAGAGCTCCTCACCTCTCAAGTACGTCTCCGTACTCTGTGAGCTACCGAACAAACCTACCGTTTATGAAAACCCATAGATATGAAGCTGGATATGTGCGATGCTAATGTTCAAAAGCATAATTTTTCAAATCTCCCAGCATATTAATATTGTTTTGAAGTCATAACATGATATTCTTCAAGTAATTGTGCGAAAATTTAAATTTTTTAATCAAAACTCGGTAAATTTGTGTGAAAAGGAATAAAAGGTGTCGGAGCTTTACTGCCTCTAGTGTTCATTTCTTTTGGAAACTGCAGTGATATGTAATTATTGGTACGTATTTCGCGTCTCGCTAAAAAGTGCACCCCGGTACATAGATGCCATGAGACCAGGTAGAATATGGCACATAGTCTTAGAGTTCATACTTGACTAACTGGGGCCCAGGTCAGCAAGCAGACAGACTGGCTAAACTGACCGTCTGCTAGCCGCCTCACACCACAGAAGTCATTTAATTCTCAGCACATAGAGACTCTTACACCTATTTATCACACTATAGAGACTGTGTCTGTTCCCCGAACTAGAAAATACAAAAAAAAAACATCCAAACCAATTTATGAGTAACGACTTAATTGATGTTCAACAAATGAAAAATGTATATAACACAGAGAAACAAATTATAAAGCTTGGCTTATTGAATATCAGGTCCCTTTCTACGAAAGCACTTTTTGTAAATGATATGATCACTGATCATAAACTAGATGTGCTCTGTTTGACAGAACCCTGGCTAAAACCAGATGAATACATTATTTTAAACAAGTCTACCCCCCAAGATTACTGTTATAAAAATGAGCCACGTCCAAAAGGCAAAGGGGGATGTGTTGCTACAATTTATAGCAATATTTTCAGTATTTCACAGAAGACAGGCTTTAACCTGTTAACCTTTGCCAGAGAGACGGCGCACTGAACGCTCTTTGTTTGCATGTGTCATTGTTTTCTAATAGAATAAATGAAACGGGACAAAGTTAATCTTGACAAACTATATATCATTCTGAAGGTCTAAGCCTCAGGCATCGACGACAGATCGCTGTTTTTCGATGGAAAGCTTATAAGGAATGTATTTGCTACATTTGTGTATGCAGTACACATCAAAACATGCAGAATAAAAAAGCAGTACGTACCATTATCATTGTAATAACGAGCCACAAACGCGTCCACTGCTGAAATCCCAGTTTAGTTAGACAGGTAAGGGTCCACAGAACAACATCCCAGCGAGCACTTTTAGTCCAGCAAAACAATAACGTTGTAATAAGGATGAATATGCCTTTGTTTACATTTCATTTCTTCGGGAGAGTTATTATTTGTGTCCGTTATGGAATAAATTACGCTCAAAAACAGCATCTTGGTGGTAAAAAAACAACACAGTGCTGTAACATACAGTTTTACAAACAGAATGAGACCGTCCGCGGAAAAAAAAAGTCTCAGAAAAGCGGAATATAGTTTATTTGAATTTGGCGCTCTCTTCTGAGTGACGCACGCTGTGACGCAGCTGTCATCTGAGCGGGGCATAACTTATCGATCTGCTTTTTCCATAAAAAAACTTTCTTTTTTTTTTCTTCAACATTTTTTATATGTGTGTGTGTGTTGTGTGGGGAATGTGGCCGTATCTGCATGATTATCATTTGTATGGACGCACATCAGCGTGTTTATTACCGACTCTATGACGGCTATCATTGTGATTCAATGATCAGCTATTATTTATTATATGGCCCATCTGTATGATTATCATCTGTATGGACGCACATCAGCGTGCGATTACTGACTGTATGACCATGTCTGCCAATATCAGTTTATGTCTGGCAATCAGAATATATACATACATAGCATTTTTTTCTATTTTTTGTCCATTTTTTTTCCTTTTTTATTACTCAAATAATTATTTTTGTATTTTTTAGTGCTCAAATAAATCACTTATATGATGTCTAAAATTCTGTCTATTATTTTATAATTGAAAAACTATGCAGGAATATGTATAATGACTAAAATAGTTTGTATAATTCTGCAATACATTTGGTGGTTATTTTTCCTCAAACAGGGGGGTGGGAGGACTATAAATAGTTTCAGAAAAAATATTGCAGGAATCAAATTTTTCATGGTATCTTCTTCAAATTTGAAATATAAACACATGAGATTGCTCCAGGACTTATTTCATGTATTTGTATATGAAATAAAAAAAACATTCAGTGTGGAAAAATATTTTTCAAGGCACGTCAGTGTAACTTTTTATCTTTTTCAGCATTATCAACTCTGGATGATGGATAGTAAAGCCTAGAGTGTCTTCTTTCCAAAGATACCTAATTTGTTTGTGTAGCATACTTTGTCAGGAACTGTTACCGTTTTAATTTAGGTGGGTTATTTTCACCTGTGAGGCCCAAAATGGGCGGTGAAGGTTAACAGGTTAAGTATAACTCCTTTGAATTAATGGTGCTTCCTATAACATTATCTAGAGAAAAAAGTATTAATGATAAATCCCCCGTGATGTTTGTACTGGCTACTGTATACAGGCCACCAGGGCACCATACAGACTTTATTAATGAATTTGGTGATTCTCTATCAGAGTTAGTGCTGGCTGCAGATAAAGTCTAAATTGTGGGTTATTTTAATATCCACGTTGGCAATGAAAAAGATGCATTAGGATCAGCATTCATAGACATTCTGAACTCTATCAGGGTTAGACAACACGTGTCAGGACCTACTCATTGTCGAAATCATACTCTAGATTTAATACTGTCACATGGAATTGATGTTAATGGTGTTGAAATTGAGTTGAAATTCTGCAGCAAAGCAATGATATATCAGATCATTATCTAGTCTTGTGTAAACTCCATATAGCTAAAGCTGTAAATTCAACTCCCTCTTACAAATATGGTAGACCACAAAAGACTGCTTTGTAAGTAATCTTCCTGATTTATCTCAATTCCTCAGCATATCCAACAGCACAGACAAACTTGATGATGTAACAGAAACTATGGACTCTCTCTTTTCTAGCACTTTAGATACGGTTGCTCCTTTACGCTTAAGGAAGATTAAGGAAAAGAGTCCAACACCGTGGTATAATGAGCACACTCGCAGCCCTAAAGAGAGCAGCACAGAAAATGGAGCGCAGCTGGAAGAAAACTAAACTAGAGGTATTTAGTATTGCTTGGTGGGAAAGTACCCTATCCTACAGAAAAGCATTAAAAACTGCTAGATCTGATTACTTTGCGTCTCTTTTAGAAGAAAACAAACATAACCCCAGGTATTTATTCAATACAGTGGCAAAATTAACAAAAAATAAACCATCAACAGGTGTTAACATTTCCCTACAGCACAGCAGTAATGACTTTATTAACTATTTTACTTCCAAAATCTATAGTATTAGAGATCAAATTGTAACCATGCAGCCGTCAACTACAGTATCGCATCAGATAGTGCACTATAGATCCCCTGAGGAACAGTTCCACTCATTTTCTACTATAGAAGAGGTAGAATTGTATAAACTCGTTAAATCAGCTAAACCAACAACATGTATGTTAGACCCTATTCCATCTAAACTACTAAAAGAGGCTCTTCCAGAAGTCATAGATCCTCTTTTGGCTATAATTAATTTGTCATTGTCATTGGGATATGTCCCCAAAACCTTTAAATGGGCTGTTATTAAGCCTCTCATTAACAAAACACAACTTGACCCCAAATATCTAGTTAATTACAGACCGATCTCGAATCTCTCTTTTCTATCAAAGATACTAGGAAAGGTAGTATCCTCACAATTATATTCCTTCTTAGAGAAAAATTCAAGGATTTTCAATCAGTATTTAGACCATCTCATAGTACTGAGACTGCTCTCATTAGTGTTACAAATGACCTGCTCTTATCATCTGATCGTGGTTGTATCTCTCTATTAGTGCTACTGGATCTTAGTGCTGCGTTCAACACTATCGATCACAACATTCTTTTGAGTAGACTAGAAAATTATGTTGGCATTAGTGGAAGTGCATTAGCATGGTTGAAATTGTACTTATCTGACCGCCATCAATTCGTAGCAGTGAATGAAGAGGTATCATATCGAGCACAAGTGCATTATGGAGTACCTCAAGGCTCAGTACTAGGGCCGTTACTTTTCATGCTTTACATGTTAACCTTGGGAAATATCCTCAGGAAACTCAGGGTTAGCTTTCACTGTTATGCTGATGATACTCAGCTCTACATTTCTTCACGGCCCGGTGAAACACACCAAATTGAGAAACTTATGGAATGCGTAGTCGATATAAAGAACTGGATGACGAGTAATTTCTTACTGCTAAATTCTGAAAAAACAGAGGTGTTAATTATCGGACCTAAAACCCTCACAAGTAATAACCTAGAACACTGTCTAACACTTGATGGCTGCTCTGTTGATTCTACATCATCAATCAGGAACCTTGGTGTGCTATTTGATAGCAATCTCTCCTTTGACAGCTACGTTTCTAGCATTTGTAAAACTGCTTTTTTTCCATCTTAAAAATATATCTAAACTGAAACCTATGCTCTCAATGTCAAATGCAGAAATGTTAATTCATGCGTTTATGACCTCAAGGTTAGATTATTGTAATGGTTTATTGGGTGGTTGTTCTGTACGCTTAATAAACAAACTACAAATGGTTCAAAATGCAGCAGCTAGAGTTCTTACTAGAGCCAGGAAGTATGACCACATTAGCCCGGTTCTGTCAACACTGCACTGGCTCCCTATTAAACATCGTATAGGTTTTAAAATCTTTTTAATTACTTATAAAGCCCTGAATGGTTTAGCTCCTCAGTACTTGAGCGAGCTCTTATCGCATTATAGTCCTCCATGTCCATTACGTTCTCAAAACTCTGGCCATTTGATAATACCTAGAATATCAAAATCAACTACGGGCGGCAGATCCTTTTTCTATTTAGCGCCCAAACTCTGGAACAATCTACCTAACACTGTTCGGGAGGCAGACACACTCTGTCAGTCTAAATCTAGATTAAAGACCCATCTCTTTAACCTGGCGTACACATAACACACTAATAAGCTTCTAATATTCAAATCCGTTAAAAGGATTGTTAGGCTGCATTAATTAGGTCAACCGGAACCGGGAACACTTCCCATAACACACAATGTACTTATTACATCATAAGAAGATTGACATCTACGCTAATATTAGTCTGTTTCTCTCTTATTCCGAGGTCACCGTAGACCACCCGATCCAGTCCGTATCCAGCCCAGATGGTCACTGCAGTCACCAGATCCAGTTCGTATCCAGATCAGATGGATCAGCACGCAGAGACGACCTCTACAGCCCTGAACGTCAGCGGAGACCAGGACACCTAGATAAGCCCCAGAGACAGATCCCTGGAACCAGTTTGAGCCCTTACAATCTGACTTTGCTGCAGTTGGAACAAACTGCTGGTTCGTTTGGCCAGAGGAGAACTGCCCCCCCCCCCCTCCCCCACACACACTGAATCAGTTTTGAATAATAATACAAATTATATTAAGCTATCACCAAAACAATGCTTTTATGTATATTAAGGGACATTTTGTCTTGAAAATAATAACTGAAAGACTGCCACTACACCTATTATTGACTGTCTTTGCCAACTGATTCATACATTCAGCTTGAATTATCATGAAATCTAATTTTCATATTTTTGTGTTTACTCTATTAAGTTAAATAATTGCATAAAATATGTAATTTTTATAATATTTGTAACTTCATTAATACAAATATATATTTTGTGTCTGTCCCTACGTTCTGGTCAACTCTGTTGCCTCAGTTATAAAAAGGCATACAAATCTTTAAAGCATTCTTAGAAACAATAGTAGATTAATTATTTGTCAAATCTGTTATTGTGATTTTGCAGTGAATCTCTCATTTACTTTTTAAAAGCAATAATTACATTTACATTTTAGTCATTTAGCAGATGCTTTTATCCAAAGCGACTTACAAATGAGGACATTAGAAGCAATCAAAACCAACAAAAGAGCAACAACATGCAAGTGCTATTACAAGTCATGGTTAGCCTAACACAGTACACATAGAAAGTTTTTTTTGTTTGTTTTAAAGAAAACGAGTAGATAGAATATAGAAAAAAGAAACCTAGTGTTTTTTGTTTTGTTTGTTTGTTTGTTTTTTTTATAAGACACAAGTAGATAGAATAGAAAAAAGAAAACTAGTGTTCATTTTACAACAAAAGCTAGCAGTTAGAGAATAAATATGCAGTTGATAGAGGGTCAAATGTATGTTTTGTTTTTTTTTTTATAAAAAGAAGACAGATAGATCAAATAAAATTAGAATAGAGAGTGCTAGAGTTAGAAGGTCAAATAAAGATGGAAGAGATGTGTTTTTAGCCGTTTCTTGAAGATGGGTAAGGTTTAAGCTGCTCAGATTGAGTTGGGCAGGTCATTCCACCAGATGGAACAGTTAATGAAAAAGTCTGTGAAAGTGATTTTGTGCCTCTTTGGGATGGCACAATAATGCATCGTTCACTTGCAGAACGCAAGCTTCTAGAGGGCACATAAGTCTGAAGTAATGAATTTAGGTTAAGGGGTGCAGAGCCAGTGGTGGTTCTGTAGGCAAACATTAATGTCTTGAATTTAATGCGAGCAGCTATTGGTAGCCAGTGCAAATTGATGAACAGAGGTGTGGCGTGCGTTCTTTTCAGCTCATTAAAGATTAATCTTGCAGCAGCATTTTGGATTAATTGTAGAGGTTTGATGGAATTGGCTGGAAGACCTGCCAAGAGAGCATTGCAATAGTCAAGGCTGGACAGAACAAGAGCCTGAACAAGGAGTTGTGGTGCATGTTCCGAGAGATAGGGCCTGATCTTCTTAATATGTTACCATGGACCACAAAACCAGTCATAAGTGTCAATTTTTTTCCAAATTTAGATTTATACATCACCTGAAAGCTCAATATATAAGCTTTCCATTGATGTATGGTTTGTTATGATAGGACAATATATGGCCGAGATACAACTATTTGAAAATCTGGAATCTGAGGGTGCAAAAAATTTAAAATATTGAGAAAATTGCCTTTAAAGATGTCCAAATTAAGTTCTTAGCAATGCATATTACTAATCAAAAATTAAGTTTTGATATATTTACAGTAGGCAATGTACAAAATATCTTCATGGAACATGATCTTTACTTATTGTCCTAATGATTTTTGGAATAAAATAAAAATCTATTGCTACAAATATACCCCAGCGACTTAAGACTGGTTTCGTGGTCCAGGGTCACATATTGTATACTGCAAATCTGCAGGACCAGGCAGTTTTAGCAATGTTGTCTGAGAATTTCAGATTATCATCAATCACAACTCCAAGGTTTCTGGCTGTTTTTGAAGGAGTTATGGTTGATGAGCCTAACTGGAAGGTGAAATTGGGATGAAGTGATGGGTTAGCTGAAACTACAAGCAGTTCTGTCTTAGCTAGATTGAGTTGAAGGTGATGGTCCTTCATCCAGCAATAAATTCTGTTAGACATGCTGAGATGCTAACAGCTATAGTCGGATCATCAGGATGGAATGAGAGGTAGAGTTGAGTGCCATCAGCATAGCAGTGATATGAAAAGCCATGTTTCTGAATGACAGAACCTAGTGATGCCATATAGACAGAAAAGAGAAGTGGTCCAAGAACTGAGCCCTGAGGCACCCCAGTAAGCTAGATGTTGCGACTTGAATACCTCACCTCTCCAAGTTACCTTGAAGGACCTATCTGAGAGGTAAGACTCAAACCACTGGAGTGCGGTTCCTGAGATGCCCTTTCTCAATAGGGAGGATCTGGTGGTTGACCGTATCATAAGCAGCAGACACATCCAGCAAGATAAGAAATAAATACTTGGAAGCTGCTCTTGCAAGTCTTTGGGCTTCAACAACTGAGAGCAAGGCAGTTTCGGTCGAATGTCCACTTCTGAAGCCAGATTGGTTACTGTCCAGGAGATTGCTCTGTGTGAGAAAGTCAGAGACTTGGTTGAACACAACTCATTCAAGTGTTTTTGCAATGAAAGGTAGAAGGGATACCGGTCTAGAGTTCCCTAAAAGAGTTGGGTTAAGAGTGGGTTTTTTAAGAAGTGGTTATACAAGCCTGTTTAAATGCTGAGGGAAAAAAATCCAGTGTGAAGGGATGTGTTAACGATTTGAGTGAGTGTAGGTACAACTGCAGGAGAAATGGCTTGAAGGAGATGAGATGGAATAGGATCAAGCGGACACGTAGTAGGATGACTGGAAAGGATGAGTTTAGAGACTTCTGCCTCAGAGAGTGGAGAGAAGGATATGAACGAGTGTATGTTTGCTGATAAGATGTGTTTGATAGATTGTGGTGTGGAAAATTATGCAGTGAGGTTTGTAATTTTATTAATGAAGAATGTGGCAAAGTCGTCAGCTGTTAGAGTTGATGAAGGAGGGGGAGGAGGAGAACAAAGGAGGGAGGAAAATCTTTTAAAGAGCATGAGAGAGTTAGGCGAATCGTTAATTTTGTCATGATAGTATGTCCTTTTAGCAGTGGAGACATTAGCAGAGAAGTCAGAGAGGAGTGATCGATATAAATTAAGGTCAGTAGGATTTTGTGATTTGCGCCATACTCTTTCTGCAGCCCTGAGTTTAGAACGATACGTCGAAAAGTGACATGTGGAGGCGTATGTGATGTGTCAGGAATCATGTTGAGGTTAAGAGTGAGGAGGAAGTGATCTGAGGTGTGCAGTTGAGTAACCAGCACATAATCAGTGGAGCAGTGTCGTGTGTAAATAAGGTCCAGTTGGTTGCCTGATTTGTGAGTAGCCGTAGTTAACACTCTTTTGAGATCAAAAGAGGCAAGTAGAGTGTGGAAGTCTGCAGCCTGAGGTTTATCTAGGTGGATGTTGAAGTCTTCAAGTATAACTAAGGGAGTACCATCCTCAGGAAAGGTTGAGAGCAACAAATCGAATTCTTCCACAAAGATACCTAGTGGTCCTGGAGGATGATAAACAACTACAAAATGGATTTTTAGAGGGTAGGTAATAGTAACCAAATGTGATTCAAAGGAGCTGTTGATAATCAAAGATGGTAAAGGAGTAAATTTCCAATTATTAGGGATGAGCAGACCAGTACCTCCACCTCTTTCCAGTCAAACGGGGGGTGTGGGAAAAGGAGAAATTATTGGAGAGTGCTGCAGGTGTAGTATTGTCCTCTGGTTTGATCCAGGTCTCTGTCAGGGCCATGAGGTTTAGCCTTTAATGACTAGTAATGGAAGTAATGAAATCAGCTTTGGTGACAGCAAACTGACAATTCCAAAGACCAATAGAAAATAAAGTAATGTATTAGCAGACATAGGCAAAGTGCGCAGATTGTTAGGTTTGCGCTGTCTACAGTGTGTGATGTGTGGTTTGCAAGTGGTAGTGATAGTATTGATCTGAAAACACATAGTAAGAATTGGTTATAAAAACTAAAACAGAAGTGAAACATGTACCGTATTGACCTGAATATAAGACGACCCCTACTTTTTCCTTTTTCCTCCTTTTGAAAACCAAATCTTGTTTTGTTTTTTTCTCTGTAAAGCACATTTTTTCTTACTTATTTTCATATTGCATATTTTTCCTATTTTAATTTTCTTTTTGAAAGTATGGTAAATACTGGTAAAATGTGCCATCAATGACATTTAAAAATATACACTCTTTGATATACCATAAAAATAACAGGTAGTCCATCTTAATTATATAACATTAAGGCCGTCCATCTCATAGTAGCCTACCAAAATGTCATTAACAGTAGAAGTGAAAACTTATTGTAGTCTTCAAATCTGGGTACTGTCTTATGTTTTAAAATCACTTACAGAGGAAGTTTGTTCCCATCAGGCTAACATGACAGTCACGACTCATGCCGCTGTAAGCATTTTCTTTTTATTTTGTTTTCACTCGCGATCTTTACAATGCACGTTACATTATATATTTCATGGCATACTCGTTTTAATGCGTTTTTGGCGTCACCTCTTGTGGGTGTATTATTGACATGTCAAAGTCTAGACCCTGAATATAAGATGGCTGTGTTTTTCCAGATGTATTTCCGAGAAAAAAACATTGTCTTATATTCGGGTCAATACGGTATTATGAAAGAGGATAAATAAAAAGCGATACTTATATCCCTTGCCGGTGTCCCTGCGCGGTGGAGTCGATGGTCTTTACACTCTTCGGTCTTCACACGACGGCTACCACGACTGCTGCCGCGGTATAATAACCTTTTTCTATATCCGTCTAACAAATCACTATTTGAATTCAGCTGGACACACTTTCCTGTTTATCACAACAAATGGCCAAGCAAGCACAGACACTGACAAGATACGCTATACAGTACGAGACCAAACGCAATTTCAATGATGTGATGTAAATCCATAAAATTCTGTTTTAGACATGCCATGTGGTATCTGTTTTGAGGGTTAGCATCTTGAGCCAAAGCACAAAATGGTGGAAAATGTAAACTCTGTTATTGTCAACTCTGTTAGTGGTTTAAAAAGTTTAATTACAACAGAGTTGACAATGAGTACAGAGTCAAATGTTCCCAATCACATTTAAGTATTTTGCATTATTATTATGTTTATTTTGGATTCTAAGTCATTTTACTGTAAATTATACATTTGTTTTATATCATTACAGGCTAAAGAAACTGAATCACAGGTAAATTAAAGTCTCAGCAGCAGAAAGGCCAGGGCAACAGAGGGCACAGGGACATGCTGACCCTGTAAGGAAGGTAGAAAATAGACAGAGATAGATGGCACAAAAGGAAAAAAAACACCAACTGCTCAAAATACTAGCCATTTTTGTTTAAAGTATACTATACAGTTTAAAAATACTAATGTAAACATATGTCTTCAAAGTAAATCTAAAATTCTTGCAAACTGCTATTCTTTGAATCAAGAGCTCTGTCTTTTATTATGTCTATAAAAAACTTGCATTGTGCACATTTAAATACTAAATAAAGACATATGGGCAGAAATTGCCAGTAACTGATTTGCATGCCCAGGGTGAGGGAGCAGCTATGTCGTTTTATTTTCCAGATCTTCAGACACATGAAGTTAATTTTCAATTTAATTCACATGTATTTTATAAAATTAAATAGTTGTTAAATTTAAAATGGTTTCAGTTTCAGAATCTGGCAGAAAATGTTTCTGTTTTTGGTCTACAGGGGGTCAACACTGTTTTCTGATGTCAACTCTGTTACCATCAATGTCAACTCTGTTTGTTTAAAGTTTTGCTTTAAAAATGATGTTTAAATACGTTTTCTTTAAAAAATTATGTTTAAAAAATGTGTTTATTGTTAACAAATTGATCAGAAGCTAATTAGCCTAACTACTACTACTACTACATGAAATTTCAAAGAATTTCATTAATTTTTAAAGCTATGTTTAGAGAAAATGCACACCATGTTGGCAACTTTTCAGTGTGTTGATATTTTTACTCTAAAACAAAAGTCTATATATGTTTTAGGTTTAAAGTTGAATTTGTAACATTTGGACCAATCAGACACAAATATTTGTTATATTTAACAAATAATCTCTTATGACCCCTCACCTAACCAAAAGGCCAACTATGAGGATCTGTGGACCCTTCCCCCCGAAATGCATCTAACACCTAAGAAGGCAGAACAGGTCTCTGGTTCCATGGCAGCCCATCTGATAACACTGGTTTTATTGCTCAAAGGAATGCGGGAACTCACTTCTTTGCCTCTTAGGTAAGACACATTACACCATAAAAATGGACTCTTCTCTACTTAATTTATAGAAAACCCTTCTTTGAATGAACACACATATCTTTAGGTCATTGTGTATATTATTACTGTTCTTGTATGTGTTTTTGTGTATTGTACACTGTTTTCTGCATGCTTATGATAGATCACTAGTTAATATCACTTTAGCTGCATCATGTTTAGTCTCTATCAATTCGTCTTCGGATGATCTAATTGAGAGTGAATATTACATGTCGATACCTATGCAACATATTAGTGTTTATTATTATAGACACTAATATAGACACTAATTGATAGTTATTATTAATGTACAAACTTTAGAAGTTTGTGCATTAACCCAGGCGAATTACCTATGCAAATTACCATGTTCAGAGACAAAGGGTCATAAAACTTTCCCTCCAAAAATCCAGGACTCCATTGGGTATTTGACACCCCAGAGGTGGGACCTCTTGAGCAGATAAAGCTCCCACTTCAGAGATGCCCGGCAGTCTGCGGTTTTGTTAGATCCTAAGAGGATGTGAGCTAGAACTTTTTCTGACCCTCTAAGTTTTTGTGCCAGCCCTTTGCGGCCTTGTCTTTCCATTCAACCAAGCTCCTTGGACCTCAGCATGATCTCTTTCTTAGCTCTTTTCCATTCAAAACTTGGCAGAACATTTCTACCTGAGAACATTTTTGGAATTCATCACTCTTCAACCCGGAAGAACGTGATCGGGAGTCCAAAACTTTGAAACCATTAAGACTTTCATCGGAGACTGCATTCCGGACACTCGACCCGACCAAAGGCAGTGCAAGTATAACATTTAACTAAACGAAACAGAGGTTTAGTATAAGTTATAGACCCCGTTATAAACGGTGCTGATGGTTTTACTCAGGTGGTTAAATGACTTTCTCCATAACTGCTGTGACGAGTCGGCTGCCTCCCCCCTTATTATCATCACCACCCCCTCCCCCATTCGCCGCCCTTCACCAGGCTCCCGACAGGAGTGGGTGTGTGAGAGAGGAGGGGCGCTGAAACAGCTAGGGCTGGCGGCGTGTGATGAGGCGCACCTGATGTGAATAGAGCCTCATCACCGCCACCGTTTAAATGCCGAGCACGCCTGTCCTCGGGAGACCGGTCTCTTCCCCGTGCATGCACGCTGGTGTCCTCGTGGGTCCAGGAAGGGCACATCGAGTAGGAGGACTGCCGCACCCGTTAGACGGCTGACGGGCCAGGATGCCGGGCCGTCGAGTCCCCCAGAAGCTCCGGGGGCCTAGGAGTAGGATGAAGCCGCTGGAGGAAGCCACCGCCACTCGCTCCCGGACCCGAGAGGGGAGCGCGTGCGGCCACCGGACTCCGCCCATTCCCTGGACCCTTCCCTCCTGAACACTGCCCTCCTTCACAAGCCCCACAGCACGACGAGGACACCAGATCCCCCTGTTTATTTTGGGAAACTTTTTCCCCTTGGACACTATTTTTGTTGATTTATTGTTTAATAAAAACCTCTCCGAGGCCTGACGCCACGCCCACTGTGTCTGTCATTTGCTCCTCCCGCCACACTGCATTCTCTGGTTTTCCTGATGGCTTCATCCATCAACTATCATTTAGGCTTTCCCATGTATGAGTGATTGTATGTATGTTTGTTTGTTTGTTAGACTAGTTTGCGTTATTGTTTAGTTAATAAAAGTTGTGTGCACAAATTACATGAGTTTCTGGGTTTGCCTTGCAAATTAATGTCCCTTTACGATTTTGACCCTCGCTAATATGCTCTAATGCATTAATAGGAAAGTATTTTCTGTGGCCAAGGAAATACCTTTTCTTAGAGTTGATACGAACTTACACTGAATGTTCGCTGGACGGACAGATCAGTTGATGGCAATTTAATTCTGCGACAGTTATTACTGTCAGCCGATATAAATAATTGTAAATTAATCATAATTAATCGTAATTATTTATATACAATTCCCTTTTGAGCTTATAAATTGTTACAAATTAATGGATTAAGAGACAGATGTTCTAGGGAGGACAGGATTTGAAGTTGTGTTACATTTGTTAACTGTATATGTTTGACTCAATTTGTCTACAACAGAGTTAACAGATTTGTCTGTTAGTGCATTGATTTTCAGTGTAAATATTTAAAATCTTACAAGTTTAAGATCAGCAAATATAGAAAATATTAAATTTAAAGTGTTTTATGAAAATAAAAAGTTTAACAAAAAAACATATGTATATATAGAAAATATCATATCACCATTTTTCTTTTTCTTTTTTTATATCACGATTCACGATTTTATCACGATTCTTTGTCATAATGGTTTTTCTATTTTCCAAATTGTTTGAGCATTACAGCCAAACTAATTCCCCTATTATAAAGCCTTTTAAGGTAATAAAATATAAAAAAGGATGGTGGATATTTGGGCCAAAGTGGGTGAAAATAAAAATCTTTGTCATTATTTTTTCTTTATTATTAAAAAATGAGAGCAAAGATATACATTACAAATACCCAAAATATATAAATAAAATAAACAGTGTTTTATTTTCAGGCTTGCTACAATAGGTGTATTTAGCAGGAGCATTCAAGAAATTGAATAAGCAAATATAAAAATAAAACACTATTTAGGTTGATTCCTATTAAAGCAACTGTATTAAAGTTTTTCAGTCAAGAGTAGTGAGTGATTTTTCTCTTTGTGTTTTGGTGTTTTATTAACATTAAAGGAATAATTCACCCAAAAATAAAAAAAGTGTTATTTTTATACAACCATTATTTACTCACTCAAAAGTTTCATTCTTCTGCTGAACATACACGCTATTTTGAAGAATGTGGAAAACCAAACAGTTGCTGGTCCACAGTGACTTATCAAAGTCAATGTGGACCAGCAACTGTTTGGTAACCCAGATTCTCCAAATTATCTTTTTTTGTGTTCAGCTCAAGACAGAAATGAATACAGGTTTGGGACAACATGTGAGTAAATAATGACAGAAATAAAATTTTAGGGTGAACTATCCCTTTAATTACAGTCGGCAGCATGTTTAGTACTGTCCCTTTAAGACCTGCACCCATCAAATATACAGGCACGCATCCGTTTCTCTTAGCTGTTTACTTTCATTTTAGACATAATCAACTGAGTCTATACATAAACCTTGTTTTGACAGTATTAGCACAAAAGATAACTTAGTTCAGTTATCAGGCACTGTTTCACGGGCTTTTTCGTGTGCGCGCTTTGGGTCTATGTGCTCAGAAAAAAGCGCACGTCTGACCACCGCGTGAATGAAACGTTGTGAATGAAAGGCTTTAAAGCAGATGCAAATAATGTACTTTTTTGATTGTGAATAAGTACAGTGTCGCGTGAAAGTAACTCTACCGCTGAGTTAAAACTGATGTATGTCGCATTGTACAGTACATTGATGTGGCGGGCAGCGCCTGAACATCTGCGGATACTATCGTAACCTCGGTTCCCTGAGAGACGGGAACGAGACATGGCGTAAACGCCTTGGGGACTCCCTTCCTTCCTAACCTACCTGAAATCATATTGCACAACGCCAGTGAAGTTGCAACTCTCACTGGCTAATGCCTGCCAAGACAGCTAATAGGGGCGGGGCCCCGCCGCTATATAATGCGCTGTTTTGGTGGCATAAACTCAGAATCTTCCAACTGAACGAACAGCACAGCAGACCTGAGCAGCGAACACGGCGGCCTACGCCATGTATCGTTCCCGTCTCTCAGCGAATCGAGGTTATGATAGTAACCAGAGACGATCCCTCTCGAGAGCGCTCTCTCGACATAGCGTAAATGCCTTGGGGACTGTATAGAACAACGCCGTGGAAGCAGCGAAGTAAAAAGGCTCAGCCTCGGCAGAGCTCACATAAACAGTTCTTAGCAAAACACTAAAAATAATCCCCAACCAATCATATACGCCCCTGCAACATGTCTCGAGAGGATTGGATATAGGTTCCCGCTTAGGGATCCAATCAGGTTACTCAGAATCCATGTCCGATGGCAAGCCTCTTAATGAGAGAGCGATATAGCGCCGCCGCCTTACAAAGGCTAAAGCATTATAGTTAAAACAAAAGCATACATACAAGCATGTAATGTAACAGTTTAACCAACATGTGAACGGCAATGCCGGGCACAATACTTATAACAATATACACACTTAGAGAGCGGCCACATCCGGGGTGCCACAGTCTTAACATGATGATGGCTCCACCCCTGATCCTCTATACAACCTAGTCGAAACCACCATCACAGTCAAACGGTTAGTGGTTGCAGGTAGAACCATGGGTCGTACTCACCGACAAGACCTGTGAGGCTAATGACCACACGTCCAAATTGTAAAATCTGGCGAAGGTATTCTGCGAAGTCCATCCAGCCTCCATACAAATATCTTTGATCAAATTGCGCTTAGTCCACGCCCACGAGGAGGCAACCGCCCTCGTCGAATGGGCTCTGACACCAATAGGACATTCCATTCCCTGGCTCGAATATGCCAAAGCAATAGCTTCAACCACCCAATGTGATAGCCGTTATTTGGAGACAGGCTGCCCCTTAGTGCTGCCTCCAAAGCATACAAATAGCTGCTCGGATTGCCGAAACTGAGCCGTGCGGTCAATGGAAACTCACAAAGCCCGCACCGGGCACAACATCTGATTAGGAGCGGCATCCGATGAAGCCGCCGACTCTGGAGTGAAAGCAGAAAGCGCCACCACTTGCGCTCTGAACGGGGTCGAGAGCGATTTAGGCACGTAGCCCAATCTCTGCTTGAGTGTGACATTACAATCACGCAGTCCAAACTGCATGCAGTCCGCATTCACCAAGAGTGCTTGCAAATCCCCCACGTGCTTGACCGAAGCAAGGGCGAGCAGCAGCGCGGTTTTAAGCCACAGCTCCCTCAAGCCGACAGTCTGAAGTGGCTCGAAGGGTGGGAAGGCTAGCGCCTCCAGCACCAGAGTCAAATCCCAGGATGGAACTGTAGGAGGGCGAGAGGGTCTCAGTCTTCTCGCACCTCTGGCATCTGATAAAAATCTGATAACTAGATTGTGTTTTCCCACTGAGAGCCTGTCGATAGCGCTGTGAAATGCTGATATAGCTGCAACATAAACCTTAAGCGTGGAGGGCATACTGCCGTCGTCTATTCGTTGTTGCAAAAAATCCAGAATGTCAGACACGGGGCAGTTTTCCAGGTCTCGACAAATCGATTCACACCATCTCTCAAACACTGCCCATTTGCAGGCGTACAGGCGTCTTGTAGAAGGGGCTCGTGCCTCCGTAATCGTGCCCACCACGCGGCGAGACAACGAGCCCTGGTTTATCGGTTCCCGCACACCATCCACATGTGAAGTTTCAACCATTCGGGATTGGGGTGCCATACCGAGCCGTCCGCCTGAGACAGTAGATCCCGCCTCAGTGGGACTGGCCACGGGGGAGCCGTTAGTATTTCCAGCAGATCGGGAAACCAAGGTCTATTTGGCCAGTACAGAGCGATTAATAACACTGACGCTCTCTCCTCTCTGATTTTGTGCAGCACTTGTGACTAGAGCCCTGCACGGGCTTCAAATTTAGGCCCTAACCCGACCCTGGCCCGAGACGCTCCGGCCCTAGCCCGGCCCGTGTCCGACAGCTTACCAGAATTACCGGCCTGAGTCCGACCCGAGCCCGTCTTTTTTCCCCCTTCTCCCAAAACAGCTTATACTACTGTTTAGGCTATTAAAATGGTTCAATTTTGTATGTAATGACAAAATGATTATATTTCGTTTCGTTTTTTTATGAAGTTAATTTAGAGAAACGTTTGGAGCATTTTTGTTAGTTAAATGGTAATGAGTCCTAAGTTTTTGTTTTTTAAAGTAACGACCAAGTGGCCAGCGGCAGACTGTGAGCTGATCATAGCATGTTTGATCAATTTAGTCTTCTCAAATCATCAGGACTTGCCTAAAATAAAATCTATTGATATTCTAAAACAGTTCAAGCTAATAACAATGTTTAAACATTAAACCTGCGCTATAATAATAATGTGCGCTAGCCATATCCAAGTTTGTGCTGAGAGTGAAAGCTAAAGCGCGCTCTGCAGGACATGTAGGCACCATAGCAAACACATTTTTTTTAGAGGAAACAACTTAAAATATCCTAGAACATTATTTTATTTATTTTTTTTGATAAAGGTAAGAGTAATACATCATTCGGAACTGTAAAGGCTCTACTTTTATTTGTGTGCACTCACAATACCAATTAAAGGTAGTTATTTTATAATACAAAGAAAACAAACATGATGCGCTTTCTGCCTTCTTGTCTTGAAAAGCAGCGCTTCACAAAAATGAACCGAAGCTGAGCGAATACATGCCTCACAGACATGATAAATATATCTATAGAAAGCTTTAAATGATCACTTAACGAAAAAAACCCGAAAACAAACTCTTTTATTATAATCTTAATCATAATCAATAAAGATGCATTTCTCTCTAAAGGCACGTCTAATGAGGAGACGTGAGTGAAGATCAGCAATTTCATCCTTGCAACACAGACTCAGAAAACAATAGTTTATTATTCAATAATTCAAATATCTCTTTATTATTTCCCGTGGACACATTCATGGTTGTGTTTGCTGGGGCTTTGCAGCAAGCTTTAGCCTATTGCGTGCATTTGAACGCAGAACTCTGCAGCTGTGCTGAAGACACTTGCGCATCTACTGCTGCTGCGGGACACGAAACACCATCGAGCTGCTCTCAGTCGCGGCAGCACGGTCTTCTGTTGTTTCCTGCAGCGCGACAATTTTTTTCATCATGGATGTCTAAAATGTAAAAATAAGAAGAGACCTAAAACAGACCCGAGGCCCGGCCCGTGTCTGAATTCTAACATGAAAATTGGCCCGAAGCCCGGCCCTATGGGCGTAAAAAAGTTGGGGCCCGTCGGGCCCGGGCCGAAATGCAGGGCTCTACTTGTGACAAAATCTTCAGCGGGGGGGAACGCATGCAGACAGGCATTCGGCCACGGCATTGTGAGTGCGTCCCCGCCTAGGGGAGAGCATGACAGAGAGAAGAACAGAGGGCAATGAGTGTTCTCCTCCGTCGCGAACAAATCCACCTCCGCTTTTCCGAACCGTTCCCATATCATCCTCACTGTCCTGAGGTTCAGTTTCCATTCTCCGTGAGGAATCCCGTCCCTTGATAGCATATCCGAGCTGCTGTTCAGTCAGCTCGGAACATGCGCTGCTTGAATGGAGAGCAGATGGTGATCGGCCCACAGCAAAAGGCATGCTGCCTGTTTGTAAAGGGCTCCCGAGTGTATGATACAATACCACCAACATGTTGTCCGTGCGAATCAACACGTGATGCCCCCAGACTTGCATAATGAAACTCAGAAGAGCTAAGAATACCACCCACAACTCGAGGCGATTTATGTGCCACGTTCTCTCCGACTCCGTCCAGTAGTTTGAGGCCAGTACGCCGTCGCAATGAGCTCCCCAGCCTGTCGTCGACGCGTCCATCGTGACCACTTTCCGCCGCGTGACCAAACCCATCTGGACGGCGTACTGGTACAGGTCAGGGTTCCGCCATGGTTTCAGCGTGTTCAAGCACCAGCGAGTGACCACAACGCGGGCACGGCCTGTTTTCCACGCCCTCCTCGGCACCTGTGCTTTCAGCCATATCTAGAGGGGACGCATATACAGCAGCCCGAGGTGACAAACCGTTGCGGCCGCCGCCATCCGCCCCAAGAGCCTCTGATATTCCTTCAGCGCCACAGGACGGTCCAATCTGAATGCATTCAGAGCAGACATTAAATCTCGTATGCGCTCCTGACTCAGACACGCTCTCAACGAGATCGAGTCCAACTGTACCCCCAGATACATGATTGACTGTCTGGGGCGTAACACGCTTTGTTTGTTCACACAGAGGCCTAGGCTCTCTAGGTGAAGTAATAGAGCATGTTTGTGGCTGTTGAGCACATCCTCCTGGGCCAACACCAGCCAATCTTCCAAATAATTTAATATCCGTATTCCGCTCACTCTCAGAGGGGAAAGCGCCACATCCACACATTTCGTAAAAGTACGTGGCACCAGTGCTAGCCCGAATGGCATCACCGTGAATTGCTACGCCGTGCCTTCGAACGCAAATCTCAGAAAGCGCCTGTGACAAGGGCCGATCTGGATATGAAAATACGCGTCCTTCAGGTCCACCGAGATAAAACAATCTACGGGGCCGAATCTGCGTTTCAGCGTTGTCATCTTGAAAGCGTGTTTGTATAATGCACGGTTGATGGGTCTCAGGTCTAGAATTGGACGGAGACCACCATCTTTCTTTGGAACGACAAAGTATCAGCTGTAAAACCCGCTCTCTCTCTTGCTCGGCGGGACCACTTCTATTGCGCGTTTCGCGAGGAGATTGATGATTTCTTGCCTCAGCACCGGCTCGTTGTGTGCTGTAACTGTCGACATGACCACGCCTTTGAACCAGGGTGGTCTGCGCCGAAACGGAAGTGAGTCCAGTCCGGCTCTATTAACATTTTCATGGCCGAGTGTGAAGCCGCTATTGCTGGAGGAGGAGAAAAAGGCTCTTTTTGTGAGGGTGTCACAGACTTTATAGCATTCTGAACATACACAACACAAACATTCTCATAGTCTAAAGGGACTTTGTGAGAACATCTCGGGCGTTTTGCGGTGGGCCCGCCGCTCTGTTTAGTTTAGTTTAGTTTAGTTTGCACAAGGGTAAATAGATACAATAAAAACACAATAAACAAACAAACAAAAAATATATAATACAATCTATATACTGTGCAGGGAGAGGCAGAACACCCAAAGGGCTCATTTAGAGCCTCCACCTAAACAATGAAAAACAAATAAACTCATCAAACTAAATGAAAAGCTAGATTACAATAACAAATATTTAGATACAAATGAATTCCAACATATGTCGAAAAAAAAGAGAAAAAAGAAATAATATACTCAAAATAAACCATCTATGGTACATAAAATACAAGATAAATTATTACAAAGCAGCATTGAAATGATCTTTTATTCTTCTTTTATAACATTTTAAAGAGGATTTTTTTTTTTGCTAGATGAGATAAATCATTCCATAATTTAACACCCCTAAATCTTATCAAGTATTGACCTCTACAAGTGAGAACTTTAGGAAAATGAACATTTGAAAGTTGATGAGTTAAATAACAATGAACCTGTGAATTTACTTTAAAATGCAATTTTAAATAATTTTAAATTGCTCTGGAATGTAACCCTCACTTGAATATATCTTGTACATAAAAACACATATTTTAAAAATATTAATATCATAAACGGTAAGAACCTGAAGTTTATTAAATAAAGAAGCAGATGAAGTATATTTGTTTGATCGGGTTGCAATCCTAACAAAATGCTTCTGAAAACAAAAAATTCTTCAAAGAGTAGTAGGAAAAGTACTCGCCCAAACAATATTACAATATGAAAGATACGGATAAATTAAACTATAATAAAGCATAAGAAGACACTCTGTAGTAACAAGATGTCTAACCCTCCTAATTATACCAGTAGATTTATGTATTTTTCTGCTCACGTAATCAGCTTGTTCTTTCCAACTCAAAGTCTCATCAACAAATACTCCCAAGAATTTGGTAGTTGACACTTGAGGCACCTCAATAGACTCCATAATAATTTTTGATAAATCCTTTTTATATTTTTTTACCACTAAAAAGTATAAAACTTGATTTTATTATATTTAACGATAATTTGTTTAAATTAAAACAATTTGCATAAGCAAGTAGACCATTATTTGCATTCTAAATCAATGAATTAAAATTTGAGTGAGAGAGAACTAAGGTTGTAGACCTTAGAGTAGACTTGCTTTGCTAGAATAGCAACCCTTATAACAAACAAACTGTCTTCTATTAAAAATATAATTCATCAACCATTTATATGTAAAATCATGAAAACCATATTTATACAATTTATCCAATAAAATGTAATGATTAACTGTATCAAAAGCTTTTGACAAGTCTAAAAAAATACTACAAGCAAATTCTTGATTTTCCAGTGCAAGGGTAACCTTGTCAATCAGGTGAAGCAAAGCCATATAAGTAGAGTGTTTTTTTCGGAATCCATATTGATGCTTATAAAGAATAGAATTTGAGTCTAAGTGAGAAATAATCCGTTTATATACTATTTTTTGAGAAACATGGCAAAATAGATATAGGTCTATAGTTGTTAAAACATTGCGGATCATCTGCTTTAAACAGAGGAATAATTTTAGCTATTTTTAAATCCTCTGGTACAATGCGTTTTCAAAGAAAGAGGAAAAAATGTTAAGTGTCTGCAATATTGAACATTTCATCTGTTTGACAAGAAATACAGAAATATTATCATGACCAGCTGAAGATAATTTTAATTCATCAATAATTTCACTTATTTCCTGAATTTCCGGTGGCTTAAAAATAGAGATAATAGGAAAGTTTCCTGATATATAATCCAGGGATACACCATTACCAATAGGGATATTATTAGCTAATTTATGACCAACATTAACAAAAAAACATAAAATTTTTGAGCTATGTCAAATGGATCAATTTTCGCCATCCACAAAGTCTGAAGGTAAATCCGAATTGGTCTTTTTTCTTTGCAGCAACTGATTTATTACTTTCCATGTGGATTTAATATAATTTGAACATTTCTTAAATTTTTCACCAAAGTATTGCTTTTTTGCTGATCTAATAGAATGGTTATATTTATTTCTATAAGATTTATAAACACCATAGGTGAGAGGAGTGGGATTTAAAATATATTTTCTATAGAGTTTGTTCTTTGTCGTCAACATTTTCTGTAAACTAACAGTAAACCAAGACTTATTAAGGTCCTGTCTGAATTTTGTCGCAGAACTACTGACTGGAAAACATTTATTAAAACTAATGGAACCAATAACAGTCATGAATTGTTGATATGCTCAGCATCATATTCCTTATACAGATCATCCCAAGAGGTACTATAAATCAAACCCTTAAATTTTGAAATATTTAACTTACTCATAATTCTCTTTTACTGAATTTCTTTTGATAGTTTAACCCTGTTAACCCTAATTTCAGAATAGTGAAATATAGGAAAATGATCAGACAAGTCTGAACATAAAACACCAGATTTAATTCCTTGACTTTGGAATTTGTTAAAATGAATTTGTTAAAATGTTATCAATTAAATTTGTTGAATTTTCTTTAACTCTTGTAGGTTTATGAATAAGAGGAAAATAACTAGAATAAATAATATTTAGGAAATCTGCAGTAGGGGTATCAAATTTCTTTTTTAGGAGATTTGTTAAAATCACCCAACATATAACAATATTTATGCTCATTGTTTATCAAATCAAGTAAGTTGGCAAAAGTATCATTAAAATCTTAATATTGGATTCAGGTGCTCAGTAATGTTCCACATTAATTGTATCTGAATTTAAGGCAAGATCATCCCTAATTTTAAATGTATAATCTTCATGAATAAACAAAGATACTCCACCTCCCAACCAATCTTTCTAACATAATGAACATAGTTATATTTAGATAATTTTAATATTTCTCTAGAGTTTTCATTTAACCATGTTTCCGATCAGCCTGTGATGAGGATGGGCAGGTGTTCCTCGCTTGTTTCCAGGGCGACGCTGATGACACTTCGGGACGCTCGTCACAATATAAAGAAATATACAATAGATGTGATTAACTAATCAAAATACAATAAATAGCTAATAATAAATCTATTTAACCAAACTCTGAACACTTGCCTTCCTTTGTTTTGGTGGATTTTGGATAGGTGGAGGAACAATAAGTTTGTCGTATTTCAGATATGCAATGTCACCTCTTTCTCAGGCTTGCTTCATTGCTGGAAGCAATTCTCTCCTTCTTTGCCGGATGGTTTCAGGGAAGTCCTCATTAATAAAAATGCCAGAGCCCTTTAAGGCTCGATCCCCCCCAAAAAAAAGAATGCGCAGATAGTTTATTGCTGAGGAGATCACTCATTGATTAACTCATTGATCACCATATTATCTGTATGAAACTGTGTCAAACGCTATCAAGCAGTTCTAGCCATTATTATTGCACAAATCTTAACAACCGCAGACCTCACTAATGTGCTGTTCCAGCAAACATGTGATTGTGTCTGCCGAAGATTTTTTCTGTTATTCATATAAATTCGTTATTCGTTTTGAAGCCATTATCTGTGCCTTTCCGAATAAGGTATTCGGCTTCGGGCACATCCCCTACCAAAGAGTATAGAAGACCAAGAGGCGAAACTCTGATGCTTTTTGGGTAACAGCCGCTAGGTGGCGCTTCGGTAGCGTGGCTGCCATTTTGGGATGAAAATTCCAACTGTACATTACAGATATACAGAAATAGACAGAATAACAACGAAAGAGAAGTCAAAGTGGAATAAAAGAATGTTGGGCAATCCACTGCTATCAGTGTGACAGGAAAAAACCCTGACAGGTAATTACTCACAAAAGTGTATATTGTGTTTTGAAGTGGGACGTAGCGCTGTCTTATGCTAACTTTAACGTTAACTGTTTTTAGTCTAGTGGTAAACTTAAATCCTTTTAGGAACTGCAGGTCTTATAGCCATAGAAACCATAATAATGATTTATATGGATATGACACTATAGTTATAATGAGCATATGCAACTTCACACGTTTACAATTACTTACTATATTATTATTTACTATTACTCCAGTTGGTCTGAAATATATATATAGTTTACTGTCAAGATGGTATTCCTGTTATATATTTATTGTCCAACATTCCTAATTTTTCTGCCATTAATTTATTTCACATGTTGGTATTGATTCAGTGTTTATAATGTTAAAATATTTTCAGCCGAAACTGACAAACTGAAGTGGGAGCAAAAGGTTTTGTAAAAAAAGGGAAGACTTTCAAATAAAGTCTGTAAAATAAACTGTTAAAAGTATTTGATGATCACTATTCTAGTGATTGTACATTATTGTTGTCATCGTTCAGGCTGTATTTCAGCTTTAATGTACGATTTTTTAAACAAAGCAGCTGATATTTGCCATAGCGACAGCTAGAATCTAGTGGACTACTGAGTGGCTTTCACCCCAAAATGGCAGAAGCGCTGGGCTGCTGCTTGGCGCCGCTGTTGCAATGGAACGTTCTACAGAGCTTCGCCTCTTGGTCTTCTATACTCTTTGAGGACACATCGTGAATTGGGACGGTCTTCGCCGCGCCGCCATGACGCAATCGGTCTACAAATGAGGCCTTTGTAGGATGCGGTCTTTCAATTGGAACAGCCTTCGTCACGTCGCCGTGAAGCAATTGGCCTTCAAATGGGTCCTTCGAAGGCTATGTAGCCTATGAATTGGGACGCAGCTGTAGTTTTCAAATAAGTCTGAAGGACCTGATTAGTTGGATCAGGTGTGTTTAATTAGGGTTGAAGCTAAACTCTGCAGGGCTCCAGCCCTCTAGGAATTGAGTTTGACATCCCTGGTGTAGAGTCAAGGGCACACACAAATAGAGCAAATTCGGAATAAATAAAACACAGAGAAATTATTTAAACACAAAAACGAGGATTTGCAGCGTTTCTCAATTTGCATGTGTTGTGAGGATTTGCAGCGTTTCTCATTTGCAGCGCATGTGTTGTCAAAATGATGAAGATGTTTTCTTGATTTGCTGGTGTTTTGTCTATTTGCATGTGTTTTCTGAAGTTGCAGCGTGTTGAGCTCTCACGGCCACTGTAGTTTAGTGGGTACAGAATCTAATAAACATGTTGTTGGTTTAGATGCAGGGATAAGACTATTTAGCTCTTCCTTCCTTTAGTTGTCAAACACTGCAATTTTTCTTTGGGGATGATATCTGAAGCTGAATTATGAGACGCTGCAGATACTACATTTATTATTGTACCTACTTCTGATGTTATCTATTTTACCAGTGAATAAATTAATTGCTGCTCATTACTACTAAACTGTGAGGGAATATTTAGTTTTGGTGAAGTCTGATTATTTGTTAATCTAGCCACTGTGCTAAATAAAAACCTTGGATTATTTTGGTTAATTTTAGGGCTGGTCCGAATACCATTTTTTGAGCTTCGAATCTTCGGTAGTAATCAACACCGAATATTCGAAGCTTCAGAGGGAGGGGTTGAACATATTCTTCTCTCTAATAAAGGCAGGAATCTCTGTGTGTCCGTTTGCATTTTTATTATGTCGAGAACCGTTCATCCAATCGACTTCACGTGTGGCGGGTGTGTTGCTGCGGACCCAAGGGAGTGGAGTGTTGCATTTTGGTGCAATATGAACACGCGACATGTTCAGAATTTATACATTTTTAATAAACTACAGAACGCGAGCCGGAACCGGCGCGCCTCACGCGGACAAGGCTTATATGATCCGAGAACGGACACTGCACTAGTAGTGATACAAAACACACAGGTCTGTTAAGAGCAATACTTTTAATAAGGTAGCCTAACATTTTTCTAACAAACAAATCACTCCCAAATCAGAAATTAGCAGCACAGTACTGACACTATAAAGGGTAGGCTATTTAAATATATATATGAAAAATAAATGAACGAAGTTCAACGAACTGTAATAAATAAAGAACATGGTAGCATACTTTCAATAACAGCATCACACATTATAATTAACGAACAGTTTAAATAAAATTGAATGAATTCCCTTATATAGAATAAAACAAACTGTAATAGAGTGGGGGAACTATGACGTCACTTTGTAGGCGGATAGGCTGTTAGCATGAAAATGGTTCCTCGACAAAAAGTCAATAGAGAATGTGAATCTATGTCAGGCCGTGTTGAATTCCGCCATGTTTTAGGTCACGCTAAGGAGCGCACAGTGTAAACACACGCAAATCACCACAGAAAAAAGCAGACCGTTTACTATTAATATTTTTTGAAAAACATCTTACATACTCTTAGAATAAAACGGACTAATATCTAAATCTCTTTAAATATATATATATTTTTTAAATTGCTCTGTGGTTTGTCTGAGAGGCTGCAAATGTTCATTATTCAGTGTCCTTCGCTACCGTGGTACTGATATAGGCTAACCGCTAAAACACTGGTTAGAGTAGCAAAAAAAACTAATTTTTTTTAAAGGGGAGAATACATAGCTAGATCTTAAACAGTGGATCATTTAGCATTGTTATATATCACAATTTCCCACTAAATCTGCTCAGTGTAAAGAATTAAGCCATTATAGAGGTAACAGAACTTACTGTAAGTTGCTTTGAAACGATATGTATTGTGGACGCTATGCAAATAAATAATGAACCAAGTTGAAGATTCCTTACTATTAGAGATGCCGAACAATGATGCAAGCGATCAAATAAATGAATGAATGAAACTTCCTTACAAACAAGTGGCCGGGGATCAAAGAGCTGCCACAGATAATATTTCCATATATTATTTTCTTTTATTTGTAGTGTGAGGGCTTACAGTTTAATGCAAATCAATGTATATATTAAATCTACAGAGATCAATTATTAAGCCATATTTGAGTTGTTACCGAGTTTCAGTTTAACTTTCATCCGAGTTCCATAGTGAATGTAGACATATTATAGGCTATTATTTTATGTTTATGTGATTCAAATTAAGATCGCGTTGGAATGATTTAAGCTTACTGTATCAACATAGCGTTAATCAAAAGCAGAGGTATTTCATGCAGACATCGATAAGGGCTATGGCATCTATTAATGTCTGCAGGAAATACCTCTGCTTTGTCAGCTTTCTAAGGCTGAAAAAAGCAAGTTTTTCACACCAGCCGTGCAAAGGGCTATGGCAAATGATGTAAAGTGAGCCTTAACCACTCCAACGCGATCTTACGTAGAATAATAGAAACATTAAATAATATCAACGTCTATATTCACTATATTATCCAGTCTCCGCGGCAGCTCCCGTGACCTAAATTCACAGAATGCATTGCCGCTGTGACAACACATTCCAGACTTTATAGGATTTTTCCATAGGGTTTTGGATTATCGTAAAAAAATAAGCTCTGTGTTCAATAATAGTTCATGAAACTTACACGTTTTGTCCATCAAGAAAATCTTCACAAAACAATTTTGACGAATTTTGAAGCCTAAATAAAAGCGCCAGAACTGAAAAGCTAAACTTAGGCTATAAACAAACTACAGCACCATGGTCGCTCACCTTCAACATCACCAACAACTTTCTCAAACTTATTTTTAACATGTTCAGTGAAACGTATTTACTCTGTATATGAATTTTAATCCACGCTATATGAACCTTTTTTATATAAACTGGAATAAATACAAAACTAGAGCCAAACTAAAACTGAAATGAGACAGTAATAAATAGTATAGTGAATAAATTAAATAATCTTAACTAAAGGACACTTAAAACCACATTTCTGTACATTTCGAAATAAGGTGCATTAAAAGTCAATAAATCCTTGATTAATATGAATATTTTAATTAAAAACATATCCCCGCGTATTTAATTTTTAAATAACAGCAGAGTACGCAAGATTTTGGATATGGTAAGATTAAACTTGTTTTAGAGAACAAAGTACCACATTTCAGCTCTCATTTTGTTAGGGTGGGTATACACAAAATGTTATTTTATCCTTGCTTCTAGGAAATCCTCAATATGCTTTCTAACAGCTTCATGTGGCCATAAACATTTAATTTTAATGTGGCTTTAAGCACTATATATGCATCATTAAAGTTTCACTTTCACCAAGTAAAGCCGGTAAATGTGGTATTTACATGTAATAATCGTGATATGAGTTTACCTTATGATACCAACCCAGAGTCTCCGCATCACTAAGCGATAAAACTTCCATCATATCTTCCATCCGAAGACTTGTATAGGATTTCGGGGCAAAGCAAAAAAAAAAAAACATTGTCGAACAACAATATAAAATGTGGGAAACTATTCGCTGTTTATTCTAAAATGATTTGTATTACAAATTATACTACAATTGGAAAATACTATAAATTGATAAACTGTTCGGTGTGATGACGTTTAATGTGTCCAACAGCGCCTGTAGTCCCATTTAACAACTGTCTTTTTTAAGAAACATTACAGCTTAAAAAAAATCATGAGTGTGGTGTAACTGGTGTGTTTTATGTCGTAGAATAAAACATGAAAGTATCTTGAGCTTGTGTGAACCACAGACCTTATTTAAGGGATTTAACCAAAATCCCGTTCAAAAAGCCCATTGACTCTGGGACGATGGATCCAGAAGTGCTAAAATGCTAAATCGCTTCTGGGTTTTCGCCTACAAAGTGACATCATAGTTCCACCACTCATAGGCTAAATAGAACAAGGTAACATTAGGCTGGCTAGACAGCTCACATTTCTAAATTAATGGCGATGAACTCCACTATGGCATCGGTTATCGCTCTCTTTTCTCCGTTATTCGCAAGTTTTTTCCAAGCAAATTAAGTGCACGTTTTTATCATGTGTAAAATTACTGATTAACATGGCGGATAAAAGCAGCTAGTTTTTTTACACCAACAATATAGGCTACTATAATAGGCATACTACTTACAGAACTTGATGTGCTGTTGTGTTAACTTAGGCCAGTTTCAAATCGCATATTTGGCACACTGCCTTTGTCTTGTCCTCACTCAATTTAAAGTGCTCCTACACAGCTGAGGTCTTCAGCATTTTTGTCTTCTCTTCCAGACGAACTGAATCATGACACTCATGACTTTCACTCATGGGCGATTCATATTCAAGCACGAGTTTCGCGGGGGTTGCCAGGTGATCGAGAGAAGAAAAAAAAGAATATTCGAATCTCAAAATTTAAAATCGAATGCTAACCCACCGAACGAATATTCGAATAATCTAACATTCTGGTCCAGCCCTAATGAGATTGCAGAGATGCTAAGGCTGGCAGCTTTTAGAGCCTATCTATAGCTCGGCATACTGTTTATTCATGCAATTCTAAAAACCTACAACACAAACAACAGTCTTCAATAATCCACAGAAAAGGGTAACACAGGGCAGGCAGGAACACACACACGTAGCACAACTCATAGACGTTTAACACCGGACCAAGGAATCAAAGAACAGACAACACTTTAAATCAGGGGTAAGGCACGTCGGTCCTGGAGTGCCGATGTCCTGCAGAGTTTAGCTGCAGAGTTTAGCTCCAACCCTGAAAAAAACCTCACCTGCCTGTAGCACTAGTAATTCTGAAGACCTTGATTAGCTTGTTCAGGGGTGTTTGATTAGGGTTGGAGCTAAACTCTACAGGACAGCGGCACTCCAGGACCGACATTGCCTACCCCTGCTTTAAATACTAAACTAAACGAGGGAAATAGACGAGACACACCTGAATCAAATTAACACAATCAAACAAGGGAGAAACTGAGGCTACGTCCACATGAAGACGGGTTTCTCCGTATCCGATCTTTTTTTTGCCTCAAATTCCGTAAACACGGAGTCGTCTCAGGAAATATCTGCATCCACACGGAATCACTGAAACCGACTGAAAACGATGTAGTACACATGCCAGACCAATATGTGGCGCTGTAATTCTGCCACAGAGATACACAAAAAAACAGAGAAGAAGACTTGGACCATGTGCGTAAACCTTGCTCGCTGAATATAAACTAACACACAAAGCAGAAGATTTTGCTTTAATAAAACTAATGAGCTCAGTAGGTTCTGCAGCACGAACACAGGCACGTAGTCTGACATTGTTGTTGTTGTTGTTGTCGCTGTTATGTGACGTAGCGGTGTCTGATTAGGGGTGAGACGTGGGCTGATGACGTCATCGTTTCAGAAAATATACGGATTCGCCGTCCACACGAAAACATGAAACCGGCGTTTTCAAATTTATCCACCCTGGGACCCGGTTTCAAAAATGATCGGTTTCACTCTTCGAAAACGCCGTTTTCGTGTGTACGAAACGCCTATACGGTAAAAAATGTATGCGTATACAGAGAAACCCGTCTTCGTGTGGACGGGGCCTGAGTCACGGGGAGCACATGGGAAGAAAAACAACAAAACAGAAACACCAGTCTGACAAGAAGTTTTCCTACATTTGCACCCAAGATTACGCTTTTGTAATAATAAATACATATGAAATCCTTCAAACAGAGTACAAAGATGTTAAGCTCTTTATTTTGTTAAACTGTTTTTTCCTCTTAATCCAAATATATCTATATACATTCATTTTATAAGGAATAAATTATTTATGAAAGTAGAAATATAGCATATACTTATTTCTTTTGCATAGTAATATAATCACATTAACATAATAGCATAAACGTTTTATCATCAAATATATATCTGGCACACAATTTTATTTTATATCTAATATTTGTTGTTGTTGTTGTTATTGATAATAATAATTCTCAAAAAGTAATGTACAGACAGTTGTAAGGTCTGTGTTGGGTCTGTGTCATGTTCTTGTTTTCATGTCTTTTATTTTGTAACTTGGTTCATGCTGTTTGTGTCATACTTCCCTTGCCCTCTTGTATTAATGCTATTGGTTCTCTTTTTCATTGTGTCATGTTCTGGGGCATGTTCAAGCTCACACCGGTGCCCAATGTTTTGCTACAGTTTCTGGGTTGAACGACATGTTTCCTGGAACGGTGTGCAACGGGGTTTGAGATACATTTTCTCTTGTTTGGTGGGTGTGTCAAAAAAGTCAGCCCAATCAGCAGCAACGTATAAACCACAAAGTATTAGAGACAACTCGTACAATGGGTCCAAGTGAAGTCGTGTACAAATGTGTCTGCTGCAGCTCAGTATATGCAACAATTGAAGATATTAGAAGACATGTTTGTCGTAAGAGTTTTACAGTAACATCATATCAACATGATGATGATGAATTTGTAAGTAGATGTAATTAACATCAAAATAAATTCACAAGAGCAAGTATATTGTTTGCACGTGTTTATTTACATTAAAGGCAACATAACTGAAATAATAAGAGCACAAGTATAGATCTAACTTCTTTAAGTCTGTCTAAATATCATGCAGTAATTGCAATGTCTTCTGGTCCATTTCCTTTCCTTAGGAAGGTGTGCTAGACACTGATTAATGTAACATAAAAATACTATACATATTTATATATTTTGCTATTGTATTGAGGAGTGACACTGTCATAAATTTTCTATGCTCCTCTGATTATATAATGGTAAATATTACAATATCATAGCACAACAACAGTGATCAGCAATAATGATAAGCCTAACACTCACAATAAAAATAATAATGTCATATAGATCATAACACTGTCTCGGAGGTAAGAAGTGGATTATCATTGACCTGAAATGTTTGTCTTTTCATCCTGAAATGCGAGGCAAATGTTGGATCACAATAATTAGTTACCACAGTTTCCACAAATCCCTTCACTCGACTGGAATGTTCTCTTTTATTCTGGACGGCAAGGGCAGTGACTGTAACATTGAGCATTTTGCAGTATTAAACGTATTTATACTGATTTCATCAGGCTCCGAAAATTCTTCAAAAAGAACACAAAGAATGGCCTTCTCAGCTGCCATAGTTGTAATACTTGCATCATCAGAATAGGGTGTTCAACGCATCACCATTTCTGTGTAATAAGCACTTTGCACCGTTTGTTTCGGGGCTGAAAGCAGCCCAGATTAGTACTCTTAATCATGTGTCCTGTCTCTCATTGGTTGGTTCTTGTCATGTGACCTGTATTGTTTGCTATAAGTAGCCAGCATGTTGCCATTGTCTCTTGTCGTGTATTGATGTTGTAACCCGCTGTCGGTGAGTCTAGTCTGTTCATGCCAAGCCTGTTCTAATTCAAGTCTGTTCAAGTCAAGTCGTCTGTTTGGAATATGTTTGGATTTTGGATTTTACGTTTGTAAATAAACTGCACATGGGTTCATTACTAAACTCGCCGTTCAGTGGACTCCGTTCGTTACAGAATACACGACCACAAAATGAACCCAGGAGTTGCCCTCCTTGGACTACGGCAGGGGAATCGCATTGAGCATTATGTGGAGGATTTCTGTTCTTTGTGCCACTTAGTGGACTTCAATGACGTGGCCCTCAAAGACATTTTCTGTTTTGGCCACACAAAAGAAATATTTGTTAATGCCACGTCACACGCCTCACTGGACTCTGGCTAAATATACTAAGCTTGTTCGAGATGAACTATACTAGCCTGCCATCGGCTGGCGAGAGTAGCCGCTTGCAGACGGGGCGGAATTAAAAGTGGAGACGTCAAGTCAGACACTTTCTGCTCCCGGTAGTGACGCTCTCACGGTGTTTCCATACTCTTATCACAGATCAAGTGAATTAAATGCAATATTTGTCAAATACAAAATGTTTTTATGAGTAACGGAAACACTTTTTTTATATATTGCTTAATTCAGCACCATCTGTTCATGAATAAAGTTAAACAAACATATACTATTTAAATATCAATAAAGTGGGGATATATATGCTTTTATCAGTGCTATTGATAAAAATGACTCAAGATAACAGTGTGACTACACTAAAAAAGCTTTACTGTTATAAAAACACAGATTTGTGAGCATTATTGGAATTAGAATAAACACCTCGGGCTTGTCATCACAGAATCTAACCAATGAGTATAAAGTGTGTCGTCATCAAGGCTTTCTCAGACAATTTTGAGCAACTGCAGCGCCCGACCTCGGCAGCTGGTCTCGTTTTGCTCTCGCGGTACTTTGATGGCACATGCGATCGTAAGGCGGCTGCAGCACCGTTCAGAGTCGGACAAATGTTCTAACCAGAATGTATTGCTTTTGTCAGGCAGCAGCCGATCTTTGCGGCGCCACATGAAGTCGAACAAGCCTACTGACTTTGCGCTTCGGTTAAGTG
This sequence comes from Barbus barbus, assembly GCF_936440315.1. Lineage (NCBI taxonomy): Eukaryota > Metazoa > Chordata > Actinopteri > Cypriniformes > Cyprinidae > Barbus > Barbus barbus. Next base: position 10,430,579 of record NC_136733.1, read on the forward strand.
GTTCCTCGTTTACTGTGGGGATTGCGGATGAGGAACCCTGCACTCCTACAGTACCCACCACACCAGAGCATTTTCACGTCCCGACCGTCATGTCAGGAGTTGTTCACGTCATGCCTGTTACTCCAGAACCAGCTCACATCATGTCTACTACGCCAGAGCCTGCTAACGTCATGTCTGCCATGCCAAGGCCTGCTAACGTCATGTCTGCTACAACAGAGCCTGCTAACGTCATGCCTGCTACTCCAGGACCTGCTCACATCATGCCAGTTAAGTCAAAGTTTACTCATGTCATGTCATGTCTACCAAATCACAGCCTGATCACATCATGTCTGCCAATCCAGAGTCTGCTAACGTCATGTGTGCTACCTCACAGCCTGCTCACGTCATGCCTGCCAAGCAAGAGTCTGCTCACGTCATGCCTGCCAATTCAAGTCTGTTCATGTCAAGTCTGTTCATGCCATGTCAAGTCTGTTCATGTCAAGTTAAGTTAAGTCAAGTCAAGTCAAGTCTCGTATTATGTTTGTATTTTGGATCACGTTTGTAAATAAATTGCACTTGGGTTCTTAAACTCACCTTTAGTGGACTCCTCATTACAGAATACACGACCACGGAGGCCGTTCATGAACTCACTGTCGGCTTTGTCATGGCCATGGAGGCTGTTCATGAACTGACAGACTGTCCTGTCATGGCCAAGGAGGCCATTCAAGAACTCTCTGCTTGCTTTTTGAGGGGGGGGGTATGTAAGGTCTGTGTTGGGTCTGTGTCATGTTCTTGTTTTCATGTCTTTTATTTTGTAACTTGGTTCATGCTGTTTGTGTCATGCTTCCCTTGTCCTCATGTATTCATAGTATTGGTTCTCTTGTTCATCGTGTCATGTTCTGATTAGTAATCTTAGTCATGTCTCCTGTCTCTCATTGGTTGGTTCTTGTCATGTGACCTGTATTGTTTGCTATAAGTAGCCATCATATTGCCATTTTCTCTTGTCGTGTATTCATGTTGTAACCCGCTGTCGGTGAGTCTAGTCTGTTCATGCTATGCCAAGTCTGTTCAAGTCAAGTCGTCTGTTTTGAGTTTCTTCTCAACAGGTAAACTAAATTGTTATTGAAAGAAGCCTACTTTTACCTTTTGAGACATGGCTTCAATTTTATAGACCTATAAGGGTTGTGTTTGTGATGCATAAAAGGGGAATTTGCAAATGTTGTTTGAAAATATGAGCTTTTCTGTCATGGAAACTAGCATGTATCAACCTTATTAAACCATTTTATAATGGATGGATGGATGATTCAGCAGCAGGCGCCATATTCTGACAAGATGTGGGAATTCATTCAGCACAGCCTTAACATTGGTATTCTCTACCCATTGAGGTTACATTTGTTGTAGACTTCAGTGTTTCATATTCATTAAGTAGACTGTGGCAGCCCGCCACAGTTTAATAATAAACCGAAAATATATCTAAACTTCTCATTCAAACATCAAGGTCTTTAAAGTTGTTTTGGGCCATTGCTTTGGCAAAGTATCTGTCAAATGAATTAAAACCGAAAACACAATATGGCTTAAGCCTTGTTTATACTTCCTGTCTCTGCATCACAAGCCTCTTCTGACTGCGTGCGCACCTCCACAAACAGACGAGGCATTTATACTTGTTGCATTTGCCATTGTACTAATTTGAGTACCATCCCAGAAAGCCCGACCCAGTTTTCTAGTCTCTCTAGAAATATGTTATGATCGACAGTGTCAAACGCAGCACTACGATCTAGTAGTACCAGCACTGATATTTAGCCAGAATCAGAATTATAGCAAATATAATTTATTATCTTAATGAGCGCTGTCTCTGTGCTGTGATGCGCTCGGAAACCAGATTGAAAATTGTCCAGATATCCATTTGAGTTTACGTAGTTGTTCAGCTGATTTAAACTACCTTTTCAATAATCTTACTTATGAAAGGAAGATTTGATATTGGTCTATAGTTGCTCAATATGGTGTTATCAAGATTGCGCTTTTTCAGAAGGGGCTTAACAACTGCAGTTTTCAGGGAGTTTGGAAAAGTCCCAGAAAGAAGTGAGGCGTTCACCACTTCTAAAAGATCAGCTTCTAAACAGTTAAGCACACTGTAATGATTTCTAATGAACACACTTGTCTTGACAGAGCAACAGAATCACTTTATTCTCGCTGAAAGTGGTCAACACACCCCCAGAACCCAACATGTGCCATTAACCCCGCAATCATGTTTTCTTAAAGGAATACACCCATTACAAAATTTTCAACATCATTAAACAAAACAAAACAACTTATTTCCAAATTTTTTCACTGCTTACTCCAACCACATGGAATAACATTGTTTCTAATCTCTATTAAACATATATGACTAGCATATTTTCCTTATTTCTCCTCTTTTTTTTTTCTTTACAAATCTAATCTGTCCACTGGTTTGCTTATTCTGCCAGATCATCAACAGTCCTGTTTGTGTCTTTGGGGGCTGAGGCAAAGTCGTCCCACTGTTCGATGTAGACTCAGGCTGCTGTTCATAGGATTGTTCCTTTTTGACCAGAGTTTGAGTTCCTCCAGCTGAGGCAGGGATGATCTGCAAGTGACGACGGTTGCGCCACAGAGTTGCCCCTTGATGTGTCTCAATAGCGAAAGATCGAGGAGTTGTACCCTTGCCTGTGACCACAGCAGCTGTTCCCCAGGTCTTTTGATGGTCTAACTTAGTGAGCACGGCATCACCAGACCTCAGCAATGGTAAGGGTCTAGCTCCGTGGTGAGTGGTGACGATTAAAGTAGAACGCTTGCTTTTGCTTTTCCATGGAATCTTTTCTCCTTACATCTTTTAGATGTGGCCACTGAGGCTGAAGATTTGTCTCAAGCATTGGAAGTGTCGTTTTAATTTTTCTGCCCATTAGTAGTTCAGCCGGGCTTACACCTGTAGGGATACAAGGTGTTGCCCTGTAGCTCATCAGAGCCAGAAGAGGATCTTTCTGTTGCAAAATTTTCTTTGCAATCTGCACCCCTTTCTCTGCATGTCCATTTCCTTGAGCGTGGTGTGGACTAGATGTGATGTGCAGAAAGTCAAATTCTTTTGCAAATTCTTGGAACTCCGCACTCACAAACTGCCAACCATTGTCTGAAACTATTTCGTCGGGCAACCAAATCTGGCAAATAGTGCTTTCAGTTTTAACACTACTTCTGAGGTGGTGGTTGCTGGCATGTGAAGAATCTCAAGAAATCGAGAGAAATAGTCTGACACAAGATAAGTGTGCTTGTTATTCTCACACAGATCAATAGCTAGCCTTTTCCAAGGGCTGTCTGGAAGGGGTGTTGAGATGAGAGGCTCCTTTTGCTGTGTCTGTTTCATCTCTAGGCATATCCGACAGAACTGAACCTTTTGTTTGATTTCAGATGAAATGTCCGGCCACCACACAGATGTACTGGCCCACTCCCTACACTTTGTCAGACCTTGATGCCCATCATGTATTCTGTTTAGAATATCAGCTCTCAACACTTCTGGAATCAACATACAGCTTCCTCTTGTCAGTATTCCGTTGTGCTCAGACAACTCATTCTTGAAAGGGAAAAACTGTCGAACCGCCACTGGAATGTTCTACATAATTCGGCCATCCTGACTGGATATACTTCAGTACAATTTGCAAGTTGTTTTCAGCCATTGTAGCAGCCCTAATGGCTTCAAGTTTTGGAGGGCTTGCAGGCCTTCAGTTACAGCAGCAATGTAAGGTCATACAAAAGGTCATACAGTGGTTTGCCTTCTGTCGACAGATTTGGAATTTACTTGCCCAGGTAATTAAACATTCCAAGTACAGGTTTTAGCTCACGGACCACTCTGACCTTCTCAGGATCGGGTCTCACACCTGATTTGTCAATCAAGTGACCAAAAAAGTGAAGTTGTTGTTGTCTCAGCAGACACTTTTCACGGTTTAACTTTAACCCAGCAGACTCAATTCTCTCCAATACCTTGGTAAGCCGTTGGTCATGCTGTTCCATGGTGTCATCATACATCAGTGTAAACGTAATACAAGTAATATTAATATGTAAGTTAAAGAAATAGTTTAATTTAGCGCAAAGGGAATCATTTACAATTTTATAAGGATTTGAACAGAATCAGTGTTACGGCGATTCACTGAACCAGCCGTATAACAAACTCTGCACTGGATATTAAAATCCAAAATATAGTGAAAACACTATTAAACAGCATTGTAACTAGATCGGCAGATTAAGACATTAACTTGTGAGCAGAAAACACAAGATACTTCTCTTTCAATATAAATCAGATTTTATTTATATAAACCTACGACATAAACTAATCTAACACATGAACACAAGCATTCACACGTTGCAGAAAGAGAGAAAGTGAGGAAAGGATGAGTTTAAGATAATGAAAATGTGAAATCCCAAGTTTACAGCAATATGTTCAATTGCATAGACCTGAACAACCATCAATCACTTATTTAACCCTCGCTTTGAGTTTCTCAATGAGGCTAAAATTTATATTAACTGCACCTGATTCAGTTAGAATCTGGAGGTACTTGCTTGCTTTGCCTGTGTTACGGGCTTTCCTTTGTGTCGTCCTTGCAGACAGCGGGGTTCCCCGAAGTATCTGATTGGTTGAGAGTTCAGTAGTCTTTGAAGTGAGGTCTTGGGCGTTGGCTGAGGATGCGGAGTTGGTCTGGTCGAAGTTTGAAGCGAGTGCAGTTGGAGCTGGACTTTGTAGCCAACTTACATTAGAACACGAAACTCCAAGGAAAGAAAATAAACTAAAGTAAAAGAATAAAAATAAAAGGATGTAACGAGACTAGGTTGTTTTTCTTTCCATCGTGGTAGTATAACAAGACTATGATACATTTGACAAAGAATTGATTGGAAGAAACATTTAAAGCATGAATTTTCAAACTCATACATATCAAACATGCATTTGAATCCTTCAGCTATTCAATAATGATTAAAAAGACATACATGTTATTTGATTAAAACATGATATGTGGGTTACATAAAAATGTCCTTTTAGGATGATTTTATGGGCATATGAACAAGAAAGTCTTTGTATAGTTCTATGGTGAATGAAGGCATGTTCTGTAGAGAAAGGAATTCAAGTCTGTTTTGTCTTGAATGGGGGAAGACCCGCCCAAGAGTAGCTCGTGATTTCCTATCACAGGTTTAAATGTGACGGCCATCTATTTGAACATCAGTCTTGATTCCTTGCCCCAAACCTGACAGTCTCTTTCCTGAATTGGAAATATCAATAAGTGTTCTTTTGTCTCAATGTTGCAAACTGTTTTGTGAAAGAGGCTTGCTGGTTAGATTGCTTGCTTCAAACTAGATTTATGACGTCCTGTTTCCTTAAGGCCTCTCTGCATTCCAGCTCCTCAGGTTTCAATGTCCTGATGCATCTTAAAATTGTCTGATTCAGTCTCTGATATCCTACACCAGTATATCATCCATATACACGGATACTCCTTCAAGCCCCAGAAGAGTTTCTGCCATCTTTCGCAGAAATATTACTGCGGCACTTGAAATGCCAAAAGGAAGACGTTTAAAGGAGTACCTTCCGAATGGTGTTATGAATGTGGTCAATTTGCTGCTTTCTGGGTGTAATGGTGTCTGCCAAAAACCCGAGGCAGCATCCAAAGATGAGAAGACTGTTGCACCACTTAGCTTTGCAATGATCTCCTCTGCGGATGGCAGAACATATCTTTCCCTTTTTACAGCTTCATTCAATTTTTTCAAATCCACACAGATTCGTACCTTTCCATTCGGTTTTGGTACTGGCACCATGGGTGCGCACAAGTCTGTAGGGTCTGTCACTGGCTCTATGACCCCGTTTCCTTCCATGTGCCGCAACTTCTCTTTAACTTTTTGTATGAGAGGCAATGGAACTCTGTGTGCTGTGTGTACCACATATGGCTGAGCATTTTCCTTAAGCTGGATTTTTACAGGTTCTGTTTTAAGGGTTCCATGCTCTCCAAATGCATTGTGAACTTCCTCAATATGTTTCACAAGTCCCATTGAGGATGCAGTGGATCGACTTAGCAAATTGTTCACATTTTGACATACACAGGGAATGTGTACACACTTCCTTTTATATGTGGTACTGACTTGAAATTTCCCCACGCACTCTAGTTGACCTCCCAGGACTGCACAGTGTAACATTTGTCTGCTCCAGCATTCTCCTGGGATTAAGTGTGCTGAACGTTTCTTCACACATGATGTTTGCATCTGCGCCAGTGTGAATTTTAAATTTAACTGGTGTTTTTCCAATGGAAATTTGCACAGACCACTGCTCATCATTTCTTTGTGAATTTGTAACAGCACCCAGGAAATATTGTGTTTGTGCAACAGTCTCTGTCACTTCTCTGACTGATTTGCTGTGACACATTCTTTCCCAGTGACCCACTTTTTTTTACATTTATTGCATGTTGATTTTATTGCTGGGCATTTTTCCTGTTGTCTGTTTGATTTTTACCACATCTTTCACATTTTGGTTCTCCTTGCTTTTTGTCGTTTTTACATTTAGGTTTCCATTTCTGTTTTCCTCTGTCTGCTGCTCTTCCTTGAGCTATCTCTACTGCAGCGCACGCCTCCCCCTGCTGGTGAACGTGAAGCGCTACCTCTACACACGACAGTTCTTTATCAAGTATGCTCACTACTATCCGATCCCGGATGTGTTCATCTCTGTGTTCACCAAAGTCACAGTGTTCCGATAAATCGTAGAGAGTTCTAATAAAGGTTTCAGCCTTTTCACCAGGGCACTGTACTCTTTGATAGAAGCAGGCTCGCTAGTGAATCACGTTTCGTTTAGGGAAGAAGTACTCATATTTTCTTAACACAACGTCGAATTTATTCTTGTCACCCTCCTATTAAAGGTGAATGATTTAAATGTGTTCGGCTTCATTTCCCATGGCATAGATCAATGAACTGACCTGGACTTCCCCATCTTCCTTATCCAATTTGGTAGCACTCCAAAAGCGCTGAAAACGTTGTTTCCAGTCAGCCCATTCATTTGGACGATCAAATGGAAAACACTCTGGGGGGTTGAATTCTGCCATCCTTCCGAGGCTGTGTGCTCGTCAAGCATTTCTGACACCATGTAATGATTTCTAATGAACACACTTGTCTTGACAGAGCAACAGAATCACTTTATTCTCGCTGAAAGTGGTGAACACACTCCCAGAACCCAACATGTGCCATTAACCCCGTAACCACTACGTAATCACGTTTTCTTAAAGGAATACACCCATTACACACACTTTTGAAAAAAGATGTGGGAAGTGTGTCAAGATTTAAAGTGCTGTACTATTTCTTCCAAAATTTTGCTATCAATTGCCTCAAAAACAGACATAGTTACTTATTTTTGAAATTGCGGTCGAATCTGTGTGACCTCTGCATAACTGGAAGATGTGCCAATCACCTTTCTGATATTATTGATCTTCTCAGAAAAGGAAGCAAACTCGTTGCATTTGCTGTCGGAAAGCATTTCAGTAGCAAAAAGAGTGTGAGTGTTGTTTAAGTTACTGTTTATAAGGTTTGAGAAGAAGGTCTGTCTAGCAGTGGCTAGTTCCACATTGAAAGCATGAAGGCTGTTTTTATAGATGCTATAGTGAATTTCTAGTTTCGTCTTCTGCCACATCTGCTCAGCTTTTCTACATTGACTTTTCATAGTCTGAACTGTATGGAGCTTATAGTATGACAAAACTATTTGAATTTGAATTGTGTAAATTTGAATTATTGACAGGTGTCATTTAACAAAACTGAATATAATGTGGCATTTAACATTAGTTCTGAATTTGAATTTTTTTCAACTTGAATAATTAACATTTGAAATTAAACAACTGAATTTTTTTATGGCAGTTTTTTTTTAATAGACATGTATTTTCAAACAGTGGATTTTTTTGTTCTGAATTCTTTGAATGCAAATATCCAGCTTCAAGTTTTCAAGATGAAGAAATTCGGAATATCAAATTCAATATTTAAAATTCAAAGCTCAGAAATTCAGATCATAAAGAAAGTAGGTCAGAGGTCATCCACAGGGAAGAGTAGATGATCTCTGAAAAGTCGAACGAAGCATTTACTGCGACCGGGAGGGGATATGTTCGGTTCACTTTGGCTAGTTTTGTCCTGGCCACAACATATTAACTCGTGGGAGTGTGATAATATGTTGGGGCCACCATATATATATATATATATATATATATATATATATATATATATATATATACACACACTCACCTAAAGGATTATTAGGAACACCATACTAATACTGTGTTTGACCCCCTTTCGCCTTCAGAACTGCCTTAATTCTACGTGGCATTGATTCAACAAGGTGCTGAAAGCATTCTTTAGAAATGTTGGCCCATATTGATAGGATAGCATCTTGCAGTTGATGGAGATTTGTGGGATGCACATCCAGGGCACGAAGCTCCCGTTCCACCACATCCCAAAGATGCTCTATTGGGTTGAGATCTGGTGACTGTGGGGGCCATTTTAGTACAGTGAACTCATTGTCATGTTCAAGAAACCAATTTGAAATGATTCGAGCTTTGTGACATGGTGCATTATCCTGCTGGAAGTAGCCATCAGAGGATGGGTACATGGTGGTCATAAAGGGATGGACATGGTCAGAAACAATGCTCAGGTAGGCCGTGGCATTTAAACGATGCCCATTTGGCACTAAGGGGCCTAAAGTGTGCCAAGAAAACATCCCCCACACCATTACACCACCACCGCCAGCCTGCACAGTGGTAACAAGGCATGATGGATCCATGTTCTCATTCTGTTTACGCCAAATTCTGACTCTACCATCTGAATGTCTCAACAGAAATCGAGACTCATCAGACCAGGCAACATTTTTCCAGTCTTCAACCGTCCAATTTTGGTGAGCTTGTGCGAATTGTAGCCTCTTTTTCCTATTTGTAGTGGAGATGAGTGGTACCCGGTGGGGTCTTCTGCTGTTGTAGCCCATCCGCCTCAAGGTTGTGCGTGTTGTGGCTTCACAAATGCTTTGCTGCATACCTCGGTTGTAACGAGTGGTTATTTCAGTCAAAGTTGCTCTTCTATCAGCTTGAATCAGTCGGCCCATTCTCCTCTGACCTCTAGCATCAACAAGGCATTTTCGCCCACAGGACTGCCGCATACTGGATGTTTTTCCCTTTTTCACACCATTCTTTGTAAACCCTAGAAATGGTTGTGCGTGAAAATCCCAGTAACTGAGCAGATTGTGAAATACTCAGACCGGCCAGTCTGGCACCAACAACCATGCCACGCTCAAAATTGCTTCAATCACCTTTCTTTCCCATTCTGACATTCAGTTTGGAGTTCAGGAGATTGTCTTGACCAGGACCACACCCCTAAATGCATTGAAGCAACTGCCATGTGATTGGTTGATTAGATAATTGCATTAATGAGAGATTGAACAGGTGTTCCTAATAATCCTTTAGGTGAGTGTATATATATATATATATAGGTTTTCCAAATTGCAGTCTTGAAATATATGTATAAATAAGGTAATTATTAAATCTTAAGCATCACAGTTTTTTACAATCATTAGGACCAGACCCAGAATTCGCACCTGATATGTTTGATGAATGTTCATGCATAAGTTCATGCAGAAGCTCAGAATTTCTATAAAAAAAACAAAAGTCAGATTACATATATAAAGTGTTCAGATTACATTTTAATTTTTTTTTTTAGCTCATAATAATCTCCACCACGGTAAAACAAGTACTTTCATACTGCATCAAAAGTTAATTCACAAAATTGAACCTGCTCTTGTGCAGCAGACAGATTAGGCCACCATTAAAGAACAAAACATGATGCACTTACATTGTACAGCTTTCTCTTACGTATCTATAGTGTTTTTCTGTGTCAGAGCTTCCCACACGGCAGTGTTACCACAAGATGAATATTATTATTAAATTCAGCAGTGGAAACTAACAAAATAGAATTTAACTTATTAAAATTTTATTAGCTAACATTATCGTGCACTGGATACAGCTCATCGTTTGTTTATATAAAAAAAAAAAAATTCTAAAGAGACCGTGCCTAACAGTTAGGCCTAACGTTACTCGTCAACACTCAATATATCCGTATGCAATCATCTTAAACCTCCTAATAGAAACTATCTAAATACTCTTCGCGGCATTTAAAACATCAAACAACGCGACTGAATATTAATAAATTAAATAACTTACTTTTTGCAGCTGAAGTATTCCTCTTGAGGACTGTTCCCGCCAAAATCTCCTCAGGATTAACCTCCAGATCTTTCTCTCAGGTGCTGATCTCCTTCATTCTAGCAGCGGCCCGCCGGAGACTAAACTAACCCAGACCAGAGATAGAGACACACAACTACACCGAGTGTGGACCTTCCGCATGTACAACAGCTTTCAGCCGAGATCGGCCCAGATAGAAAGAGCCGTCTGTCAGCCAGAAGTGTTTTGTAGAGTCGGCGCGGCTCTGGCCCATTTTCTTCTCACCTTTGCCGAGACTGAGCCGACAGCTGCGTTTCAGCCAGAATCGGCCCGATTGTGCTTGCTATCTGCGCGACGATTCCAGGATTACATCGACAAAATCTCGTGGCCAGACATATTATCACACTCCCACGAGTTAATATGTTGTGGCCAGGACAAAACTAGCCTAAGTGAACCGAACCTATCCCCTCCTGGTCGCAGTAAATGCTTCGTTCGACTTTTCGGAGATCATCTACTCTTCCCTGTGGATGACCTCTAACCTACTTTCTTTACTATCTGAATTTATGCGCTTTGAATTTTAAATATTGAATTTAATGTTCCAAATGTCTTCTTCATCTTGAAAATTTTAAGCTGTATTTTTTAAAACTGGATATTTGCATTCAAAGAATTCAGAACAAAAAATGCGCTGTTTGAAAATACATGTTTATTAAAAAAACTGCCATAAAAAAATTCAGTTGTTTAATTTCAAATGTTCATTATTCAAGTTTAAAAAAAATTCAAATTCAGAACTATGTTAAATGCCACATTATATTCAGTTTCGTTAAATGACACCTGCCAATAATTCAAATTTACACAATTCAAATTCAAATAGTTTTGTCATATTATAAGCTCCATAGAACTGCTGTTGATTTTTATCCATGGTGATTTTTGTCTGCCATTCTTCTTGCAGACTTTCACGGGAGCAATATCATCAATAACATTCTTAACTTTTGAGTAAAAGTTAAGTAAGCCTTGTCCAAATACCCACACTTGCCGTCTTTGCACTTGACCACTTGACTACTTGTATGACGTATTTCCTGTATTTGGCCCAAGTGTTCAAGTGAGGATGAAGACCACAAGTGTGTGTCTAACTTTTCATTACCTAATGGGACACACTAATAGTGTTGTAAAAATGCAAGTGTTTACATAGCTTTATTTTAATTTTAAATACTTTGCATTTTAAAATCAACTTCTAAATGTAATTAATTTTATACCTATTAAATTGTGTTTTATTAATGTCTATACCTACCCCCAACCCTAAACCTACCCCTTACAGGAATGAAAAAATAGTAGCTGTTGTACAGTTAGACAAAAGCGATTACTTAATTGTTTACCTGGGTCTTTAGTCTATGATTAGCGCACCACCTCTTATCTGACAAGTGTTCGGGTTTGAGTCGTTCGTTCATCACGTGACAGCCCCATACGCTTAACCAATGCAGCGTGAGCCGGAAAGAGAATTGTTTAGTTCGTCTATATTGAGTCTCGGGTTTGAGTCGTTCGTTCATCACGTGACAGCCCCATACGCTTAACCAATGCAGCGTGAGCCGGAAAGAGAATTGTTTAGTTCGTCTATATTGAGTCTCGGGTTTGAGTCGTTCGTTCATCACGTGACAGCCCCATACGCTTAACCAATGCAGCCTGAGCCGGAAAGAGAATTGATTAGTTCTTCGATTGAGTCTCGGGTTTGAGTCGTTCGTTCATCACGTGACAGCCCCATACGCTTAACCAATGCAGCCTGAGCCGGAAAGAGAATTGATTAGTTCTTCGATTGAGTCTCGGGTTTGAGTCGTTCGTTCATCACGTGACAGCCCCATACGCTTAACCAATGCAGCCTGAGCCGGAAAGAGAATTGATTAGTTCTTCGATTGAGTCTCGGGTTTGAGTCGTTCGTTCTTTTGTCACGTGACCACTTGCCGGATCAGTACATATCAAATAGGCTACCATAAAGTAAAACTGTATTTTTTGTATGTTGGATCATATTTAAGAATTATCATACAATTATCAAAATATGTGTAATAAGCATTTTCCTAGAAATAAAAATGGTCTGTTCATTTTTTTGAATGCAACCATGCTTTAAAGCATGTTCTAAAATATAGCCACAGTGTTATTTTAAAGCTTATTTATTTATTTTTTTATTTAAAAAAGGCCTAGCTTGTTGTGCTTATATTTATATATATATATATATATATATATATATATATATATATATATATATATATATATATATATATATATATATATACATATACATTTTTTTTTTTTCATTGTTTAAATTCATTTGGGATTAGTTATTCTCTTAGCTAGAAAGCTTTTTTTGGCACAAAAGTGTTATTTATTTTAAAGCTTATTTATTTTATTTATTATTAAAAAAAGCCTAGCTTGTTGTGCAGTATTTTGTTTGAGTTTTTTAAGGCTCTGTGGCTTTAGTATATTTTAATTTTCTTGTATTTTTTATTTAAATAGTTTAAATTCATTTTGGAATAGTTATCTTCTTTGCTATAGCTTTTTCTGGCACAAAAATAAACAATAAAAAACAATTCAGGAGTGTGTACAGAGTGTTAATGTCTAAAGTGTCATATGTTACAAAAGTATAGTAACACTATAGTCCAATCTAAAGGGTTAACTCAAAAGACATAAATACAACAAGGTATTGTATTTTATGAAGATTAGACTAAAAAAAATAAAATAAAAACAAAGCATAACAAGTCAAGTCAGCTTTATTGTCAATTCTTCCACATATACAGTACATACAGAGAACTGAAATTGCGTTACTCTCAGACCCTTGGTGCATACAGTTAACATTTAAGACACTGACAGTAGACGTTCAAATACAGATAAATACAGTTTAAACATATGTACATACAACTATACAGATATACAAATGAGGACGTTTGTAGAAAAATAAAAAAGAGATAAAGTGGCATAAGGCACATGGCAGAATAGATAGAGTGCAAACCAGTTAAATAAAACAAAACTGTGCAGATATATGTGTCACTCCCCGAGACGACTCGTTCTTCCCGAGTCACATTAAAGATTCGTTCAAAATGAACGAATCGTTCAAGAACGACCCATCACTAGTCTTTTTCATTCGGGTTGCCATGCATTAAGCATCGATTCGTAAATCTGTTCCAGAATTTTCTAGAAACTGATTTTGCGTAATAATTCCAACTTTTATGAGCTGTTAATATGAATGAATGCATAATAACTTTAAATAAGTAGATGTGCGGCTACTAATAGCTTTTAAATTGTTATTTCATTTCATTTATGCATCTTGACATACCACGATTACGTTTATATATACAACTTTATTTTTATGGTGTTAAACACAATACCTGGCAACCCTTCTGTGGGCTACATTGATAATAGGCGAGAGGCGGGGCGACGCTAGCGTCTTGGTAGATTCTGGAACCTCATGCCCACGCTATGGAGAAAGTAAGTAACTCTTAAATGTATATTTTTTCGTTTCATATTATGAAGACGACGTGGCTTTTTTAAATTATTGTGAAAATAAACGGTGTTAAAAGTGTTCTATGTTTGCTCGTTTTAAAGACGTATTCAGTGTAGCTCATTATAAACCACATCAATGATAGTAAGGGCTAGTAAGCTAACAACGCGTTAGCAGCTCAATTTGACACGCTGTGCTGTAACCTGCGATCTGTGCAAACAGTTGTACTGCAAGGATTATCTTAAAGAGGGTGATCATGTTGTAGTACAGATTTTGATCCGCGTGAATAATGGATGTTTGTTCATCTGGTCGATCTCCTGCAGCAGTTAGCAAATTGCTAGCATACACTCGCGTCAGATCTAGAGACTTCTGTGTGAAGGACGCAACGTCATTTCATTCAGTTACTTGTGAGATTCACCTGATGGGGTTTCCCATATTTTATATTATTATATGTCACGCCGATCAGAAAGTCCCGAAGGGATATGTATAACATGGTTCTTTACAATCCGGATCATTTGGGTAACTTTTCATAGAATTTTACTATAACACTAATTCAAACTAAATCGCACTTAAGGATAACGTTAGTGCAAAAAATCCTCTTTGTCCTGTCTTTTTTTTTTGTTCTATTGTGGTTACGCAGTTCGTTTGGGTGGCTATAGTTTAATTACTTAACAATAATTTTGATTGTTTGAGTTGTGAATTGGCAGGGAGAAGGGACTGAATGTGAAGGTTGTGTCAGTGGGGCATCAGCTATCTGTGACGTTTAGTTCAAGTCTCGATAAAAGATGCTGTTCTGCTGTTGAACCTAATGTGTCCGGCTCCTAGCGCTGGGCGATAGGAGCAAAAATCCATATCTCTGCATTTTTTGGCTGATTCGCGGTATACGGTATATCTCGGTCTTTGGATCAAACAAATAAAGTAAATGTAAGCATGTAGGCATATATTATGTGCAAAAAAAGGGTTAAAATCACATTACAATACCATTGCAATCTAAAAACAAATAATCCCTTTAAAGCAACTTTAATTTACTGAACAAAAAAATAAAATAATTAAAGCACAGACTAATAGAGTAAAAAGGCTATTTTGATTACCCCATTACACTTTACATTTAGTGCTATCATACACCTACACTTGTAGGTTTAAAATTCTACGTGTCACATTTATAACTACAAATATTTCAGCAAAATGCTATATCGCTTATAAAAAACTATATCGATATATTGTACAAACTCGATATACCGCCCACCCCTACCGTCTCCCACAATTCACTGTTTCAAGGAACTTCAACTTAACACCACGCCATGCCAACATAAATGGGTCAAAGACAAAAAAGGTGTTTTCAAGCGACAAACAAATACATACGTAATACAGCTTTAAATTTAGCTTAATTCGATTACAATGTGTTTTGTTTATTTTTTCTGAGCAAAAAATGACGACTGAATTATTAAAAGTCTCTATGTATAGCCTAGATCACAATGCAGCCCCAAAATACCAATTAATTTTTGTTTTCAATATTTATACACTTCCACTATTTTAAACCACTAGGATTTATCCATTTGTCAGCAAGAAGTTTTAAGGAAGTGAGAATCATTATTTTGAGTACAGGTCCGAATAAGTGTGTTGTTTTGAGTCCCCTATGCTGAGTGGCAATCCTTCAATAACACACACACACACACACAAACAAATAATAAGAAAATTAAAAATGCTGTAAGCACTAATTGTACCATTTGTCAGTGCTAAACATCCCTCATTTATCCAAAATAAGATGGTAAAAGTATCTATACAGTGATACTGTAGTTCAGTGCTATGGTTAACATTGTGGAATATTAATTATTCACAATATATACTTATTTTTCTCCTGTAATTACTAGCTAGTTTGTAATTAAATCTGTGCTTTGGTTGGTTGCAGCATTTGTTCATTAGGTAGAATGTAGCTAGTAGGTCCTAAGCTCTCCATAAAATAATGCGCAATCTCTGCTCAGGATGGTCATTGCTTTATTGAAACAAATTGTTTACTCTCAGTATATATAGTGCCACAGTCAGCTTCTTGGAGTAAAAATTCCATTAATGTTCTCCGAAGAGAAAATAATTTAACAATAGCTTACAGACTTTTAAAGGTAGGCCAAGTTTGTAAATCGTTGTATGTTTTTGTTTCTAGCCATCCGTTAGCTTTATTTCAACTTAATTTTAAAATAAGTGTTTTTTTTTTTTGTTTTTTGTTTTTTTCCCCCCATGTGAAATACTCTGAAATACTGTCAGGTATGAAGTCTGTCAGATAAAATCAAAATTCAGTAGGATTAAAGTCTGTTAGTCTGTTATTTACTGTGGTTCCTGCAAGTTTTTATCTTGAGTTCCATTTCAGCTTAAAGTTTAAAGTAAAAAAATATTTAGTAGTGGATAACTTGTAACCTAGGGCCTATTTACACCAAGGATGATTATTATAATAATGAGTTATTACCGTCTGGTCGAAGGTGCAGGGTACTATTAATACAGACTGCCCGGGCACACAGATCTTTTATATCCTTCAGTATAGCTCTGTTAAATAAATTTGTGATATCTCAGTTGTCATTTTGCATCTATGGCAGTGATTCTGTTGTTGTGAAAGGGATGTTGTTTGATGCTGGTTGTATTTATTTGTAATGTTGTAACCTGTTGATGTTTGTTTGTATTTATTAATTATTGTTGTTGATCACTGAAGAGTTGCCACAGATACAAAAAGAATTTCCGAAATGACAAACTAAACTAACTATAATAACAATAGTTTTAAAAATTATTCTAAATTTGAAAGAATTGCAGAGTCCGCATTATGATTATAACAGCACCAATTAATGATTTAGTTGGAATCAAATTCAGAACAATTTGATGAATAGGCTATTATAAACATAGACAGCCAATCAAAATCCATCCTTCTTTAAAGAGCTAGAGGTCTTAAAGCCACAGATGACAAAACTGCAGTGTGCTTATAATAAACAGATAATTATCTTGCGTTGGTGTGGACACTTATGTGATTATCGTTAGTTATCTTTTATATTAATCATTCTTGGTGTCAACAGGCATTTAGTGGACCTTATGTCAAAAGTTGTAACTTACACCCAGCTGGTACAACCACCTCTAGCCTCCTCCAAATGCTGTTTTCATTGACATTGTTGTTCTCTTCCTCACATGTAGTAAAATGGGAAAATTTGTTAAATGTAATGTTTAGCCTACTTTTTTTTTTAATCCATCTTTCTCCTTAGGCATCGCAACTGAAAGATCAAGGCAACAAGGCGCTGAGCGCAGGAAATGTTGATGAGGCGGTTAGGTGCTACACTGAGGCCCTGACATTAGACCCTTCCAATCACGTCCTCTTCAGCAACCGGTCTGCCGCCTATGCCAAGAAGGGCGATTATGACAATGCCCTGAAAGATGCCTGCCAAACCATTAAGATTAAGCCAGACTGGGGCAAGGTGAGTTGTTATTGCTGTTAGTGGTACTTGGGGATGGGAGATCCTCCCAAAATGTCATGATCGTCATGATCTTATCTCACAATTGACCTATTGGTAAGCCCCTCCCCTCGAACGCAGACTAGCCAATGCCAGTCGAGTATCAGTTGCACGGGGAGCGGAACTCGGACATCTTTAGGTTTCAGCACCATAGAGAAACATTGGAAGATCCGAAGCTTGCATCTGTTTTATGGGGTTTATGCTTCAAAAATGGAAAAACGATGTGCCTGGGGTACTTGTAACACTGATTCCAGGTATCGAGAGGATGGGCAATATAATTTATTTTATTACATTTCCTGAACCCAAACAAAACAGAGCAAAATGTCCAGAGCAAGTATTCAACCCCAATACAAATGAAGACAAAAATATTCATTTTCTTGTTGTCATACACTCATTAAGTTACAATTTTCATCTGCTCAAGCTCAAACGTTAATGTTATCTTGTGCTTTAGCAAGGTATCTCTGGCTAAAACTAGCTAATGTTAAAGTTAGTGAGTCCATGCTAACGTACAAACCTAATGACGCTTTTCCACTGCGTGGTACGGCTCGGCTCAGTTCAAAACGGCTCAGTTCGGCTCGGGTTGCGTTTCCACTGCAATTTAGTACTGCTTTAGAGTGGGCGGGATTATTCATGTGTTGTTATAGTTGCGCCGCCACTACTGCCGTGACTCCTGAAAAACTTTTTAATTCCGCGTCGCTCCATTAAGCTCTTGCTGGATCTGTTCCTCGGCTATCACGAGAGGATCATCTGTACATCCTCAACAGACAACGAAACAGCCATTTATGGTTGTTAAAGGCGCGCCCATTCAAAACAGTTGTGTTTGGTCCTTCACTGGCTGTGCTGATTTAAATCTAGCGGGTCTGTTGTGTCTCGTGCCGCAAGTTCAATGACGTAGGCAGTGACGATTCTCCGGCCAATCAGTGATCAGCAGAGTTTACACATCACGTTTTGGTAACTGTTCGGCTCGCTTGGAACCTCGGTCGAGGTGGTACTAAAAAAAAGTACCAGGTACTGTACCCAGTGGAAAACCCCCCAAAAGTGTGCCGTACTGAACTGTACCGTGCCGTATTATGCAGTGGAAAAGCGTCATAAATAGCAGACTGTTCTCGCGTCATGTACATTGTAGATCAAAAGCACATAAAGGTTTACATTTCAGTGCCTCTCCATATTAAAGTGGTTAAACGTACATTAATTTAATCGTACCCTGCGATACATGAACAGTGTCGATCCTGCATGTTGTCATCCGCGATCGTGATGACCGACCGTAATGAGACTTCTCTCGCTTGCATTGTGATCTGTAAACCCTCGCTTCGAGTTACCCACTGTATTTATTTTAAAATATTTTATAAATCGTGCCATGGAATATTTAATTCCCTTTTGGTGGCCTTCTGTGTCCCAAATTGTGCAAAAACATCGTGGTACAAGGTTTTCACACTGCAGCTGTCATAGTAAGACAGTGAGCAACTCTGTTTGTTTGTCCAAAGGAGCGACATTAACTAAGGGGCAGGGCTTAACGATTCTCAATGTGAATCGCGATCTTCCCAATTTTGAGATGTACTATTGAGAATATCCAGACTGGAACAAGTCTATGCCTTATCTATTTGAACAGTTTAAAACACAGTATTGCATTAAACAACCGTGTCCTTTGCAGTTAATGTGCTTTTAATAACTTTTTAAGTTAAAGCATTTTCCACAGTAGACTGCAGTTTGCAACAGTCACATTAACTGATTGGACTGATTTGGACATTAAGTTTAGAAGAGGGGAAAGCACGCTAATTTGATGGAATAGAATGGCATGCGAAACAAACTAAAGTTTGATTCGTAGCACTACTACTGCTAGCTCACGTTGAGTTGTTTTTTAAATGCATCACGCATGAAAGACACACGATAGAGACGTAATCCGTAATTTGACCAGCCACAGTCATTTAATAGGAAGTCATTGCTGTAGTTATTGTGAGGACATACAAGATTGTAAATCATAGATGTCTTCAAGATCGATCACAATATAAAATTGTCAGATCGCCCAACCCTAATGTCACTCTTTTCCTGATCTCCTTCTTTTGCCATTTCTACTTTAGTGCTCGTTTTCTTCTAGAGTTGTAATCTTCGATTTTTATCTTTTTAAGGGCTACTCAAGAAAAGCAGCTGCTTTGGAGTTTCTTGGGCGACTAGAGGATGCCAAAGCGACCTATCAGGAGGGGATACGCCAAGAGCCGTCCAATCAGCAACTCAAGGAAGGACTTCAGAACATTGAAGCACGCTTGGCACGTAAGGAATGTTTCCTCCTATTAGACATGATTTTGGAAGAATTTCCACAAAGCAAAACATTTGATACGAAACCAACATATCTGTTCATATCAAGAGTAGAGTGTAATGTTTGTATACAGCTTATCTTACAAAATGGATTTTGGATTTGTCTTGTTCGAGGCAAAATATTCACTCAGTGTGAAACCTTAGAGCACATATCAGTTTGAAATGAATGTACTTTAAGCCTCTTTGGGTGAAAAATATCTAGCTTTCCCTGGTTTCTTGTACCTAATGCTGGGTGGTATACCGGTTCATACCAATACCGAATGTTTTTTGTTATGATGTGGATTTTTAATATACCGAAATACCGGTGTATAAACAACGTTTGGAACGCGGTGCAGTCCGACAGGGTTCCTTCTCACTGTGCTGAGGGCACAGCTGTATTACTAAGCGGGACGGTGAAGTTGGACAAACCACTACAATACGAGTAAATCACTCGTATATGTGACTAAAGCCGGGCTCACACTGTGCGATTTTTAACAGTCTTTTGCGATTGCTGCTTGTCACATTGTACGAACATGATCCCCATGTCAGACTGTAGGATCTCAGTTGTCTTAATGTCAGACTGTACGACAGTCAAGACGCGATAAAAACGGATGTACTCAAGAAGACTTGTCCGGAGTTTTACGTCATCAATACGTGACCCGCGTTCTCTCTGGTAGCTAGCAAACAACAGCAACGTGTAGCGTTAATTTTATTAATTACATGCCTTGATGTTTAAAAAAACAAAACAAAAAGACGACGTGTGTGGAGCAAGTCATGGCTGGGCAAAAGAGGACTTTATGGACTTCCAGTTATACAGAGCGAACTTGAGGTAATTTTGTCATTCGAGTTTAAACATCCTACCCCTTAATAAATAAACTTTAAGTAAACTTTACTTTGTACATATATTGTTTTTACAAATAATGAATGGTTTGAAGTTGTCGCGCTAATTGCGTCATCAAGTTCATTGCTCCTATTGGTTCTTGGTTTGACGGTCGTCGTAGGAGATGTCACACTGCAGGAAAGTGTCTGAAATCTTCTGACACTGCCAGAATTTAATCGGAGGAAAAAATAGATCGCAACGGCCATTAATCGGCTGTCGGTGAACATGTCAAACCAGCGATCTAGACAACCGATTTTAGCCTAGGATTATAGGAATCTTTTAGGATTTTAGGATTTTCAAAATTTGTCTCAGACGAACAAATCGTGGCCAAAATCGCACAGTGTGAGCCGGGCTTAAATCTTCACTTTGGGCGAATAAATGAGGTCTAATATTAGTCAATGGCTAATAAATTCTAAGATTCTACTCACCAGTGTGTGAGTTGGATGCTGAGTATAAGTTTATCACAGATATATTTTCACTCGCCGAACACACTGACACTCTCCGTCAAGTGATCTGTGCTATTTTTCAGTTCATCTCAATGGATGCGCAGGGCTCCTGTATTTGACCTACTGTAAACTCTAGTGTAACAGCGCACACCTCACTGTCACTTTGTCTTACACGCATGTAAACTATATTCTTTGTAGTATTTTCCTGTCAAAATAACAGATCTTTAGGAATTCTTCAGCTTTTAAGAACTGCCGCGTTGTCTGGTAGTGGGCGGAACCAATGCTCAATCTGCAATCTCAATGGCTGGCGCTGACCTATTATCGTCCCTGTTTTGATTTCAGCAAATCAATTCGAACGAACACAGACAATGTGTTTAATATTCATGAAGCCAGCAGGTCATTAATGCCTAGTGCATTTTATATTGTTGTTAGTTGTAGAATTCATAGTAGCATTATCTTATCAGTAGGTTTAGTTTTCCTTTGTTTTTGTTTTTTTTTGTTTTTTTTTTTAAGAGTCACTAAATGACAAACAATATCTTAAGCACCACCACCAGTCCTAAGATCAGTTCAAATGACAATTTTTTTTGAAGTCAATCTATTGCAGTATTTCGTCTCAATCAGTAGAAAATGTGGTTAGTGCATGGAAAAAAAACAACAAAGTCATTCCGTGAAACCGGCATGATTTTGAAAAATACAGTGATATAAATTTTTGGTCATACCGCCCAGCTCTACTTGTACCTTTTTCTTAAAATTGAAGGAACATGGTGAGAAACTGAAAGATTTGGTGTGATAACTGATGATTTCATGTTCATTTCAGAGAGAAAGATGATGAACCCATTTTCCATTCCCAACTTGTATGAAAAGCTGGAGGGTGACCCTCGAACCAGAGCTCTCCTCTCTGACCCCAGCTACAGGGATCTGCTGGAGCAGCTCAGGAACAAGCCCTCAGAGCTTGGCACGTAAGTGTTCTGTATGCCTTCTGCCTTTCGGATTCTATTTGTGTCTGTCTTTGCATAATGTACAGTCGGCTGGTCATAATCGCATAATACTACGGCACTACGCAAAGGTCTCTTGTATAGTGGTTTGCTGATATTAGGTATTTCTTCGTGGTGTCAACCAATAACTATCTGACGTTTTTTGACAGCGCAGATAATGCAGTTCCCAAGCGCAGATGCACAGAAGCTTCTATTTCTTCATAAGTTTACAGTCTTTGTTAAATCCATCTTTAAAAAAAAAAATTTTGTAATTTATATTTATATAAATTAATATGTACGGACTTTTCAGAATGAGCCCAATACAGATACTTATTACTTTTGGTACTTGCCGAGTACCAAACTGAGTACCAATACCTGCATTTTCATGCCACTTTTTCACAAGTTTTAAAAATAAAGAGTAGAGAAACCAAAAGAATCTGAATAAAATTAGTTTGATTAGTTCATTTAGCAAATAAATATTTCCTTCAGTTATTTTCGCACTTATGCCCACTAAAATGTATTGTTTAAGCTTTTGTTACTTTCACCGTTCATTTTATTGCTCTGTCGTATTTCATCTTTAATTTTAAAAGCACATCAGAGCTGTTCCATTGCAAAAGCTCAGCACTGTAATCACAAGACATTTTCTTTTAACAATGCAGGAAGGTTATACATAATAACAGCGATGAACATATTTTCTGAAATAGAAGTCATGTTTTTTTATCATCTGAAATGTGATGTGACTTATTCCAAAGCAACTCATATAATGCAATTAACATCAAGCAAGCAAAGCATACGCAATGCGCATACACCTTTGTATTGGTGCAGAATGAGAGACTCGTATAGCCTAGCGTATTTCACATAGGCTGATAGTCTCACTTTCGCTTTAAATAAAGTTGTGTATGCTTGCTGTTTAAAATAAATGTGTATAGTGAATGCCCCTATTTTTTTTGGTTTTATATTTACAATTTAGGTTTAATCCAAATGATGCATGTGCGCAGTGATTCATCAGAAATGCACATGCTCTATCTCTCGCACGCTCTCCCCACCTGTCTCCTTACCGTCAAGTAACTTAAGTAATTTGTGCATTGTTTTACTTGCTTTTGACACATCCGATCAAACTATAAACCTTCCAGTGACGTCTGTGAGAAAGGGATGTTTGCTCGCACATATGTGCTGCCGCTAGGGCTGTAACGTCCCAGTCGATTAGTCGATTAATTGGTCGATACGGTCTGGTTCGACCAAAAATCTGATTGGTCGATTTTTTGCCGCGCTCATTTCATCAGTTTGGCCGCGCTCATTTCATCAGGTGGAAAGCACTAATTACTAATGGGGGTGTTTTCAGAGCACCCCTGTTTCACAGGTAACAGTCTGTTTTCAGAACACCCCCATTGTTTTCACTTTTTTTGGATTAGCCCAACCCACTGGAGAAGAGAGACAGATAAGTAGGCTTTAGAAGGTTTGATGCTGAATATTATTTATTTAATAATAAGCTAGTGTAAAAACAAGAAGCTGTCTCCTTCCAAAGAACCAGTGTTAATTTCGTTAACGAAGAGGACGACGAAAAATATTCGTTAACGAACCTTTTTTCTGTGACTAAGACGAGAAGTTGACGAGATAAAATTAATATCTGATGATAAAAACTATGACGAAATGTATGCGCGTCTTCGTTAACGAGACGAGACGGGACTAAAATGTTATTTGAGGACTACCGGACATTCAAAATACATCCTATAGGCTAAGTTGACTGTCTTGTCTTTTAAAATGTGCGTCCCTGTCACTGGATCGCAATCAGATGAGGGGCGTTTGTATATCTAGTCAGAGTATGGCAGCCGCAGTGGGCGGATACGCTACCAAAACGCAAACTAGCGATCTGAAACAATGGCCTCAGCAACTGAATGGTTATAGGGATAGGGTGACCAGACATCCCGTTTTTCCCAGGAGTCACAATTCGTTGTTGATTAACTTAAAGTTAGTGAAGGCGCGATAGGCAGAATCACTCTGATAGAAGTGCTCCACTTTCTCAGTTCTCACAATATTGCGCAATTGCGCTGTGCCCACTGTTTGTGTTAGTTTTGAGCCTAAGATGCTTTATTTTTCAGTTATGCACTTTATTTGGTTTCTGCTCTTGTTTGTTTAATAAATATTCTTTTTTTTATTAAAGTGGACGCGCCTTTTGTGTTTATTAAGAGTAAAAGCTTTGTCTATTCGTGTCTCAGCCGCGAAGCTGAGCTCTTATCTTCAGCCTCGCTCTGTGCGAGCTGCGCAGAGCGGCTGAAATGATAGTGTCTGACAGTTATACTTATAACATATGACAAAAATAATTTTCTAAATTATGTTGCACATTCCTCAAAAGTTCTTGTGATATCACTAGTTGACAACATAGTACTGTTTTCAGAAATCACAGGCTATGATATTGCGCAGGTGCACGTGATGCACCGCTGTCAGAGACGACAGACTCGTGTGTCAGACTCATTTCAGTGCAAAATAATTAGGTCAAAAACGATTTAATATACTGCAAATAGCCTATTAGTTTTTTTATGTTTATTTATAATTAATTTAGGCAGACAACAAGGCTACCAAGTACTGAGCACAGTGCATATCTAATTAATGTAACGTACGTTTTTTTTCTCTCCACAACGTCATTTTTAGTCGATTTTTAGTCGAACGTTTCAGGACTTCAGTCGACCAAGATTTTCTTTGGTTGATTACAGCCCTAGCTGCCGCACGCTCAAACCACTCAGCATGCTTTGCTTTTCAGCTCAAGCACATCAGCTATACAGGCATGAATATTGAATGTTTAACCCTCTGGGGTCTGAGGTAATTTTGGGGCCCTTGAGATGTGTTGACATGCCCTGATATTTGTGCTTATTTCAGCTACTTATAATATAATATTGACCAACATGTATTTTTTTTTGTATTCAGCACAAACTATGCTACAATAATGTGACCAAGGTGGATGTACATGTTTGCATTTGTTAGAAAAAAAATATTATGCGTGGTTAGAAAGTTTTGGGGAAAAAAATGTAGCTGAAATAAGGCATAAAAGCCACACTAAATCGTCCTGAATAAGACTTTTGTGTAATCAGTCTTCTAGGCTAGAAAATTTACTTCACAATTATGTGAAAATCATTCAGCTTACTCATTCACAGAAAACAATATATTGATTTAAATTTTTAAAGACATGTTTTGTGATAGAAAGCGTATATGCGAGGGAGTGATAATAGCCTTGAATATTAAGCGGTTCTCACCTGAGAGACAAAGGGCCCTCCCCTAAAGCTGCTAATGGCCCATCAGTGTGACTGTGACTGAGGAAGGTAAGACAGAGAGTGTGAGGAGACTGAAAAAATGGGGTTTTTAAATTATTTGTATTTTATTTACAACACAGTATAATCAAAGCATACATAATGAAGGTCAAAGACACATTATTGTGCACACTGATCTAACCACAGAGATGTGAACAGACTTTGACTCGTTCCTGCAACAGATTCTGTTCAACAACATTTACTTATTTCCATGGATTCAAGAAGAAAAAAACATAATCAGTAGTCAAGGATCTTGTTTTACCATAGAATATCAGTGTAGTTGACCATCTGATGTTGGTACAGCACTCTCAGAGGAAAACATCTTGAAGAAAGTCATCAGGATTCATCTGTGGTTCAGGTACCTGATTCAATAAAATACAAACAACCAAAAACATTTGTGAGCATAGACTCATGCATGCTTTGTACTATCCTACACAAAAAAAAACATTTTATCTGAGAAACTAATTATTATTGTTTAGTACGTTATTAAAATCTATTTTTGAACAGAGAAGACTATTAATAATAAACATGTTGTAAACATACTTAGACTCGTAGCATTCATCATGTTACAATGTACTCTCATATTACTTTTATTGTTTTATATAGAGCATGAAAACAACAGTTTGGGGAACGGGGAACCCCCCCCCCCAAAAAAACAACTATGATTGTGTAGTCATATAGTCTAGTATGCATGATTTTATAGAAGCTGTTATGATTCTGCAGCCATAGACTCATGTATGCTGTGAACCACAAAAGGATGTAATTTGTACTATAAAAAATTTTATATCTGAGAAACTATTATTGTTTAGCACGTAATTTAAATCTATTTTTGAACAGAGAAGACTATTAATAATAAACATGTTGTAAACATACTTAGACTCGTAGCATTCATCATGTTATAATATACTCATATTATTGTTTTATAAAGAGCATGAAAACAACATCGTGCCGTAAGAAATTGAAATACAATGAATTGTCCATCATATTCAAACACTGTAGTCTGGAATTACAGTTTGGGAGAAAAACAACTATGATTGTGTAACTTAGTCATATAGTCTAGTATGTATGATTTTATAGAAGCTGTTATGATTCTGCAGCCATAGACTCACGTATGCTGTGAACTACAAAAGGATGTACTTTGTACCATTTAAAAAAAAGGATATTTTATATCTGAGAAACTAATTGTTATTGTTTAGCACGATATTAAATCTATTTGTGAACATTAAACATTCTTAGATGCGTAGCATTCATCATGTTGTCGTTTGGGGAAAACCCAACTAGTTCAGGTTTGTCACAACACGCTAACTAATGCAAAAAGAAGCATTTACTTACTTATCAGATCGATCGATGTATTCTGGAAGAACTCTTGGCTCTTATTCTGAGGTAAATCCAGCCTTTACTCAGCGCGTCTTCTTCCAGAAACTATCAGCAGCAGAGATGAACGGAGTTTCGTGACTGTTTGTTGTTGGGCGTCTCAAAGCGCGCGCGCGTCACGTGGTTATTTACATGTGAACACGAGGGGGCGGGATCTCATTAGAAATAATGAGTTAGACTGGACAGACTGAACATCGTGTCGGTTTCATACGGATTACTTTATCACAGAACATTTGTTTTCGGCAACACTTACTTCAGTTGAAAGCAGACACTCCAGGCTTTCTATAGATATAACTCATGTTTCTGTGTTGAGTATTTGCTGAGTTACACTTCATTTTAGTGACGCGTTACTATAAATATATCGCGGAGAAGACAGAGAGCGCATCCTGTTTGTTTTCTTTTTTCCCCAAAACCACAAAGTTTTGTTGTAATCGTGAGTGTACTCAAAAAAAAAAGTAGACACTTAACAGTTTCGATTGATGTATAACACTTATTTGTGTGACCAAAATCAACAGAGCATTTTTAGTGTCTTTTGCACTTATCTTAAAAAAACCGAGTTCGTATCGCGGGCGATACAGCCGACCCCAAAGGGTTAAGATTATATTAATTACATACTTGTGCATCATAGATATCCTGAATCTCTAATAACTCCATTCTACTTTGTGTTGTAAGTGTTTTATTTATCTGGACGCAGCACTGTTCACACTGTGGTATCGGCTTTTGGTGTCAGGGCATTTTAATGAGTACAAGTACATTCACATTTATAGGGTTGGGTATCGATTACGATTCTGCTTATCGGTTCCAATTCTTTTCAATTCCCAGTTTCGATTCCAATGTGATTTTAAATAATATCAAATATGTATCCTGTCTCTTTTTTGCAAACCATTTTTTTTTGGAGCTGAATACCATGAACAAAAATCAACAGGCTACATAAAACCTTGACTCTTTTAAGAGCTGTTTGTGTGCAAAATGGAACTGCATGATTCTGGATAGTTGTTTTTTTTTTTTTTTTTTTTTTCAATGGAAGTTGTGGTTCTCATGATTCTGAAGAAAAAAATAATAGACAACTAAACAAAATCACATGTAACTTATGAATGACTCGCTGAAAAAATAAAATAAAAATCTACATCTGTTAACCACTACTCTTGTTACACTAAACTTATAATGACAGTCTGACTGTACAGGGTCCTGCTTGCACTCTGCTATATCAATTGACAATGGACCTAAATATTGAATTTAATTTTGTGAAATTATGTAAGAGATCCCTGAGTGACAAGTCACTGCAGTTATGTAGCAGAGATGTTGCTTGGGATGCAGTCAGTTATAGAGTTTGATATATCACAGTTTTCCCACAAATATTAAGCAGCACAACTGTTCAACATTTGATGAGATGCACGCAAAACCCCACCCTCTCTCGCGTGAACTGTCAGAAGAGAGAGCGAGAACACCAGGCTGTTGAGCGCTAGTGAAACTCGTACACTTATTTCTTTGATTTTGTAAAATGTCCCGAGACTGAAAAAAATGCTTTTCAAGAGAAAACCCAAAACTTCAGGTTGACTTTGCACCGGGACGTTCTCTGCAGACTTATTTAAATATTGCATGGGAAAGAAGGATCCGATTGGTTATCCAGATAGAGAAGTCAGCTGATGTTGCCAAGTGTAAACGTGCCATGTTTTGATTGACTGATGATCGCATGTTAATGCCAAGTGTAAACGCAGCCAAGATGATGTTAAAAATCATAGTTTATGTTGCCTGGTTGAAACGGGGTTTCCATGGATCCTTAAGTCTTAAAGTCTTACATTTAATTGCATCAAATTTAAGGCCATAAAAAGTCTTAAATTGTACAAGAAAGTCTTAATTATGATTTCAAGAGGTCTTCAACATTGGGGCGGAAAAGACCAGAATTGTGATATAGCTTAATGTGACAGTTAAACTTCAAAAAGCTATGATTTCATTAAATAAACAGGAGCACTGCATGTTTCAAAGCCCGGTGCTGTACTGCTTTGTGTACTGACATTACTGGGTTATGTTTCTGCCATTCTGAAAGCGCCACCTGCTGGCAGAGAATGAATGTGTATTAATAAGCCTGTTGTTTTTGTTCAGACAAAGTCACTTTCAAGAAAAGTCTGTTCACTCCGTGGCCATGTTTGCAACGCCTCTGGGCAGCTCATCCAAAACCAAGTCCTATCTAATTGAAATGGGGAATCCTAAAATCTCAAAACCTGCCCTATGAAATTACGTTTCAAATCAGCAACAAAATCTGAAATTAACTGTCCTATGAATGTTGTTTATAATGCTCAAATAGCATTTAAAAAGCTTATTTTTCAGGCTAGACCAGCCAATGCGCATGTGCAGTTTAGGGCTGCGCGGTATAAAAAAATCCGATAACTAGATCCAATAAAGTATGCTTCCTGGTAAATCAATCAATCAGTCTGATTTATCTGAGATTTGTCTTCTTTCCGAGTGCAAGTGATTGCAGCTTTAAACTGCACTGACTCTCAGCATGTTGTGCTCATTACGTCATCATTTGCAAACATGTCTTCGCCGGTCTGGAAGTTTTTCTCGGTGGCAGAGGAGGACAATGCCATTGCTATTTCCAACGCATGTTCAGCAAGGATTCTGAAAGGAGGAAAAAAGACATCAAGTAGTGTTGTGACAGTGGGGAAATTTTCCCACTGGTTAATCGACGTGTGTCAACACCTTACCGGTATCAACTCGGTGGATGGGGGGTGGACGTCGTTTGAGTCTTCTCTCTTTTCCTCACTTTACTTCGGTTTTAAATAGCTTGTAAGCTCTGTGCGCGTTTTATTTTCACTTTCAAATTGGTGGCAATTCGGCGTCAAGTAGTTGTTTGTTTTTAGTTCGTTTGAATTTTCTCACTTTCCTTTGCTTAAATAGCTTGTAAAAGTACCGTGTACTTTAATTTCACATTTAAATTAACGGCAATTTGGCATCAATTGCTTGAATTAAATTCAAGCAACAACAAAATACAACAGAACATATAGCTAACTTTTATTAACAAAACAAATAAAAATACACCATGATATATGCCTAATATAAAATAACATAACTTACAAATTTTAAATATGCATGGTAGGCCTATACAAAACTGAAAATCGGTAAAGACTGAGGAACAAATAATTATAAAACGTAGAACGTTTATTAGTGAGATGGAAAGTTTTGAGGCACGGACTGCATACACCTTGATGTAAAATAATGGGAAAATATCAGTTTAAATAAAATAAAAATCAGCAAATACTGTGGAACCAAATAGGCTAAATGAGAAACGAATGTTTAATAAATAAATAGACCTTCCAATATCACCTTGTTTATTTCGTAGAAAAACGTTTGGAGCATTTTTTTGTTCATTAAATAAGTTTTTTCTTTCTTAAAGTAACAACCAAGCGGCAGACCGGCAGGCTGATCATAGCTTATGTTTGATCAATTTAGCCTTCTCAAATCATCACGACTTGCCTAAAATAAAATCTATAGATATACTAAAACAGCTGAAGCGCATAACAATGTTTAAACGTTAATCCTAGATAAATGTGTGCTGCATCAGTAGTTTGTGCCGAGAGTGGAAGCTAAAGCGCAGGACATGGAGGCACCAGCACAATCAATTGCAATTTTTTTTCAATGGAAACAACTTGCGCCGTAATTTTTGCTCCTAAACATAAGAGTAATAAATACATCATTCTGAACTGTAAAAGGTCTACTTTTATTTGTGTGCACTCGCAATATCAACAAAACATAGTGCTTTTATCTTGAACAGGAGCGCTTCACAAAAATGAACCGAAATACATGCCTCACAGACATAAATATATCTAAAGAAAGCTTTAAATTGCTACTTAACGAAAACAAAAACTATTTAATACAATTCGTGAAGATTCCCTTTTCTCTAAAGGCACGTCTAACGAGATGGCGGCGAATTCTTACCATTTCCGCAACGCATTCATGGTAACTAATTTTGCTGGGGCTTTTGCTTTATTGCGTGTATTTGAAGGCAGAACTCTTCAGCTGTGCTGACGGCTCGCTGCTGCTGCGGGACACTAAACACCGTCGAGTCGCTCTTGACAGTCGCGGCAGCACGGACTCATGTTGTTTCCACCAGCGCGGCAATTTTTTTTTTCATCAATAATTAATGGATGTCTAAAATATAAAGATAAGGAGAAGCCTAAAACAGGCCGCGTCTGAACTATGACGTTAATATTGGCCCGAAGCCCGGCCCTAGGGACATAAAGTACGAGCCCAATTTTTAAATTAAATTTAAAAAAATAATAATAATAATTGGGGGCTAAAAGTGTGTTGTAATGCAAGCATTACTGAACGTGTACAGAGTAAAATATTACTGAAAATTGATTTAGTAATGCCTTACACTACTGCGTTACAGCAAAAAATAATACCTTACTGTAATGCATTACTTTTGTAACTCCTTACTCCCAACACTGCTTAAAGATTATATAAATTTCTCATCCTCGTGCACTAAAAACGTTGAATAGATGCATTTTTTATGCATGAAATATTTGAATATAAATTTGTTAATGAGTTGTTAATTGCAGATAAACCATAGTTCTGTCATAATTCTGTTAAACCATTTCTGTTACAAAGTATTGTGGTGCCTTACACACAAAATAAAAAACATTTGAAGTGTCAGGACTGATGTTTGCTATAGTTAGGCCAGAGCTACTAAAATATTAGTTTAATCAGTGAATCTTAGATTTTGTATTCTCCTGGGTGCAATATTGCAATATATAGAACACACTGCAATATTAATGCAATATCCCACATGGTGTCCTTGTGTGCTGCACATTTTGGCAAATAAAGTAGTTTATCTGATGTTAAGAGGGTATATAGTGGGTTTATATAAATCTGTTCTCCAGTAAATATACAGTGGGTACGGAAAATATTCAGACCCCCTTAAATTTTTCACTCTGTTATATTGCAGCCATTTGCTAAAATCATTTAAGTTCTTTTTTTTTCCTCATTAATGTACACACAGCACCCCATATTGACAGAAAAACACAGAATTATTGACATTTTTGCAGATTTATTAAAGAAAAACTGAAATATCACATGGTCCTAAGTATTCAGACCCTTTGCTCAGTATTTAGTAGAAGCACCTTTTGATCTAATACAGCCATGAGTCTTTTTGGGAAAGATGCAACAAGTTTTTCACACCTGGATTTGGGGATCCTCTGCCATTCCTCCTTGCAGACCCTCTCCTGTTCTGTCAGGTTGGATGGTAAACGTTGGTGGACAGCCATTTTTTTGGTTTAAGTCAGGGCTCTGGCTGGGCCATTCAAGAACAGTCACGGAGTTGTTGTGAAGCCACTCCTTCGTTATTTTAGCTGTGTGCTTAGGGTCATTGTCTTGTTGGAAGGTAAACCTTCGGCCCAGTCCTGAGGTCCTGAGCACTCTGGAGTAGGGCTGGGTATCGAGTTCGATACTTTTTAGGCACCGACCGAATTGCCTCGATACCACAGAGTATCGAAAAACGTCTTGTCGTTCGGTACCAAATTTTGATACCTAAGGGGTTAATCTCATCACCGTCAGTGAGCCAATAAGCCTGCAGCACTAGGTGTGTTTGACTAGAAGCGGCGCTGATTGATCAGTGTTTGACATCCGCGAGAGCGTTTCGAAAGCGTACGGGGAGCAGTCTGCTCTCTATATCGCGCAGTTTGTTTACTACGCACAGACTGAAGTTCGCGTGACGCTCGCGGTGATTTCAGCGTCTGCCGCCTAACTAAATAAAATTTTACCGTTTGATTCGAGTAAAACTAGCGTCATATCATATACACACAGAACTGTAAAGGTATTCCATGCAACCCGTCAAAATAAAAGTTTGGTTTAACTTGGAAGACACTGCGGCAGAAATTTATATTGTTCAGCGGACTGTACATACTGCTATTACTAGGCTACTATTAAAATTATTAAAACCTTATTTTTTTTTTAGTAATGATCACACAACCGTTATTCAACTTTTTTTAATTTTAATAGTAAACCCCCTTTGTTTGCCAAAATAAATAAACTTTGATTTTCAATAGTTTAAAGAAATGTAATTAATGTTTTATGTCTTCATTTGAAAACCAGATACAGAACACAGAATTTCTGAGGAAAAATAAAACATTTAATTAGGCTATTTTAAGACTAAATTTAAATAAACTAAGTTGTTTTTATGCATTCAAATAATTAGACATACTACACCAGAATTTAATAACAATAAAACATGGTGAAAGAAAATAAAACACCCACTTATGAAAGTGGATGAAGATTTTAAATTTCTTGAAGTCTTTAACAACCTAGAAATGATGTTTTAAAATGAACACGCACTAATGTAAACTTAGCCTAACAGATGTGTAAACTGAAAACAATTTGAACTTTATTAAAATTATTTATTGTGTTGGATATATTTTGTTCCTTTTGTGCAGTGGCTCAGGAGATGAGGCTTTGAGTCTGTATAAATATCAACATTAAAAAATAGTTTTTTGAGATAATGTAATCTTATTAAAACTGATTTCATAAAACTGGTATCGAAAAAAAGTATCGTTCAGGAACCGGTATCGAAAATTTTTGAACGATACCCAGCCCTACTCTGGAGAAGGTTTTCGTCCAGGATATCCCTGTACTTGGCCACATTCATCTTTCCCTCGATTGCAAACAGTCGTCCTGTCCCTGCAGCTGAAAAACACCCCCACAGCATGATGCTGCCACCACCATGCTTCACTGTTGGGACTGTATTGGACAGGTGATGAGCAGTGCCTGGTTTTCTCCACACATACCGCTTAGAATTAAGGCCAAAAAGTTCTATCTTGGTCTCATCAGACCAGAGAATCTTCAGGTGTTTTTTAGCAAACTCCATGCGGGCTTTCATGTGTCTTGCACTGAGGAGAGCCTTCCGTCGGGCCACTCTGCCATAAAGCCCCGACTGGTAGAGGGCTGCAGTGATGGTTGACTTTCTACAACTTTCTCCCATCTCCCGACTGCATCTATGGAGCTCAGCCACAGTGATCTTTGGGTTCTTCTTTACCTCTCTCACCAAGGCTTTTCTCCCCCGATAGCTCAGTTTGGCCGGACGGCCAGCTCTAGGAAGGGTTCTGGTCATCCCAAACGTCATCCATTTAAGGATTATGGAGGCCACTGTGCTCTTAGGAACCTTAAGTGCAGCAGAATTTTTTTTGTAACCTTGGCCAGATCTGTGCCTTGCCACAATTCTGTCTCTGAGCTCTTCAGGCAGTTCCTTTGACCTCATGATTCTCATTTGCTCTGACATGCACTGTGAGCTGTAAGGTCTTATATAGACAGGTGTGTGGCTTTCCTAATCAAGTCCAGTCAGTATAATCAAACGCAACTGGACTCAAATGAAGGTGTAGAACCATCTCAAGGATGATCAGAAGAAATTGACAGCACCTGAGTTAAATATATGAGTGTCACAGCAAAGGGTCTGAATACTTAGGACCATGTGATATTTCAGTTTTTCTTTTTTAATAATAATGAACTTAAATGATTTTAGCAAATGGCTGCAATATAACAAAGAGTGAAAAATTTAAGGGGGTCTGAATACTTTCCGTACCCACTGTATATATTTTTTTGTCATAAATATTTTTGTACTGTAATTTCTTAGGGATGCATGATTAATCAAATGCGATTGCAATGTGCATCTTGTCAAAGCCGGTGTTATGATCAATAGTGAATATGAAATACGAGAGTTTGGAGGAAAAATGTTGTTAAATTTGGTATTTTCATGTGCTTTTAGATGGAGCAGCATTTACTACACAGAGCCGTAGTTCACCGACAAGCTAAGCAAACTGCTTTTTTATATATATATATATATATATATATATATATATATATATATATATATATATATATATATATATATATATATATATATATATATATATATATATATATATATATATATATATATAAAAGCAGTTTGCTTAGCTTGTCGGTGAACTACGGCTCTGTGTAGTAAATGCTGATCCATCTGAAAGCACATGAAAATACCACATTAAATAACATGTTTTTACTCAACTCTCTTCATAACGTCAGCCGAGTGTTTCAAATAAATCCTTCTGTGAGATGATGTAGCTTCTTACACCGAATAAGGCACGTGACAGATTTCATAGTATTCTAAGCAGTGATAAAAGGCTATGTCGATTAGCATTGCATTATTTTATACTTAATTATAATGAAAATGGTAATAAGAACTCAGATAACCCATATATTGTCGTAGTCGTGTGTTTATTTGTCACGTTGAATCAATGAAAGCACTTAAATCTTCTGTTTATTCAGCAACCACTATAGGGATTTCCTGGATTTCTTCTGCGGGGTATTTTTGGAGTTTCAGCATGAGAGCGCCATCTGGCCTTTGGAGATTTACTGAAGATTTATTACTGATCACAGAGCTGTGCTTCCCTGACAAGATGCGCATGACAATCGCAGATTTTGCCTAATTGCGTTTTAATTTCTATTAATTGTGCAGCCCTAAGTAATGTTTTTTTTTTTTTTTTTTTCTGTAGAAAACTGCAGGACCCTCGTGTGATGACCACTCTCTCAGTGCTGCTGGGCCTGGATCTAGCTGGCATGGATGAAGAGGAAGAACTGACTCCACCCCCACCCCCTAAACCCAAAGAGACAGCTCCACCTCCTCCCAAAGAGGAAGACCTGCCAGAGAACAAGAGAATGGTACTCTGTCGAAGCAAATTTGGTTTGGTGTAGCTCTTCTCTACACGTACTCTATTTTCCATACAAGTCACACCTGTGTGAGTCGCATTGGGTCAAAATTGCTTTGTTGCAACAAAATAAGTTGCGTGATACGTGTAATTACATTCTGAAATAAGGAAAATAAAATGTTCTCACACAAATATTATAGTGCCTTTAATCATAAACAACATTTGAGTTTATAAAGGCTAAACATATAAACAAATTTGTTTTAAATGAAACTGAAACCGGAGTTGGACTCCCATAACTCTTTCGGCACAAATCCAAGTGTTTAATTATGCAAGGTGTATCCTAATATTTGGTTGCTAAACTAGTATTTATTATGTAAACAAGACTTTGAACTTCTTTCGTGTCCCAGTATCCATGCAAAATGGCATCCTTCACAAGAGCTGATAAAATGTAAAAACTGTAACTTGAATGCAATGTAAGTCGCTTTGGATAAAAGCGTCTGCTAAATGCATAAATGTAAATGCTTAGAATAACACACTGGCGATACAGTGGCCATGTTCTCCAACACAGCCCTACATACAACAGACAATTTAAACTGAGCTGTTTGACTTTTGTGTTTAGTTGACTGCATTTTGGTTTTATGTTGAATATGCTGCAATGCCAAGTTAGCAATGGTGTCTGTCCTAATTTTAACCGTTCTTCCAGGCCTTGAAGGAGAAGGAACTGGGAAATGCAGCATATAAGAACAAAGATTTTGCTACTGCACTGAAGCACTATGAAGAAGCTCTAAAGCACGATCCCACCAACATGACCTATCTGTCAAACCAAGCAGGTAAGAATTAAGCACTATTCTGAGATGGCACATTTGGATGGGACTAAAATCACTGAGTTTTGCAAACACAGAGATACCCCACCTCTCCATGTAAAGCTAATCACTAATCCTGTTCGAATAGGGCTCTTTACATGGAGCTAAGTTTGGCCACCCTACTCACAACTACTGCTTCTGTCTCTTGTTTTTTTTTGTTGTTTTTTTTTTTTTTTTTTTTTTTCTTTTTCCTTGACAAGAACTGAGGTCATATGAGATGTTAGGTCATATGTCAGTAAAAATAAATGTTCCTGTCCTGTCAGCCATTATACTGTGCTCGTAGCGCATTCTTTTCAATTGCACATTCAAATACGGCGGCACATGCCTTTGCCATTTCATATTAAAGCGCGAATGAAATGATCATGCATGTCAGATCCGCATCACGTTCAGCAACGGCAGCTCTTAAAGTAGCGGCTAAATAACCTAATAGCCCAGCTGCTTTGTCTGTTAATCAAAGAACAAAAAAAAAAAAAAAAAAGAGGACATCAGTAACTTTGTAGCTTTAAGGATTCATCTGTATTTAATTTAGATGAAGTTATTTTTGCTAACTTCAGTTTCATTTATTCAGTTTCTGTATATTTCCTACTTGCTGAAGGGCACAGGTAAATGACATTTATTATAATGGGTTTATGTGAAGATTGTTTTTTTTTTTTTTTTTTTAGGTCTAATGTTAAAATTGATAGCTCTCAATTATACTGTATAGTTAGTATAGTCAACATTACATATAGCCAGTGGATCTATATGTAATGAGAAAAATTAGATTAGAAAAAAAAAAAACAATTTCCTAGAGACATCAGTGGTTGTTTACATGCACAACTTTTGTTTCAATTGGATTGAATTCATTCCGATTGATGAATCTGAATGTTGTGTTTACATGAACGTTAAATAAAGTGATTGGGTTGCTTTGCGTGTTTGTCACAAGCTTCAAATCAGAATTGTTTTTATTTTTACATGCACGCACTGCAGGCATATAGAGTTTCCTGCTGTTTGAGCATAAACATTCTCCTACATGGGTTCTTTATTTGTTTTAAATAGCAGAATATTTATCCATTTCTGGCCATAACTTGGTGAAAATGAGTGTATAAACTGCTGTGTTGTGCTGCTTATATTTATTACGCAGTAAAAATACCCCTCCCCACATCCAAAACCAGTCGTCTGCTGATAAGAATCAGAATGTTGTCCTGCTTCATTTCATAGTTGCAGAGTGAAAGGAGAGTTGTATAATGACAGGACAAGCATTTATACAACACTTTATTCAAAAGGAAGAACTGCTCGTTTTTATGCGTCATATGTCATTACGCTAATTCTAAGTCATGTAAATGTGGCCAGTGATTCTTGCCTTCAGTCATTAAAAAGATGCCATTAAACAAATGTAAAAAATATACTGTCTTTGCAATAATTTCACATTCAATCTTCAAATTAATGTAGAAACAACAATTTAAATTTATATTTAAAAACTTTAATGTTAGGTGGGATTAATTGATTAATTTTAGAAAATTGTGCAATCAATTTTATTTATTTTTTATCAATTGACACCACTTGTTTGGATGATTCACAGAATGCTATTTAGGGCTTTAAGTTCTCCGGCACCGTGCGGAGAAAAAAAAAAAAAAACTTTATCACTTTGGAGTCCATGAGTTCGCCAACCAATGGTATGAGAGGAGCACAGCTTTCACTCTCAACCAAACTAACATTACTAGCCAATCAGAATTATTATTTTTTTGCTCTTATAAACACGAGACGTCCATAATAGTACAGGTCCTTCTCAAAAAATTAGCATATTGTGATAAAGTTCATTATTTTCTGTAATGTACTGATAAACATTAGACTTTCATATATTTTAGATTCATTACACACAACTGAAGTAGCTCAAGCCTTTTATTGTTTTAATATTGAT
Organism: Barbus barbus; assembly: GCF_936440315.1. Lineage (NCBI taxonomy): Eukaryota > Metazoa > Chordata > Actinopteri > Cypriniformes > Cyprinidae > Barbus > Barbus barbus. Next base: position 10,468,441 of record NC_136733.1, read on the forward strand.
GATTTTGGCATACAGCTCATGAAAACCCCAAATTCCTATCTCAAAAAATTAGCATATTTCATCCGACCAATAAAAGAAAAGTGTTTTTAATACAAAAAAAGTCAACCTTCAAATAATTGTTCAGTTATGCACTCAATACTTGGTCGGGAATCCTTTTGCAGAAATGACTGCTTCAATGCGGCGTGGCATGGAGGCAATCAGCCTGTGGCACTGCTGAGGTGTTATGGAGGCCCAGGATGCTTCGATAGCGGCCTTAAGCTCATCCAGAGTGTTGGGTCTTGCGTCTCAACTTTCTCTTCACAATATCCCACAGATTCTCTATGGGGTTCAGGTCAGGGGAGTTGGCAGGCCAGTTGAGCACAGTAATACCATGGTCAGTAAACCATTTACCAGTGGTTTTGGCACTGTGAGCAGGTGCCAGTTCGTGCTGAAAAATGAAATCTTCGTCTCCATAAAGCTTTTCAGCAGATAGAAGCATGAAGTGCTCCCAAATCTCCTGATAGCTAGCTGCATTGACCCTGCCCTTGATAAAACACAGTGGACCAACACCAGCAGCTGACATGGCACCCCAGACCATCACTGACTGTGGGTACTTGACACTGGACTTCAGGCATTTTGGCATTTCCCTCTCCCCAGTCTTCCTCCAGACTCTGGCACCTTGATTTCCGAATGACATGCAAAATTTGCTTTCATCCGAAAAAAGTACTTTGGACCACTGAGCAACAGTCCAGTGCTGCTTCTCTGTAGCCCAGGTCAGGCGCTTCTTCCGCTGTTTCTGGTTCAAAAGTGGCTTGACCTGGGGAATGCGGCACCTGTAGCCCATTTCCTGCACACGCCTGTACACGGTGGCTCTGGATGTTTCTATTCCAGACTCAGTCCACTGCTTCCGCAGGTCCCCCAAGGTCTGGAATCGGTCCTTCTCCACAATCTTCCTCAGGGTCCGGTCACCTCTTCTCAGAGTAATCATATCATCTCCGTAAGAACTATATGATTGCCAGAACAAATTTAGCGGGATTTTTATTTTTTTTTATATATAAAGTCCTGATCTCTTAATGGTTACCGGTAATTTAGCAGTAAAGACTGTATGTGTGAAAGGCACTAAACCCTTCCTCTGTATATGCTGGGAATTTAAATTCTCAGCGTTCATCTGGGAAAACGGTGTCCATTATCTCACTAGATTTGAAACGTAAATCATTTATAAACCTTTGCCAGCACAGGAGAATACATCAACCTATTTCTAAATATACCATTTATTGTACATCGCGATTTCAGAATAAAAGTTTGAGTTTGCATGTGGCCAAATATTAAAATAATGGATTTAAACGTTTAATCACGCTGTAAAGTGAAACATTACCAGGCCGTTGGTGCCCTCTGCAGGTATTTGTTATAATCATGGGTGTCGGAACCATTGTATGTGGGTGGGACAGGACCCACCCACTTTTGAAGACCAATGATATTGGACCCACCCACTTTTACCATCTCTAATTCAGCGAATGTCTGTGCATTTTTCAGAGAGCTGTCGGTCAAATCCATTCCACATGACGAATGCCGTAATAAATTAAACTCCATTTAGCTACAGCCTTGAGTTCCACACTGCTGCTTCCTCAAACTATTCCACTTGGCTCATTCAGGGTCCATATAACTCCATTCTGTGTTTTCAGTAGTTACTCGCGCCTGCTGCACTCCCGCGACACAGCAAAGTAAACAAAGCATCTTAGCGTATCTGCTGATCATACACCTAACCCTACCCGATACTTTTAAACTTTTCGATTATTTCTTTCACTTTTATTTTTATTGAAAACAAATGCCTTTCTGATATAATGTGAGATGTGAAAAGGGAGAAGAACGATTTCGGCAAAAGGCGGACGCAAACTCTGGTCGCTCGCATCAAAAACACTATGCGCTTTACCACCTGCACCACTGGAATTGTGCTTAAAGCGCCGTCTTTTTTAGTGTTGTGCCGTTAGTGGAGAGGTAATGTAAATAATCCCTGCCAACAAGGCAGTTTATTCCGTTAATTAAAAGGCACCAGACTACAGAAAATGGCATATACTCCAGTAATATTTTTTTCTGGGGGAGGACCCACCCACATTTATGCCCTTCCCACTTAGCTTTTGTTCAAGTGTGAAGATAAAATGTTTGGTGAGTTTTAATTTAAAGTCATATGTAGGATAAAACCACCTTAACTACTCTCACAAATCCACACATTCTACAAGTGAATACTTCTAATTAAGTTTGTCTGTTTTCTTTCTTAGCTGTGCATTTTGAAAAGGGGGAGTTTGATAAGTGCAGAGAGCTTTGTGAGAAAGCCATTGAGCTGGGCAGAGAGAACCGGGAGGATTACAGACAGATTGCCAAGTAAGTTTTCTGTACCAGAACAAATCTGAAAAGTGAGTGTTAATGTATTTATGGTACCTCTAAACTGATTTATTTGTCTCTGTTTGGTTGCAGGGCATACGCCAGGATTGGTAATTCCTATTTTAAGCAGGAGAAGTACAAAGAGGCAGTCCAGTTTTTTAATAAGAGTCTGACAGAGCATCGCACACCTGAAGTCGTCAAGAAATGCCAGCAGGTCATTGAGATTTTTGGTGAAAGATTCACACCAATATGCCCTATTATATCTCTCTTTTCTGTTAGACTGTGGTGTCCTGGTCATATTTCACCAGAAAATGAAAGTGATGAATTAAGAATTTTATTTTGCTTTTAAATTTTTTTATTTATTTACTTTTAAATACTGTCCCATTATACAATTAAAAAACCCTAATTTTAGCATTATGTAGTGTGAAATGAGACTTAAACTCAGAAGTAAAATATCTATACTCAACTGTTTTTTCAAAACAGGCAGAAAAGGCTTTAAAGGAACGGGAGAAGGAGGCCTACATCAATCCAGATTTGGCACTGGAAGAAAAAAACAAGGGCAATGATGCCTTCCAGAAGGGTGTGTATATGAACCAAATCATCAATGCTGTAACATTCCGATTTAATAAGATTTATTTTGAAATAATTTAGACTGCGATTTTCATTTGTTCTGTTTCTGTATGATATGTAGGTGACTATCCTTTGGCCATGAAACATTACTCAGAGGCCATCAAGAGAAACCCTTATGATGCAAAACTCTTCAGCAACAGAGCTGCCTGCTACACCAAACTACTGGAATTCCAGCTGGCCCTCAAGGTACAATCATGCATACAAACACACACACAGAGATTGTTTGAAGCTCTTGTAGTGGGCCAGATCATGTTCATGTTGTGAGTTTTTGTCACGTTATTTAAGATGAGTATGAGAGTATCGGATGACTCCATTCTTTTTCCTCAGGGCACCGGCTATGGAATTTCAGGTAACACTCTACATTAGGGAACACATTCACTATTTACTAAGTTTTCTCTCGATAAACTCCTAATTTGCTGCTTATTGATAGTAAGATAGTTGTTTGGAGTAATTATGCTTAGGTATTGGGTAGGGGTGCTCCAATTGATCAGATACCGATCATTATTGGCCGATAATCGCTTTGGGATGTTTGATCGATGGTCGCTAAAAAGGCAGATCTCAAAAAAACGATCTCTAGCTGATGACGCGTAAGAGGTTTGGCACGACATGCAGCGGGACTGTCTCAGTCTCTGTCTGGTGCGGGTGAAATAATTAAAATGCTGAAGGTGAGGTACAATTCATATTTATTCATTAAATAACATAGTAATTTGAAATTTTCTGTGAGACATTTAATAAACGGCCTGTGTGAATCACCGCGTGCTTTCCGTCTCAATGCGCAAACGGCTTCAAATCACATCACGTCTGCATTATAAGCGTGCTGCGCGCTGCATAGTTGACACAGGAATTGTCACTTGCACAATAGAAGCAGTGTTGCATCATTACTAAAGTTTATAAATTGCTTTTCTTGTTAATTCTTGCCAGTAATTAACCATTCTTTCCTCTCCTAGAGACCGGTTGCTCATGCGCGCACAATGCCAGGTTCACATTACTCTGTTTGTAGTGCGTATGGTGCGTATATTTCTGCACTCATGTTAACTGATCAGAGTGTTCTGCACGCGGTTGCAGTCCGGCAGTGCGTTCAAGAGTGGTGCGACTGCAACAGTGTAGCAATCGTTTCCGCACTGAGTCTATCTTTGCTGTACTGCACGCATTGAATTATGAACATGGATTGACACATGTAGTAATTGCACTATAAATGCATATAATTAAAGTCTACTGTGTTTCAGAGTAATGGCTAGGTTTAAAGGAAAAAAGCACTTAGATAAACAAGGCAATAGCCTAATAGATGGCACTCATGGAGGTATGGAAAGCAAAGTTCTTTATAAACCGCAGGATTGCATATAATAAAGATTGAAATGCAAAAGAAAATTCAGTAGAGCTGACTGCCAGTCATAAGTTAATTTAGAATGTCTGTGATGACACAAAAGTAGTTTAAATGTTTTGCCACTTGCTTGAGCAACTTGATATATAAATCTAGAAGTAGCCTAAAAGTAAAAAGCATTGAATAATGCATTTCTTATATTTATTGCATTTAAGCACATCTATAAAGATTGTATTACTGTAAAAGAAAAAAATTATCCCAATGAAAAGCTTTTTCAGTAACAATGTTTGGATTAGAAATCAAAATAATGGATAAATGTTGTTTGTGGTAAACCGATGGATCAGTAGTGGACTCCTGTGTGAAATCAGCCTTGTGCTGTGTGTAAGGTCTTCTGCAACAATTGCACAACTGTAAAAACAAAAATGCACTGGATGAGCAAACATTTAGGTGAGAGAAATTTATATTTTTGAAAAATGTAAAAAAAAATAAGCCCCCTCCACTCCTCAAATAAGAAAAGAAATCCTCTCTTATAAGAGTCCCCTACGTGGGGATTTCCCCCCATTTTCAAAAATGAAATTCAGGCACTGAAAAAAATGTCTAAAAATACTGATTGGTGTATCACTATAAATAATATTACATGATAAAAAGATGGCTTTAAAAAGATCGGTATCGGTGATCAGATCGGCAGATACTGCTTTGTGATCGGCAATCAATGATCGGCCTCAAAAATCCTGATCGGAGCACCCCTAGTATTGGGTTGGATTAAGGGAGCTAGAAAGTCATTCAGAATAAGGCAAAAATATGTGCTTTATAAGTACTAATAAACAGCCAATATGCATGCTAATAAGCAGCTAATTAATGGTGAATAGTGTTCTCTAATCTAAAGAGTTACCTCATTTTTCCTGTACTGTAAATCTAGGTGGATTGACAAATAAAAATATGCAAATTGGAGAGCGTTTCAGCGACAAGTCTAAAGGATTTGTGATACATTGGTGACCTGTAGAGCTACTTGTTTTATTAACACAAAGACACAGGTGGTAGACAATTAAATAACACAACTATGTAATGAATACTATGAATGGATAAATGAAGTGCATAAGACTGCCCCCTATCATTGCTTTCAGAAAAGAAAATGCTCTTAATAGTCTTAAACTTGAGCATGTTGAATTTGTTCCAGAGACCGTGTTGTTATTGCTTTAGCTGTGATTCAAAGGGGAGGAATTTATAGATGCAACTTCTCAGAGCGTCATCACATTAACACCTGAGACATTTTACAGCATTAACCATTAACAGCACAATAACAGGGAAAAAACAGATTCTACATTGTCAATAATCGACTAGTTATCTGACTAGTTTACCATCCTGTCCTGTCACGGTTAACCATCACCTCTTGGTCTGTTTATCAGGACTGTGAGGAGTGCATCAAACTGGACCCAAACTTCAGTAAGTGCTATACATTTTGTTTTCTCAGCTTTCATGTGAGAGCAAGAAATGTGTGTGTGTGTGTGTGTGTATATATATATATTTATTTATTTATTTATTTATTTATTTTCGTGGTGTCAAAATTAGCGCGTTAACGCAGGCAATTAATCTTTTCAGATTAACGCATTAAAAATATTTAACGCAGGGGGCGGGGCTAGGGTTGGCCACCCCATTCACAACTGCTGCCTCCGTCACTTTTTTTTTTTTTTTTTTTTTTCTTGAAAATGATTGCGTTTATTTCGATGCAGAACATATTTATGACCACATCAAACAGGAGACGTTTCAGACGCGCGCTCTAACGTCGCCTCCGAGTCAAGCGAGCACGTAAAAGATACTGTGCTCGTATTACGCGCTCTTCAAATACATGCACAAAGGTGCGGGTGTGCGCTGTAGCCTGTATCATTTCATATCAAACAGCGAAAGAAACTACGTGCATGCAATGTCGTAGTTATGATGTCAGTTAAGGTTAAACTTCATAAAGGCGATTTAAAGCCGCCTTAAAACTGTGTGCTTGCATGCAGTGTTATATATGCGTCGCATTTAAGAACATGTCTCTGAAATGGGTTTAAAAACTGTCCTGAGGCACCCCAGCACTGTCTCCCTCATCTAAAACACCCAATTCAACTCGTCCGCTCAGAGACTTTAAGACCTGAAGTGGGTCGGAAAAGGTAAAGCGATTTGTGAGAAAATAAGATGCATGTCAAATCCGTGTCACGTTCAGCAGCAGCAGCAGCAGCTTTTAAAGCAATAGCAGGCAAATAATAACCAGCTGCTGTGATGTTTAATAATCCAAGAGTAAAAGAAAAAAGGAAATCAATAACTTCTATAGCTTTAAGGGGTTCATCTATATTTAATTTAGTGTTTGATAACTATTATTAATTGTCTGTATATTTCTACTGAAGGGCACAGGTAGGTAAATATGTAATTTATTATAATGGGTTCATGTGAAGATTGTTTTAAGTTCACTTAAATTAGAAGTTAAGTCTAATAAATGTTAAAATTGATAGCTCTCAATTATACTGTAATGGTTAAATATTCAGAGGAAAAAACTATTTACAGAGACATCAGTAGTATTGATATCCGTGATGCTGGCCTTCAATCATACAAAAGATGCCATTAAAGAAATATTAAAAATATACTGTATGTTGTTTGTACATTGTACATTTTGAAGATTGAATGTGAAATTATTGCAATATAAAAGTATATTTAAAAACTTTGTTAGTAAAGTAAAGTCGTGACGTATTGTCAAGTATGGTGACCCATACTCGAAATTGGTGCTCTGCGTTTAACCCATCCAAGTGCACACACACAGCAGTGAGTAGTGAACAAATGCACACACACACACCGTGAACACACACCCGGAGCAGTGGGCAGCCATGCTGCAGCGCCCGGGGAGCAATTGGGGGTTCGGTGCCTTGCTCAAGGGCACCTCAGTCGTGGTATTGAGGGTGGAGAGAGTGCTGTACATTCACTCCCCCCACCTACAATCCCTGCCGGCCGGGGACTCGAACCCGCAACCTTTCGATTACGAGTACGACTCTCTAACCATTAGGCCACGACTTCCCCCAAGGTGGGATTAATCGTGATTAATTTTAGAAAAATGTGCCTTTTTTTTTTTATCAATTGACAGCACTTTTGTATGTATATGTTTTATTTTGCAAACACCTTACATTATACACTCACTTTTAGTTAAGGGTTACACACGCAAGGGAGCAGCACTGGAGGCTATGAAGGAGTTCTCTAAAGCAATGGATGTGTACCAGAAAGCTCTCGAGCTTGACTCCAACTCAAAGGTATACATGACCTGCTCCATTATCTCTGAGTTTTCGAGGAGGATTGTGCTGGTGGTGATGGCCTGACATATTAACATTATATTTCTCTATTCCTCTGTCACTACAGGAGGCCACAGAGGGTCTGCAACGTTGTATGGTGAGCCAAGCAATGCGTAACGACAGCCCAGAGGATGTGAAACGGAGGGCCATGGCTGACCCAGAGGTGCAGCAGATCATGAGTGATCCTGCCATGCGCATGATCTTAGAGCAGATGCAGAAAGACCCACAGGCCCTCAGCGAGTAAGAAACCATTAGAGTATTATTTTCAGCATTTTGCAGTGGTTTACAATCTGGCTTCCCCAGTGCGCTGGGTGTTTCCATTTATCTACCACTCTTGATTCAACTAATATTGTCTCTGCATGAACTGAGCTGGGGGTGTAGATTAGTGAGATGCAAAGCTACCGTCACTGTAGACTTTAAGCACTGCAATTGATATGACATCACACTCTGAAGTGTGTTTTTAAGAAACATTAAAAAAAAAAATTTAACCCAAAAATGTTAAACACAATTTAACCTGTAATATATATTCTTCACCTTACTGTAAATCTGCAGTCCTGAATTTGAAAAATGTGGTGTAAAATGTAGTGTTGTCAAAAATATCGATATTTCGATAAATATCGATACTGAAATATCTGAACGGTACAATATTAATTTCCCGAAGTATCGATACACCGATACTGGCCGAGCTGTCACTTTCACTTCTCTCCAAAGGCGCGTGGACAAGCACCACACGTGACCGCACTCATCTCCTTCGCTCTGGTTAAATAGCAAAAGTGAAGTGAATAGAAAGATGACTGCTCTGGTTGTTAAAGAACACAGCAGGAGCGCTATCTGTAGGGATCTATGATCTCCGCGATGCAGAGAACGCACGGAATCCAGTCATAAAAACGGAATTTACAGTTTCTGTGTGAATGTGCTGCTCGCGGTGATTTCAGCGTCTGCCGTCTCAATGAGGACATAAATACATCAACAATATCTCCAGAACTGATCTGAAAGGCACTTTACGAGCATTTTACCATTTAATTTGAGTAAAACTGGCGTCATATCATACACACAGAGAACTTTAGAAGTATTCACGGCAACCCGTCAAAATAAAAGTTCGGTTTAACTTAGCCTATTAAAGACCGTGTGCCAGAAATAGGCTATATAACTATTATTTAGTAGAATGTACATAATACTACTACTTACTACTACTGTTATTTTTTTTTTAAAGAAATAATCACAAAATATTTTAATTTTAATAGTAAATCCCCTTCATTTGCCAAAAATGTAAATGTTTAATTTTCATTAATTCAAATATAAATGAATTAAAATTGTTTTATGCCTTCATCTGATATCCAGTAAAATTTAAATACACAACACAGAATTTCTGAGGGGGAAAACACATTTCATAAGGCTACTGTAAGAATAAATACAAATTGTTTGTATGCATTCAAATAATAGACATGCTAAAACACAGAATTTGGTAACAATAAAACATAAGGTGAGAAAAAAATAAAACATTTCATACGGCCCTAAACGTGTCATTTTTGTTACACTTTTAATAAATTAAATGTTAAATTGTATAATTTTCATGATTTTAATGAATTAGACATGCTTTTAGATTAATAGCATTTAATTTGACCATTAAAAAAAAAAGAGTCCAGAAAAATTCAAACGGAAAAAAACGGAATCCAGAAAAATTAAAATGGAAAAAAATTGAATGTAGAAAAATTTTTAACGGAATTTGGGGAAAAATAAAACGGATTTCATAGGGCCCTATATCTGGAAATATTTTGGTTATGAAGCAAATGAGAATATCAACAAATAGAACTTTGGATTTTAATTAGTACATGTATTAGTAAACGTTAGTTTCAATTAACATTTAACTAAGATTAATAAATAAATCAACAAATGCAGTACCTCAAGACATTTTTTTGTTCATGTAAAATATACCGCATGTTCTCGACTTGTTACATTTATCTTTAAATTGAAAAAATTACCCCCTTAATATTGTGGCAGTTTTTTTTCTCCGTGGTATCGAAAATGGTATCGAGTATCGATATTTTTCAAGGTATCGTATCGAAGTTAGAAATTCCAGTATCGTGACAACACTAGTAAAATGTGAGGTGGGAGATAATTTTTTTTTGTTGTTTTTTTTTTATTATTATTTATTGACATTCACAGAATTTAAGCAGATTTTACCTCCAAATTCCCATTATTGTAATGTGTTCTGAGCCCCCGTGCCGTCCTGTAAGCATTTTAAAAATTGTGTTTTCTTGAAGGCCTGTATGAACGTAAACATTCAGTTGCATGTGAAAAGGTTAGATTAAAAGTAACAAAATTAATAGAAATTAAAAGATGGCAAAACTAAAGAGAAAACAAATTGTTGTGAACCCCGTTTGTTACGGATTTGAAATGGTGAAAAAAAAATAAAATTATATATAAAATTATGAATATATACAATATTATTATTATTATATATTTTTTCTTTCTTTAAGAAAAGTTTTTATAAATGTGTCCAGACATGTTCTTGAATTTGTGATCTTCATATAATGTAAATATTTAGGATTTTTCAGTGTCTCATTTGTCTTTTTTTTTTTTTTTTTTTTCCTCTGTCCATCTAGTCATCTAAAGAACCCTGTCATCGCTCAGAAAATTCAGAAACTGATAGATATTGGGCTAATAGCAATTCGGTGATCAAAGGAACCAGAAGAAAACCCAGGACATTATTCATCTACAGAACAGCAACAAGAAGACTACGAAGGATGGTGGCATTGCAAACAAATTATTTACCAAATTTAAGACACCTTAACCCAGGGATAGGCAACTTCAGTCCTGGAGGGCGGGTGTCCTGCAGAGTTTAGCTCCAACCCTAATCAGTCACACCTGGCTATAACTTTCTAGTGATCTTGAAGACATTGATTAGCTTCTTCAGGTGTGTTTGATTAGGGTTGGAGCTAAACTCTGCAGGACACCGGCCCTCCAGGACCGAAGTTGCCTATCCCTGCCCTAACCCTTCTCCTCCCACTCATCCCAATAATCTTTATTTTATGTTTTTGAAGCCTTAATTGGACTAAAAATGTGGCCATTTGGTATTGCCTCAGCACTACATTCGCTATTATCAGTTGTCATGGTTTTCAAACGTTTTATTGTTCATACATTAGTGTATTAAAGAGTGGGGTTTGAACCTTCATATTAAAAGCAATTACCTTTTTTTGTATTTATTTTTTTTACAGCTCAGTGTTTGTCAGATTAAATGCATATTCATTCTGAATCTCTTCTCTTATGGTTTTTGTATGTGGGGGTATTGTTTCTTCCATGCTTTGGAGGAGAAGGTGAGGGAAGTGTTGTGACATCAGCTCGCCATCAGTGGTCAAGTTTCACATCGTAGGCCTGTTAGAAATCTGTCTGTCTCTGAATGTGAATGCATCGCTATTATTGTACTATATAATGCACTTCTATTCATGGGGAAGAGCTTCATAGCTCAGAAGGCCTCCCACCTGTTTGGCTTTGGTTCATAGTTTGCGATCGATTAACTGACTGATTTCAGCTTCACCATATAGAAATGCAACATCAGTTTAATAAAGTTCTGGATCCATGAAGTTGTGTGACGTGTGTAACTCAACATGCATTCATTATGTATGGGATGGTACATTACAATAATGCTTACTATTTCTATACTACCAGTTTAATAGTATTTTTGTATAATGTAAGTTTTGTTTACTATTTAAACCTGATGTAGAGAATGCTAGGATGACCTACAATGTGCAGGATACAACCCCAACTCAGTGTTTGGAATACTGTATCCCACAATGCAATGGGTTCAGCTTGACCATCAATTTTCAGTGTAAATCGACTGAAGAAGCAAAATCGTGCTACGGTCTACTATTCACATATATATATATACACAGGTCCTTTTCAAAAAATTAGCATATTGTGATAGTTCATTATTTTCTGTAATGTACTGATAAACATTAGACTTTCATATATTTTAGATTCATTACAACACAACTGAAGTAGTTCAAGCCTTTTATTGTTTTAATATTGATGATTTTGGCATACAGCTCAAGAAAACCCCAAATTCCTATCTCAAAAAATTAGCATATTTCATCCGACCAATAAAAGAAAAGTGTTTTTAATACAAAAAAAGTCAACCTTCAAATAATTATGTTCAGTTATGCACTCAATACTTGGTCGGGAATCCTTTTGCAGAAATGACTGCTTCAATGCGGCGTGGCATGGAGGCAATCAGCCTGTGGCACTGCTGAGGTGTTATGGAGGCCCAGGATGCTTCGATAGCGGCCTTAAGCTCATCCAGAGTGTTGGGTCTTGCGTCTCTCAACTTTCTCTTCACAATATCCCACAGATTCTCTATGGGGTTCAGGTCAGGAGAGTTGGCAGGCCAATTGAGCACAGTAATACCATGGCCAGTAAACCATTTACCAGTGGTTTTGGCACTGTGAGCAGGTGCCAGGTCGTGCTGAAAAATGAAATCATCTCCATAAAGCTTTTCAGCAGATGGAAGCATGAAGTGCTCCAAAATCTCCTGATAGCTAGCTGCATTGACCCTGCCCTTGATAAAACACAGTGGACCAACACCAGCAGCTGACATGGCACCCCAGACCATCACTGACTGTGGGTACTTGACACTGGACTTCAGGCATTTTGGCATTTCCCTCTCCCCAGTCTTCCTCCAGACTCTGGCACCTTGATTTCCGAATGACATGCAAAATTTGCTTTCATCCGAAAAAAGTACTTTGGACCACTGAGCAACAGTCCAGTGCTGCTGCTCTGTTCAAAAGTGGCTTGACCTGGGGAATGCGGCACCTGTAGCCCATTTCCTGCACACGCCTGTACACGGTGGCTCTGGATGTTTCTACTCCAGACTCAGTCCACTGCTTCCGCAGGTCCCCCAAGGTCTGGAATCGGTCCTTCTCCACAATCTTCCTCAGGGTCCGGTCACCTCTTCTCGTTGTGCTGCGTTTTCTGCCACACTTTTTGCTTCCCACAGACTTCCCACTGAGGTGCCTTGATACAGCACTCTGGGAACAGCCTATTCATTCAGAAATTTCTTTCTGTGTCTTACCCTCTTGCTTGAGGGTGTCAATGATGGCCTTCTGGACAGCAGTCAGGTCGGCAGTCTTACCCATGATTGCGGTTTTGAGTAATGAACCAGGCTGGGAGTTTTTAAAAGCCTCAGGAATCTTTTGCAGGTGTTTAGAGTTAATTAGTTGATTCAGATGATTAGGTTAATAGCTCGTTTAGAGAACCTTTTCATGATATGCTAATTTTTTGAGATAGGAATTTTGGGTTTTCATGAGCTGTATGCCAAAATCATCAATATTAAAACAATAAAAGGCTTGAACTACTTCAGTTGTGTTGTAATGAATCTAAAATATATGAAAGTCTAATGTTTATCAGTACATTACAGAAAATAATGAACTTTATCACAATATGTTAATTTTTTGAAAAGGACCTGTGTATATATATAGTATACACATTATGCGGTTTCAAACAGTGTGCATGAAAACTATGAAAAGTCATGATCAGCTGAGCGTAGAAATTACGATTCACCATGGCAACCGCTCCCACCAAAAAGACGTCAGCGCGCCTACTTCCGTCAATGCTTAACTTTACTGCCGATCACTTAACTTTTATAATATCAGAGGTGAAAACTGGAAATTATTGAACTGATATTCATTTTAATAGTATTCCATGGCCACAAAAAGGAAAAAGACAGAAAAAAAGAAACAAGAACGTGGCAGCGGCTAAAAATGAAGTATAAAAACACAATTCAATCAAGGTAAAGCTTTAAACATGAAAGGTTCATGGGTGTGGGCTAAATTATTTTACAAACATTTGACATTAAATGTCTATTTCTATGCTTTTTCCACATAGTCTAAAACACTCTTTTCACATAATTAAATATTCTCTTAATTAGAGTATAAAATTAACTACTGATTTGTCGACAGCAAGAAGGCAGAGGCTCCCAAAAATGGGGGAGAACCTGCACCAGCACCACTGACAGATAAAGAGGAGATGCTCAAGTATTGGAAGATTTCTAAAATCCAAAAGTAAAAAAAAAAAAGAACTTTTGCTTTGGTATTAGGAAATAAAGATGACCAAAAAAATGTGAATAATTTGTTTGTTTAACAGCTGTGGTGGTGGTTACGGCTTGTACGGACAATTTTACTTGTTTTAGGTAAAATGCACTTAAAAGGAAAATCCCCCAGGAAACAAGACTAAATATAGACAAATATATATGAACATATATAATGCATATTAAGATTTTTTATATATTTGTACTTGAAATAAGACAAAAATACTCAGTAAGAAAATCTATTTTGCAGCGTGAATGAATGAATAAGGTATTTAAACTTCACTAACACTATAAAAAAGGGGAGGAGACCGAAAGAAACTCTGGGTTTACCGAAGAAAACCTTCTCCCAACCAGGTTAGGTTCAAAGTTACCACGGTAACTGACTCTGAGTATAAGTTACCTCTCTTTTAGAAACGGGCTTGACTTACCCTGCTTTCTTGGGTTTGACAAACCTCCCATTTTCAAACGGAAAACCCAGAGTTTCCCTCATTTCAGGGTTAACATACTCAGAGTTTTCACTTAACCTCCTTTCTGAAACGGGCCCCAGGTGAGACACAGGGCCTGTGTCCATTATAAAATATCCAGATAGAAATTTGTCAGTGGGAAAGTGCCCAAGCAACATTGCTCAAAAAAAGTTGCCCTGTGTTTCATCAGCCTTAGTTACTCCTGATGTAATTGCATTAAATGCTATAGACTATAAAACGATTATATACAAAATATTATATAATACATTATATAAAACCAAAATATAGCATCTAATGTTAATTTGATTTATTATTATTTATTTATTTTCTCGTATCCACCTCCTTTTGGTCAACTCAAGAATAAGTATTAACTTAAAACTTACTTAACACTGGTAATAGTACAATGCAGAAAGTCAAGGATTGTTTTGTTGTTAGCCTGTAGCAAACACTTGATCATCCACTGACGTGTTAGATCTATGAAAGTATTGCTAATATTTTAGTAATGGAGTGGTACCATCCTGGTTTACCAGCTGGGTCGACTTGGACCAGATATAGAAACCAGCAAAACTGATAGAAGCAACAAATTGTGGCTACTGGTTTACTTAAAGGCATAGTTCAGTGCACCTAAAAATTACAATTCTCTCATTTACTTTTAAGATGTTCCAAACCTACATGAGTAGTATTTTTTTCCTGCTTAAAGTCCTTTGAAATGGCTAACACCAACTACTTACATTCTTTTGTGTTTATCAGAAGAAATAAACTTATACAGGTGTGGAACAACTTGAGGGTAAAAAAAATTATAATTTTCATTTTTGAGTGAACTATCCCTTTAAGGATGCAGCTTCTGACTGTACAATACATTTCATGCTCATTGCATTTTAAATTGCAGTTTAAACAATTCAATATTTTGATAAACAATAACAAAATTTTATTAAAGACAGATGGGAAAACATTCATCCTTCATACTGTCATCTAACAAAAAATAAATAAAAAAATGTATGGATGGTATGGATTATAAATTTATGGCACACCTCCAGGAATCACCGGGTGTAAAAATCACCTTAATTATTTGTCCATCCGCTCTGATATAATGTCTTGTATCTGTACACTGCTGCCTCGGAACACATTCATCTACTCAGAGTAGCAGATCCAAAGCACAAGCAAAACAATATTTCTTTTCACAAGACGCACAAAGTTGTACATTTTTAGCCACTGGAGGGCCAACAGTTACATATTGTAGCTTTAAAGTTTTTTTTTTTTTTCATCCTAAACTGAAACAACAATAGTAATTGATTTTTATCACCTTTTAAATAAATAAATAAATAAACTCAGTTCTGCAAAATCTATCCAGCAGGGAGCACTATATAGTTACCTGTATAATAGTTGATGTATAAGTGCAGTAATCTTAAGATAAGTCAAATTTATTAAACTGTATTGTGGGAGCAGAAGTCTTCTAGATGTATTCTATTAAAATAAATAAATGCATGCATACATAAAGTAAAAACAAAAACAAAGTAGCGTATGTGGCTTTGTTTCATTTTAAAAGTGCATCACTATCACAGGAAGAGGAAGAGAAAGCTGTTTATGGGTAGCTGAACCCTTAAGAAATCAGTCTGAAAAAGAGAAGAGGCATTCACTCACATAGACGGGGTGAAACCTCAGCAGAAAAAGACAGAAAAAAAGAGGGAGGAAGTGACAGCACATATCTCATAAGTTCTTGAGAGAGACAGATAGAAAGTGCTAGAGACCAAGGGCGTAGTCTGTACATCGCTTAACATTTTTGGAACCACAACCATATGAGGTAAGAAACAGAAAAAAATGAAACACAACAGAAAGGAAGGGTGGGATGTTTTATCTGACGGCTTTTGTAAGGTTTAGAAGAGAAGGTGCACATTCGCGGGCCTTCAGGCCTACAGTGTACCGTAGAGACACTATCTTTGTTTTTGTCATAATGATTTCTTAAGTTTATTTATTTATTATTTTAATCAAAGTGTACAATATTCTTGGTGCACCCTGCTACATGTGAATTAACAAAGATTAGATTTTGGTACCACTTTAGTATAGGGACCAACTCGTACTATTAACTAGTTGCTTATTAGCTTGCATATCACTAGCATATTATCTATTTATTAGTACTTATAAAGCACATACTCTGCTGGCAGGACCATATTCTACATCCCTAATGCTACCCAATACCTAAACTCAACAACTACATTACTAAACAGGATTTAGGATAAATAAGGATAAATAAACCTAAAATACATAACCTGTGTGGGTATATTTAAAGGAAAGCAAAGGCCACCGATCACATTAAATTTACACAATTTAAGTTTGTCTTTTTCTGAATGCTTAATGTTTTTGATAATTAATTTTGTATAATGTAAAGTTGACTTTTTATTTAACATAATGTACATATTATTTTACACAGATAATAAATTAATCAAGCAAATTTTAGAGAACAAAAGTGCTGGTAAAGTTTAGGCCTTCCTTATGCAAAGTACTTTTATACAAAGTCAAATTTAAAGTAGATTAGACACACTCTCTCTCTCTCTCTCTCTCTCTCTCTCTCTCTCTCTCTCTCTCTCGCTCTCTCTCTCTGTAATCTCTGTAATGTAATGCATTTTATATATGTCATGTTATTTGTATTTGTCAGCCACCCATCTGAAATTGTGCGGATTAAAGCTAGTTAAAGCAGGATAAACTGATTAAATGCAAAACTACAAAAAAAGGGAAATAGCTGATATTTGTGGAAGCATTCAACTGGTCAAGGTTATATGCGATTTAGAAAGTACAGTAATTGGTAATAATAATTTGTATTACTTCTTACAAGTCATGTTATTTCCATGTTATTTGTCAGCCACCTATCTGTAAATGCTGATTAAAGCTAGTTAGAAAGCAGCAGGTTAAACAGCTTAAATGCAAAACTATATAAAAGGGAAATAGCTGAGATTGTAGAAGCATGACGTCTCATAGCATCTCTATTCAGATTAGAATGGCAGTGTGGGACCTGTCCATCTCTGTAGAGGAACTGGGACCGGAGGCCCCACCTCTTAAAATCAGTGTCACCTCGGACCTACATATTGGTGGAGTCATCCTCAAAGTTGTGGAAAAGTCACGTGAGTTGATATCTGATGATTTTCATTTTAAGTGACATTCATAGTTTTGCAGTGGATTTAAGGGCATTAGGATTGCTGATTTCAGACATGTCCATAACTCTCTAACACAGACTCTAAGTCTCAGGTCTTTCAAAGCAATTCCCAGATCTATTTTGGTAACAGTTTTCTACATAATTATTAGTTGTTTATATATATATATGTGTGTGTGTGTATGTATATATATATATATATATATATATATATATATATATATATATATATATATATATATATATATATATATATATAGTTCAGATGCAAAAGCCGTTTGAAATTTTCTTCTAAAATGAGCATTTTTATCAGGCTCCTATGTGTAGGTTCAGTAATTTCACTTTAATGGCAATGAATAGGTTCTTTTCATTGCCATTTAAGTGAAATAACTGAACATAATCATATGGAGCCCGATAAAAATGGCACTTAGAGGCTTTTGCATCTGAACTCTTCATATATATATATATATATATATATATATATATATATATATATATATATATATACTGTATATATAGAGGAATAGTTTCCCCACATTTTACAAAGTTAACACCAACTGGACTAGCCACAAAAAAGGACATAAAATGTGTCATTATTAAAGCAGTAGCTCATCCATCATTCACTCACCCATCATATTGTTCCAAACCTGTATAAATTTTTGTCTTCTGTGGAATACCAACGAACGAACGAGCGAACGAACAAACAAACAAACACAAACAAATAAATAAGCCAAAGAGATTCTATAATGTTGTGTGGACCCTGCTGACTTAAAATGTATGGACAAAAACAGTTATTCTTTAAAGTATTTGAAGAAACATAGTCATACGAGTTTGAAACAACATGAGAATGAGTGAATATTATTATTATTATTATTTTAATTTATATTTTTAAATGTTCCCCTATGCCTTTCCTCACCCCAATAATTTTGCACATATTTAAACATCACATGTGGTGCCACATTTGACATTACTAAATGCAATTCTCTCATTCTTCAAAACATCTTTGTGTTTCACGGAAGAAATAAAGTCATATTGGACTGGAACTAGGTAAGAGAAACTGACCATTTTTTTCCTCCTCTTTAGAAATAAAAAAGGATTGGTCCGATCATGCTCTGTGGTGGGAACAGAAGCAGCAGTGGTTACTGAAACAGTCCTGGACGTTGGATAAATGTGGAATTCATGCGGATGCCCGACTTTGCCTCACAGCCCAACACAAGCCCCTGCGGTTGCTAATTCCCAGTGGCATTGTCCTCCGAATGAGAGTCTGCTTCTCCAGCCCCGTGTTCCGCACCATCATGGGCATATGCAAACTCCTGAGTGAGTGATGAATTCAAATCATCTATAGTTCCTCTAGCTTTTAACTTTCAGATCATCTTTAAAGAAACAATCTGTTGCTGAAAATATGCATACATTTATGTTAATGACCAGTAAGTTCAGGACGGATCTGTGTATGCCAGAATGAAAGCTCTAGCTATAGCTTTTCCAAACCACATGTGGTTTGATTTGACTAATGCACGACTACTTTTGTTTTCTCTTCTTTAGACATTCGCCGCCCAGAAGAACTATCCCTTCTATGGCCAGTAGAAGATAAGAAGAAAAAGAAAGATAAAGGTGTTGGGGAAGAGGTGTATGACATCACATGTGCACCACTTCCGTCAAGTGAGCAATACATAAAAAGAAAATATAAATTCCAAGCCAGTACACATAAATATAAGACCCAATTCAAAGTATGCTTACTAACTAAATAAACAAATAATATGTATTTACTTATTTACACACACACCCACAAGTAAAGGTCAGGTAAAGCTGCTCTGATGTTCATTTGTGCAATTGCAGGCACAATCCCAAAGCTTGCCAACGGCATGCCTGCTTTCTTTGCTGAAACGCCTGAAACTGAGGCTGTGTACAAAATGTTGGCGGTCAGTCAGCCTGCTCCAGCACCAGAGACCATTGCGAAGCTGTATCGGACAACTACCATAATGGAGAAAGCACATATTAACAGCAGGTAGGGTAATACACTAGGTAACATACAGTTTTCAGGATGACTAAATTCAATGAAATACTGCTTATTGTGTATGCAAAAAAAGGTATTGTATTGTGCATTCAGAAAATAATCACCGCCTCACTGCTTGTCATTCATGCTGAAAAGCTTAATTTTGCACGTCATGACCCAAATACAATGCATTGTGAGTATGATGAAAAAAAAATATTTGAGAATATGCTGTAATGGTAATTTTTCTGGAATCTCTGTTCAGGTGGTTGGATTCGTCCCGTTCTCTTCTACAACAGGGAGTCAAAGAAAATGATAAACTCGTACTGCGTTTCAAATACTATACTTTTCATGACATCATACCACAGGTAGGTACATCATCTTTTGTACTTTGTACCTTTTGTATTTATGTGTTTACTTGTATATATTTTTATTTATTTTATTTAAATTTGTTATTTACATTTTATTTAAATGTTTGTCCTTTCCTATTTTCCCCCCATAAAATTATGAAAAAACGCGTGAATCTATCTGCCAGGCTGACGTGGTGCGCCTGACGCAGTTGTATGAACAGGCAAGGTGGGCCATTCTGCTGGAGGAAATTGAATGCACTGAGGAGGAGATGATGGTCTTCGCTGCCTTACAGGTATAGGTGATAGAGAACAGATATCATCTCACCATACAAATTAAAAATGATCTATCATTGTGATCACTGAGAGTGTTCAAACATAATTGGAGCTATAGTAAAAAGTTTTTTTGTTTTGTTGTTGTTTTTATGTTTTTATGATCTCTGTGTGTGTGATTACATCAGTACCACATTGGGAAAGTATCTCTGACAGAGGAGTTTGTGGCATCTTGTCCAGCTATGGAAGATCTGGATTCGGCTCTACAGTGTCTGGAGGTGAAAATGGAAGGAGAGAGCAGTGCAGATGACATGCTGGTCAGTTTCATGACATATACACAGCTCTTCAAAAGACAAGTTTAACAAAGCCTGTAGAGTCAGTCATGCATTTACATATTCACATGATCAAAACAGTAGGACAAGTCTACACTAATCACATGCAAACACATTTTTTTATTCCTTGCTTTTGCTGGATTGTTCAAGTGCACACCTTAAAATTTTCTACTGGCTTCTTTTACAGACTAGCTAAAATAAAATATTTATTTTAGTATTAAATAGATATCAGTATTTACTGAATAATAGGTTTAATTCTGGGTAGCTCAGTTGGTTTTCTCTCCTATAGCAGTCCATAAAGCAAGTCTTGCTACCCTAAAGGTCTCTGCACACTGAGTCCGAAATTTTCGCATGCGTTTTTTCGTATTCGTAATCCAAAAAACACGCACTGAAACCTTGCACACATAGTCCAATGCGTATTAATTAATCCGTTGCGGAGAAAAAAATAGCAAAACAGTAGTGTACTAAATGGAGTCTTCGAGCATTGCGGATGATTTTGTTGTCCTCTCGCTTCTTAAAAAAAAGGAAAAGAAAGGATATATTGGTCCATCAAATCCTGAGATATAGAGAGAACGGAGAGTTCCCCTTCCTTAAGGAGCAGCGTGATTATCACGGGTGATTCCAAGGTTACCTTAGGATGTCAGTGGCTCAGTTTCATGCTTTGCAAGCGATACTAGACCTACATATTAAAAAGAAGACCACCAATTTCTGTGAACTCAGTGTGCAAAGATCCATACTGTATACAGTGCTGCGAGACGAAGTGGATGAACTTGACAATCACCATTCTGGATTTTGGCATTCGCTTGTACGGTGGCTCTGATCTGTCAAAACACCTCTCAAAATGCTTGCTACTGATTCGAAAAACGAGAAAAAAAAAAAAAAAAAAAAAAAAAAAAAATCGAACCCGATCCGATTTTCTTTTTATGACGGACGAAAATTTCAGAGGCAGTGTGTAAACGTTATTGACATAACGTTGAAGTTGTATTTATTTTTTAACGTGCGGAATGGCCTAAAGTCTTGGGAAAGTCTTTACTACAAAGATTTCCTCTATTATTGCCCAGGAAATGCGAGTATACAGTATAACACCCCTTTAACACATTCTGTTGACTATAAGTAACATTGCACCTACATTTCTACTAACTCTCATTAGAGTGTTAGTAGTGTATTAGTAGACTGGTAGGGTTAGGGTTAGAATAAGTTGACGTACTTGCAAAGTTACTTACAGTCAGTAGAGTGTCTGCTGGGAGACCATCACAATAAAGAGTTAGCAGATATGAAGCAGACAGACAGTCTACTAACACTCTACTGAGAGTTTGTTGACATGTAGTTGCAACATTACTTAGTGTCAACAGAATGTTCAAAAGGGACCATCAAAATAAAGTGTTACCCACACTTCATGTAACACACAGTGACACTAAAGCAGGGGTGCCCAACCCTGTTCCTGGCGATCGACTGTCCAGCAAAGTTCAGCTCCAACTCTAATCAAACACACCTGAAGCAACTAATTAAGGTCTTCAGGGTCGCTTGAAAATTAAAGGCAAGTGTGTTTGATTAGAGTTGGAGCTAAACTTTGCAGGACAGTTGATCACCAGGAACAGGGTTGGGCACCCCTGCACTATAGCAAGGCATGTTCCCTTGGTAAGTTGTCACAGTGTGTTATTGTGTGTTAAACTAAACTAACTATATTAGTATTTGCTGGGTAATTATGTGGGAAATGTAAAAAAAAAAAACGTGATAGTTCTATGCAGTTCTGCGGGTCCCCACAACCAGAGATGAGAACCAATGCTCTAGTACAGGATTCCTCAAATCTTTCCCTGGAGGGACAATCTGCTGCAGAGTTTAGCTCCAACCCTGATCAAACTCACCTACCTGTGATTTTCTAATGATCTTAAAGACTCTGATTAGCATGCTTAGGTGTGTTTGATTAGGGTTAGAGCTAAACTCTGCAGGAGTGGGCCAGATTTGAGCATGCCTGCTCTAGTACAGGGATAGGCAATGTCGGTCCTGGAGTGCTGATGTCCTGTAGAGTTTAGTTCCAACCTTGAAAAAAAACCCTCACCTGCCTGTAGCCTTAGTGATCCTGAAGACTTTGATTAGCTTGTTCAGGTATGTTTGATTAGGGTTGGAGCAAAACTCTACAGGACATCAGCACTCCAGGACCTTGGAGGAGTGATCCACCATGGTGAAGACCACAGTATTGCCAATGGATGGAAGGAGCTCCATAACAGGCCATACACTGTGGTATCAGGAGGGGGAACATCATCTGGAGCAGCAAAAGTGCCGTATTTGCAGAGAAACTGTCAACAGAAGTTGGCAAAGCCCAGGCCAGGCAAATGGCCAACCATAGTTAAAGCCCTTATACCACTGCAGGGTCAATCAGTACCCTTTCCCTCAAGATAAAGGACTTCAAGAACAGGACTGTTTGGAAATGGAATTATTACTTTTCTGCCTTAATATAAATCTGGTTCTCCTGCAGCCTTTGGATCATGCATCTGATGTTCTGGATGTGCACCTGGGGAAAAAGATACAAGGTATCGAAGGTACACAAATCATACCAGCCACTGGACAGACACAGACAAATATGTCCATGAAATTACCCTCAGCTCCTGAGTCGATGAGCAAAGAGCATTGACGAGTGCTGTTGTGGAATATCAATGAGACTGGCAAGAGGGTACAAGGACTGGTAAATAAAACAGAAGTTCTGCTTACCAGAACTCACCTGGTTATTCACTTGCAATAGCTTTTTCTAGACAGAAAGACACAGACCATTGGAAGGATGCCACTGGTTCTCTTATATAGTAAGACGCGACCTCCACTACTCAGGAGCAGAAGTGAGATTAGAAGAATCAAACCATGATGGAAGAACCCTGGATTCTGAAGTGCAAAACAATGAGATTATCCAGGTGGATGGCAAGGCTGATTAGATCATCACAAGCCTCCTGATCTCAATGTCTTGATGTCCCTATAGAAACTTAGCAAAGCATACCGAAAATGATTGAAGGGAATGGAAAAAGCATGCCCCTATTCCACAAAATTAAGCAGTCTAGCCTTTTTAGTCAGTCCATATACAAATGAAGTCATTTTACACATCTCACTCAGCATTGCTTTCACATGCTGAGTTGTGGTTTGCATTTTTGTGCAATCAGGGAATTATCCTGCCTTCACGTGCTATCGGAATCTAGTTTCCTATTCGGAAATTGAACGCCTCTCAAGTTGTATTTACTACTGGGAAACTCAGAGATAAACTTGATACCAGAGTTTCCGAGTTTGGCGGGCCATAAACTTTAAACATGGTGGAGGGGAGAACCATTGCTGCTGTCAATGATATTAGGGACCAAGCACCGAAGGTGCGTAGGCACCTATTGTATCTGTTGGCGTTATTCTTCTTCTTCTTCTGTTTCTTCTGCTTTTGAGTCTATGGCAGCCCATAGAACTGCTCAGAAAGTTGTGAAATTTGGTACACAGATAGAGGACAGTCTCGACATTAACCATAGCAAATTTTGGGCGTCGGCCATTTTGAATTTTGTAGTCAAATGTTATATTTTACGAATGCATTGATGTATCATTACGAAACTTGGTATGGTTCATAAGCACGATGCCCTGAAGGAGCCTGAGAAGTTTCGAGCCAGCCCAGTGGTAAAATCCAATATTCACATGCTTATAACTTTGGGCGTGGTCGACTTATTTTCACGGGAGTCACCTTTTTAGACTCTTGAATCCTTGCCAAGTCCAGTGATACCAAACTTGCCAGGTTTTGCCTTATCGTTTGTGCAACGTTGCATTTTAGCACTTAAAAAACATTTGCCAATATCTTAGAGACCGTTACTCCGACTGACATGAAACCACCGTAGGAAATTCGGAAACATAGTGTGCCAGTACTATGTACACTCCCAATTGTCAAAATTTCGATAGTTAGTGGCACATAAATGCAAACAAAGTCAGCCATCAGCCATCTTTTTCTCTTCTCATACATAAAAATGTCTATAACTCCAAAAAAAAAAGAAAAATTTTCATCAAATTTGACACACATATGTATGGGTACACTCAAAGGACACATAAATTAGGTGGGATTGTGCCTCTTGGTGGTGCTATAATTGAACAAACCATGAAATAGCCATTGACTACAATAGAGTATTATGATATAAAATGTTATTTGTTTCTGTATGCATTGGTGTACCATTACAAAACTTTGTATGTACCATCGAGACCATGACCTGAAAGTACTCAAAACGTTTTGAGACAATGCCACCTTGTGGTTAAAAATCATAATGCATTTTCAAATAAATGCTAATAGCTTTCTGTGAATTTTGCCTATTGTAATGAGACTGGTATCAATAGATTTCTTGGGTCATGCTGAGAACAGTGATATCAATGTTGCATCATTCAGCCAAACTTCCTGTCTGCCATTTTGATTTCTGTTGAAAACCTACTTTTTCAAACTCCTCCTCAATCATTTGTCCGATTTTCACCAAAATTGAGTCTTCAGACTGTGCTGACAAAAATTTATGGATTTCGTGTCGATGCCGTACAGCGCCACTACAAATTTTTTGCATGGTGCCAAAATGTTTTCGTACAGCGCCACTACAAATTTTATGCATGGTGCCAAAATGACTCTGCGGCTATATCTCTGCAAAGCTTTGACATAATGACAACAAACTTGGTGTGTGCCATTGTCAACTCACACAGAACACACCAAAATTATTTGATTGCAGCACCACCTGTTAGTCAAAACCGATAAGCCATTTAATCATATTACTAGAGGTTGTATTTATGATTTTTCAGCCATTTCAATTGAAATCATCCAAAAATTGCTTTTAGTACTTGTTGCATTTGATCTGATGCTCCATGCTATGCTTAGCTCCTCATTTTGCCGCTGGAGTGCTTGGCCCTGTAATTGCTGCTTGCAGCTATATTTCTTATTAGTTTTTTCCACAACAGCATCACTTTGTTCTGTCACTAAAGTATTATGAACAATCATTTTGTTTCAACAAGCATATTGTATGTTTTATAAACAGTGAAACATATATTTGACCAAACTTCCAGAATCGTCAGCAAGGAGACCATCTAGCACTGTGAATATTTACATGATTGTCAACCGATAGGATGCTGCATTTTATTCTTTCTGACAACAAAGCGCTTGAATGGGACAAGCTCATAATCACGATTTCATAAGTGAAGTGAAGTGAAGTGAAGTGACATACTGCCAAGTATGGTGACCCATACTCGGAATTCGTGCTCTGCATTTAACCCATCCAACGTGCACACACACAGCAGTGAACACACACACACCGTGAACACACACCCGGAGCAGTGGGCAGCCATTTATGCTGCGGCGCCCGGGGAGCAGTTGGGGGTTCGGTGCCTTGCTCAAGGGCACCTCAGTCGTGGTATTGGGGGTGGAGAGAGCGCTGGACATTCACTCCCCCCACCTACAATTCCTGCCGGCCGGAGACTCGAACCCGCAACCTTTGGATTATGAGTCTGACTCTCTAACCATTAGGCCACGACTTCCCCTATTTCATAAGTGGGAAATAGGAAATTTCCGATAGCACCTGAAAGCAGCATTAATCCATGCAGCACTACCGAATCACACAATCTAGTGTACATACAGTGTCAAACTAATCTAAAAGTGCAGTTTTTGATTTCTTATATTCATGTGAATTTATTGCTCAAACCTCAGCTCTTTGGAAGCACAAGGTCAGAGTTTGTTGCTTCTTAAATTGAGATTGAGAGCTACAAGCACTGCTCTTGCCTTCTCTTCCTCCCCAAATTTTTTTGTCATGAAGGATTTGTACTCCTTTTGATGAATGGTTTGCAGTTGTAATTTCAGATATGTGTGATTTTTGCTTTGAAAATTACAAATCTTATGCCTGAACATGACAGTTCCCAGCAGCTTCCCATTCACAACCCATCAATTGAGGAGAGAGATCGCACATACCACCTTGGACCTCACCATGATGTATGTCTGTGGCTAGAGAAATAACACCACTTCACATTAAATCACGAAGAGCTGACCAGCAGGCTCACAACAATAAACAGCTGTTTATCCAAGGCTTGTGGGAAGGACAAACAGTGGTGGCAGCTGGGATCCCAAAATTCTGCTTAATCTAGATTCAGCAAAGCTGGCCCAAGAGCTTGGTTGACCCGAGAAACCAGAGCATCAGAAATCTCCTCCTCAGTCATGATGACCCAGCATAACTCTGTGGAATTCCATCACTACATACTAAAAGGCTTTCTCCTTGCTAAAAAGTATGAACTATCAACCAGATGGCAGAAGCCATATCACCCTGCAGCCCAAGACTGGTTGCCCACTGAAGCTAAGCAGGGTTGAGCCTGGTCAGTACCTGGATGGGAGACCTCCTGGGAAAACTAGGTTGCTGTTGGAAGAGGTGTTAGTGAGGCCAGCAGGGGGTGCTCACCCTGCAGTCTGTGTGGGTCCTAACGCCCCAGTGTAGTGAGGGGGACACTATACTGTAAAAAGCACCGTCCTTCGGATGAGACGTTAAACCGAGGTCCTGACTCTCTGTGGTCGTTAAAAATCCCAGGATGTCCTTCGAAAAAGAGTAGGGGTGTAACCCCGGCATCCTGGCCAAATCCCTGGCCGCTGACCATCATGGCCTCCTAATCATCCCCATACACTAATTGGCTTCATCACTCTGTCTCCTCTCCACCAGTAAGCTGGTGTGTGGTGGGCGTTCTGGCGCAATATGGCTGCCGTCGCATCATCCAGGTGGATGCTGCACATTGGTGGTGCTTGAGGAGATTCCCCCCCTTCTATGTAAAGCGCTTTGAGTACTCAGAAAAGCGCTATATAAATGTAACTAATTATTATTATTATTATTATTAGATTGTCTACAAAAGGTTTTTTCAGCTAAGTTTTGATCATGTTGATAATTGTAACAATAATTTAGAGGCCTTAGAAGTATCATCATTTTGCGTATCAAATATGATACCGTAGCATTTATAGAGCTTCATATACTACTGTAGGTGTTTCAAAACAGCCCAAAATCACTGTTTTGGTGAGCTGTGAACAGTTTGCATATCTAACATCTCAAGTGTCCACATAGGAAACAATGACAGCACCAGAACTACATGACTACTTGAAAATATTCAGGTAAGACACAAATCCCAGCTCCCCTCCCACATAAATACGTCAGTGTTCACATTATTAAATCTTTGGCAAAACTAAATTACTCTTAATTCTTACTAAAGTTAATTAGTAATTTTTAGTAATGACAGCAATTGATAAATACCACAATAATCCAATCTGTAAAGCTGCTTTGAAACAATGTGTATTGTGAAAAGTGTTAATTTTTAATTAAAAATTATCAGAACACTAGAATTTCCACTGTATTTTGCTGTAGTGTATCAGTAGGAAATGTCAGTTCACATTTACAAACATTCATTTTGCCATTAATTGTAGTAATCCAGTGAGATTTTTGTTTGCACAAGGAGTCTGACAACAGCCAGTGTTCCGTACAGAGATCTGATCTCATCATCATCCAGTCTGTCTGGGATGACATGAAGAAACATCACAAACTGAGACAGACTAAATCCAGAAGAACTGTGGCAGTTAATTGATAAAGAACCTTTATTTATTTATTTTTTTGACAGCATCCATTTTACAGCATTTTTACACAAGTGCCTAAAACTTTTAACAGTACTGTAGCTTTGTAGGTAGGTTTCTTGAAGCATCTTGGAGATGTTGCCATAGTTCTCCTGGATTTAGTCTGTCTCAGGGTAACACATTATTTTAAGGTGTCCTTGTTACACGTTACATGCACTTACTATTATAATAACACTTAATTATACATAATTACATGCAAGTAACCCTAACCATATAGTAAGTACATGTAGTTAATTAATATTACTCAGTACTTAAATGTATAATTACACTGTAACAAGGACACCTTAAAATAAATTGTAACCTGTCTCAGTTTGTTCTGTTTCTTCAGACTGGATGATGATGAGATCAGATCTTTGCGTGAAGTACTGGCTATTGTCAGACTCCTTGTGCAAACAAAACTCTCACTGGATTATTGCAATTAATGGCAAAATGAATGTTTGGAAATGTAAACTGATATTTCCTACTGACACTCTATAACAAAATATCGAAATAACTGACAGCTGGTGAAAATACTAGTGTTCTCATAATTTTGGCCACCACTGTAAACCCTGATTTTTATGACTAATATGCTTGTGGTTTCACCTTTTTTTCAGACCGAAGAGGCTGACACTGAAAGGATATAAACAATACTGGTTTACTTTTAAGGACACGACCATCTCCTACTATAAGAGTAAAGAGGAGAGTTCTAAAGAGCCAATTCAGCAAATGAACCTTAAAGGTGATCATATACTCATGGATGTTAAAATGTATATATACACATCACAGAGGTGCACAACAGCTTTTTCATCAACACAGGTTGCGAGGTGGCCCCTGATGTGAGTGTTGCTGGGCAGAAGTTTTGTATCAGGTTGCTGATACCCGGGCCAGAGGGCATGAATGAGATGTACTTGCGCTGTGAGCATGTAAGTCTATGATTATATGTGTAGAACAGCTTAACTGACATCAGTATATGCAGTGGCCAATTTAGACCTATTGAGTCAATAACATGGCAGTAACACATCACATAAAAGCATTCAGACATTATAATCTAAGGGGCGTTTACACGACTCCATTTTAAACTAAAAAAAAAAAAATGCATTTATCTGTTCATTTACATGACAATGGCATTTTGGGGGCATGAAACTGCTATTTTTTATTTAATTTTTATTTTTTTTATACTTATTTTTTATTAACCAATTTCTTATTTCAAACCTTGCACATACAAAGATACAGTGTCTTGATTTGTACATAAAAAAAAAAAATTGTAGCACATCTACATTTTACAGCATGATCAGAAAAATAAAGAGAAGAGAAAGGTGAAAAAAAAAATATTATATTAATAATAATAAAAATACACCACTATAATGAAACCCACAAAACCAATGAACACAGAACGTCAGCCTTGAATGGGATCACAATCTTCAAGAACGACAAGAGTTAACCAGCCAAATCACCAGCTATTCCAACTAAAAAAAAAAATTCTAAATAGCATAATAAATGCTATGGAAGCAAATATAAGAAATCTGATTGGCTGATGGCACCACAGAAAATGTCCTTAGCACCCTTGTAGGACTAGGTCTGTACAGTGAGTAATAGGTTCACCAAAAATGGACAGCAGTACATTGTTTAGACTAAATACTTCCAAATGCACTCACGTGGTATGGATTTAAGCCCAGTACATTAAAGGCTTTTTATCTTACTATGTGAGTGAAGTATTTCGTCTATATAATTTGATTGTTTACCTCCACCACATCCAATGAGCACCAGTGGCTTTATAAAGACACCCTGCTTCTGTTTTTTGTAGCAGTACATTGTGTCTATGTTACATAAAACTACAGAAAACTCTGACTCTCTGTCTTATTTTAGGAACAGCAGTATAGCCGATGGATGGCAGCATGTCGTTTGGCTTCGAAGGGCAAGACTTTAGCTGACAGCTCATTCTCTAGTGAGGTGCAGAGTATCCAGTCATTCTTGGCCATGCAGAAAACCACACCTAGTAATAACACAGCTCAGACAGATGAAAGTATCAATACACACAGCCTTGTCTCTCCACGCTACCAGAAGAAGTACAAACCCAAGCAGGTACCACACTTAGAATACATGTTTGAACTGGTTAATTACTGCATTATTCATAACACTAACTATTAGTTACTTTGCAACTACATACAAACTAGCAGTCATTGGAGTATTAGTGGACTGTCCACTTAATATCTGCTAACACTTTATTTTAATAGTCCCCTGACAGACATTCTACCATCTATCAGTAGCTTTTTAGGTACATGTCAATTTATTCTACTAACCCTAACCCTAAACACTTTAGATTAGGGAACAGATATTCACAATTAACTAAGAGTTTATTGGGTAGGGTTAAGGGATCTAGAATTTGGTCATGCAGAATAAAGCATTAATATGTGCCTAATAAGTACTAATAAACAGCCAGTATGCTAGTAATATGCATAATAAGCTGCTACTTAATAGTAAGATTTGGACCTTAAAATAAAGTGTTACCAGTCTACTAATACCTACTCTAATTATAGTTAGTAGACATGCAGTTGCAAAGTTACTTATAATTAGTAAAATGTCTAAAGTGGACTATCGAAATAAAGTGTAACCATAACATAACATGCAATCTTCAGTGCTTTTTGTTTCTCTTGAACTTAAGTTTGGTGTCTTTTTCCCTCTAATTGTTCAGCTCACACCGAGGATCCTGGAGGCCTATCAGAATGTAGCTCAACTCTCATTAACAGATGCCATTCAGAAGTTCCTTCAGATCTGGCAGGCTCTGCCTGACTTTGGCCTCTCTTACATTGTAGTCAGGTGAGTTTAGTAAAATTTCTCTGTAGGCAGAGCCCTGTAGGGGTGTCATGCACCTATTTTTAAAGCTTTATCTGTTGATGCCAAAGCTTATTATATTATATTATAAGTATACATTTATATTAATTTAAAATAAAACCTTAATAATAATTAGCAAACTAAAATAGCGTGTGTAAAGGATAAAGGGTAAAATAATTATATAAATTCTAATAAATAATTCTAATAAATAATCATCACTAAAAGACAGATTTTTATCTTTTAAAATGTTTTACTATGTAGTGACTTTTAATTAGGAGCAAAGGAAACTGGGGGAGTGGCTTTATTGCGTCACATATGTGTCACTTTGCTCGAAGCTGATTGGTCAAATGTCGGTTTGAGATCTCTTAACCAGAATATATCCTGCTCAGGAGCAGTTTAGCTGCGGAGTGTAAGTTACTATGGCAACGAACACTACTAAAATCCAAACTACTTTCATTATGCCTAAAACCCATAGCTGGTCTGAACTAAATTGAAACTTACCTAGCTATCCAGCCAAACCGGCTTCATAGCAGGCCTTCTGGCACTTCTTCTTCTTCAACACTCTGAGTCTTGGTAGTGTAGTGATGTAATTTTATGCATGAGGTTCAGATCCTGACATTATATACATTATATACATATAATATGACATTTTTTTTATTAATTTTTTAAATAATGAAGCAAGAAAAATTGCAACAGAACTTGACTGCTAGTTATCATCATGCATTTCCATATACGGAAAATAGTGGAATTGACTGAAGTTAATCAAATTTTCACTATAAATTAATGCAATGTCTTCAGATCAAATTATATACTTTCAAATTACAGGCCGAATAACATACATCTTTAATGTATTTAGTGTTACTATTCCAGAATATTATAAATATTTAAATACTGCAAAGATTCAGTCTTCCACATATTTTGTAGTTTATAGGAATAAATTAATTTAAAACATAAAAACTAGATACTGTAAAGTTAAACTGTTCTAACAGATTCCTCAGTGGGTACTGAGTTCATCTGATCTGTAAAAGTAATTTTCATAAAAGCCTGACATTTAAACAAACATTTATTACATATCTCATTAAATGCTAAAACTGATTATTTTCTTTTGATTTTGGATGTATCCCCCCGCAACCACCCGCACACAATATTCCTTGGTTCTGCTCAAATTGCATAGACTCAAATGTTTTTTTTTTTCTTGAAAGTTGCATTCAAAATCCGTTTTGCTGAAGAACCATGGGTAGGGTGGCCCTTATTTTTGGACTTTTGAAATCTTTTGCTCTCACCCACCCAGTGAACTCTCGAGAAATTGAAACAAACTAAATTTTGCTGAGATTGGGCAACGTTTGGGGTGTGCTCAACAAAGTTGAAATTCTGTCTTAATGACCATAACAGCATGTACTTAATAATTATACAAACCTTTAGCAAACTGTGAATTAGGTTAAAAACGAGAACACAGAACAGTGTTTTTAGTCTTACAATGTTAAACTACATTGGCGGCGATAGCCTTGTGGGCAGTGCACTGACATGTAGTGCTGTTGCACTTCAGACATCCCGAGTTCAAGTCCCAGCTCGCAGACCTTTCCCGATCCTGCCCCCTCTCTGTCCCACTTCATTTCATGTCCACTTACTGTCCTATTAAAATAAAGCAATAAAATGCCAAAAATAAAATCTTTAAAAAAAAGTTAAATTACAATGCTGCTGATATATTGTGATCTGCTCTGGATTGTGATGTCAATCCAACGTGCTTTAGCAGCAGAAACTGGAAACAGATTTCGGTGCTCTCTGACAATCGGCATAATGAACTGCATTTGTTCTTCAGTCTTCAGTCCTTTGTACTCTTGGATACACCTCTTTCTTGCATTTGCATTGTTACAGGATCTTCATTTAGGAAGATTAATAAAGAGGTTGCTAGTGTTCTGCCATTGTTGTGACATGTTGCCATGTATAGTAACCCATGCTCAGACTTTCTGCTCTGCATTCAACCCATTCAAGTGCACACATACAGCAGTGAATAGTGAACACTGCTCACACACAATGTGAACATACACCTGGAGTAGTGGGCAGCCAGTTGCTCCAGCACCAAATGGGGCAAATGGGGATTATATGCCTTGATCCTCAGTCATAGTTATTGAAGGTGAAAGAGAGTGCTGTACATTCACTTCCCCCACCTTACGAAGGAAAGTAATTTGACATTATTCAAAGCAAAGACAAAACGTTATGCTAGTTCTACCATTCCTTTTGGTATTAGATTGCAAGTACATGCCAATTTATTCTACAAACCCTAACCCTAAATTAATAGTCTACCGGTAACACTTAAGATTAGGGAACACGTATATTGCCGTGCAAAGGCAAAAGACCGTAACTTCGATTTTGGTCGAAAATTAGTTATTGATATTTTTGGGACATTCAAGACATCCTTTATCATGTGCATAAGTATCGAGTCAATTTTCCGAGAAAACAATGGGTCGTCTTAACTGTAACTTCAAAAAGCCCCGGAGAAACCAAGGCAGAACACCGTATAAACACCAGTTACCGCTCTTTCACTTTGTTTGGAACACTCAAAATGAGTTAGGACATTCTGCCTTTGTTTAGCCGCGCATCAATATGAAGTGGTGCCGGCTTGGAGTTTTAAGGTGTTCTCCCTTTGTTTTACTGACCATTAAAGACTGCCGCATTTTAATTATGGTGTAACTTGTAGCCTATACTTTCATACATCTAATCTGTCACTGAAGCACTTTATTAGACAAACGAATTAGATAGATCGTGATCTACCAAACAGCTCCATATAACAAATCACCGTAACGATTAGATACCTTGGCAGCAAATCATGAATAACCTTTAAAGATTTTTTTTATATAATATTTTCCTTTTAATAATGCAGATCATTCACTGTTGCTTCTAGTTGGACGCATGTGAACTAGAATGCCGTAGCATGTAGCATAAAATCGGTACTAACAGTTCACAATTAAATCCATATCCTACCTTGACGAACGTCGCCGGAGATGTTTAATCCACAAGCATTCTGAGCATTATTCCTGGTTGCTGGCGTTCACATCAATCCACAAGTCATTCTTTTTGGTTAGGATATTTAATTCAAGTCAATATAAAAGTAATTACGCAATGTCTAGCATTCTTTAACGTTACTGAGCATACCAAATAAATTGGTTGCAAAATGGTATCCATTCACATGTTTAACTTTTAGTCCGCTTGTTATGGTCAAAAAAACAATTAATACAGTCACATTCTATATGCAATATCATATGAGATAGCCCATGATCTCTAGAATTTATACAGGTGTACTGTAACTATTTTGTAAATGGTGATCAGCAACCAAATATTGATAATGTGGAAGTTACTGCCTTTTGCCTTGGTGTGACTTCTCACGTTTTGCAGACAATGCAAAAGCAGAGTACAGTAACTTCAAAATAGGGTAAAAATTTGAGTTTTTTTTTTTATGTATATAATTTACATTACTAAAACATCTAATTGCCAAATTTCCATTGTCCTACCTATAATTAATTTGGCTGGACAAATAAAAAAAAAACTTTAAAGTCGTTTTTCTCAATTTCACACTCTAGCGAGTTAAGGTCTTTTGCTTTTGTAGGGCAGTATACACAAGTTTCCCCTCAACAAACTCCTAATTTGGACCTTAAAATAAAGTGTTACCAGTCTACCAATACCTGCTCTAACTAGAGTTAGTAGACGTGCAGTTATAAAGTTACTTATATTTAGAAGAAGGTCTAAAGTGGACTATCGAAATAAAGTGTAACTATTATGGAACATGTAAT
Source organism: Barbus barbus (assembly GCF_936440315.1). Lineage (NCBI taxonomy): Eukaryota > Metazoa > Chordata > Actinopteri > Cypriniformes > Cyprinidae > Barbus > Barbus barbus. The sequence goes on from NC_136733.1 coordinate 10,502,923, forward strand.
CTTCATTGCTTTTTGTTCCTCTTGAACTTAGGTTTGGTGTTTCTTTCCGTCTAATTGTTCAGCTTCATTATTATTCAAAGCAAGGACAAAACGTTGTGCTAGCTCTACCATTCCATGAATGCTTAGGGTCCTTTTTACAGTTGCAATTGTATGTTTCAGAACTTTTTATTTTTATTGTATGTGCATGTGTGAATGGATGTATATTTTGTTTATGTATGGACAGACATATATGTGCCTATGTATATCTTTTAGTTTTTTGGAGTAGTATTATTGAATATGTTTTGAAAATTTAGTTTTTATATTTCTCAGGTATTTTTTTTATTATTTTTTTTCTTGCAATTTAATCTTTCAATGTACTTTCTGTTATAATTCAATCTCAGTATTGCTAAGCAGAAAAGTAAATAATCTTCACACTTCACCTACAATTCCTGCCGGTGCTGAGAGCCCATGACCTTCAAAATTTAATCAGTGAACAAAAACTAATATCATCGAGTTCTTGAAGTACCTGCTGATAAAAAGATATTTGGATGTTATTTTGCATACATTACATATTTCTAGTGGAGAAACATATGAGGGGGTGAGAGGTTAACATTTCCAATAAAATAAAAAAAATCACCCAATAAGGGCCACACTAATCATGGGCGTAACGCTAGGGTGCAAAGTAACCAAAATAACCCGACATCCAGCAACTAATGAGACATTGACGAGAATGGACTGAAACAGAAGGTTATATAGACAAGGGGAGAAACAAGGAACTATATGAGACACTGACAATAACATGAGTATCCATGACAAGAAATGAACAGCGGGACAAACCAAGGCAACAAAGGAAACAAATAAAAAAAAATTACACCTCAAATGATGCACTATACACTATGCACTTATACACTTATGCAGTGTGTCTGTGTACTTTTTATACTTATATACTCACCTGTATATTGCATAAATTTTTAAAGGTTATTTTGTCATGCATCTTCAAGTGTGATAGCCTCCTTGCGACAGTTGAGTGTATGAAGTGTCCAACATTCCATACTTAAGTACTTTATCCTGGTATTTAAAGTGCATTTTTTCTTTTGGAATTTTCAGTGTGAACTGAAAATTCAGTATGATATAATTGAACCAAAATAATATCACATTATAAGTGACATCATAAAAAAAAAAAACATTATTTTTGTCCAAATAAGGTTTAAGGGTTGCCGTAAGGATGAGGTGCTTGGCATTGCCAATAATCGTTTGATCCGCATTGACCTAAGTGTTGGAGATGTTGTGAAAACCTGGAGATACAACACCATGAGGCAATGGAATGTTAACTGGGATATTAAACAGGTAATCCGACTTTATATTTATTTTTATATATTTCTATACCAATAAGATTTGCCAGTTTTTCCAAGCACTCACATTAATATAAATATAACGGTGTAAAATAATAAATTCCTGCCATATCTGTACCAGGTTGCCATTGAGTTTGATGGCAATGTGAACATCGCCTTCAGCTGTGTGACAGCAGATTGTAAGATTGTCCACGAGTACATCGGTGGCTACATCTTCATGTCCACTCGAAGTCGGGAGCAGAGTGACACCCTGAATGAAGAGCTGTTTCACAAACTGACAGGTGGCCATGAAGCTCTATGAGGAAAAAAAAAGTCTGTGTACCTATGGACTGAAGATAATAAGATCTGACAAAAAAAAATAAAATAAAATAAATACACATACATATATGGCCATTCATAAATATTTCTCTTAAAAAAAACACTATTGTGTCTTAACACGTTTGTGAGACCTGAGGTGTTTAATTTTGTGATGTTTCTCTGTCTTTGTTTTAGTTGGCTTTGAGCATTCTTATTGTAGGTTATTTTCAGTTTTACTGTTAACACCATATCTTGTAGTTATTAAATTTCACTGTAAAACCTTGTCAGCCTTTTGTTTTCATTCTTATGCATCTGATTGTTATTCTTGGCTCTTTATTGTTCTTAAATTCAGAGTTCAAGCATTTGGGTTGCTGTATTAATATATGTATGAAAGTCCACTGTGTTAAATTCAACGTTACAATGTTTGACTTGTAGCTCAAGTGTTAAAAAGGGTACATTGTGGTGACATCATTTGGAGCAGGAAACCACAGTGCAAGTTTCACAAGCATTGCGTATATCAAGAGTATGTAAAGGAGCATCCTGTGCACTAAAATGAATTCTGTATTCTGCTCTTTTGCTCTTAAATTGCAATTATAAATAGCAAAAACTCCATATACGTGCATCTAATGTCTCCTGTTAATAACATCATACCGTTATGTACACAGTATACAGTGGCAAGAAAAATTTGTGAACCCCTTGGAATTAACTAGCTTTCTTCAGTAATTTGCCATAAAATGTGATCTGATTCTCATCTAAGGCACAACAATAGACAAACACAGTGTGCTTAAGCTGATAACACACAAATTCTAATTTCTTGTGTCTTTATGGAACACACCCATGAAGCATTCACAGTGCTGGACGAAAATGTAAGTGAACCCTTGTTAATAGCTGATCAAATCTCCTTTGGCAGCAATGACTTAACGCAAACACTTAGTTATTAGGTGTGTTCGATTTGAAGCAGCGCTGCAGAACGATCAGTGTGACAAAGTACCGCGAGAGCAATTTGCTCTCTGTAGCTCTCACTGTAATTTGATGTCACACAGGCTGCGTCCGAAATCGCATACTACTTGTGTAGGTACTACATTTGAATTCAAACGTACTTCTCGACCATTAAAAAAGTACGTTCTATATAGCATGAATGAGGGTAGTATGAATGGAATTCGGAGGTACTACATCCGCCATGTTCATGAAGTCATCTCATCGATTTACAACGTTTAAACTTTAATAAGTCAGCCGTTTACTTTGATTATTTTAAACAAGTGCAATTTAACCACAATGAACAACGTTTTTTCCCTGAGGTACTTGCAATTGAAAACACCCGCGCCGCCGCTTTCCGCCATTTTTCGAATATGACGCCTCCTCTCCCGTGGCCTTATGGGATAGTAAAGTGTCCATCGTATGCCTACTACAGAATTCGGGCGGAAGTAGTAGGTCATCCGGGTAATTCTCGCCTACTGTTTTTCGAATACTATGAATTCGGACATACTACTCACCTCGCATACTGTTTTTCGCATACTATATAGTAGGGAAGTATGCGATTTCGGACGCAGCCGTACTGATTCTTCTTCCTTGAGGTTTAGGTTGGCATCCAACTTCTATGGTGCATTACCGCCACCTACTGTACTGGAGTGCGAACCAGAGCTAGACAGCGATAAACTATATGTAGAAGGGAGACTTTCCATCTCTCTTCTCCCCCCTCCCCTTATAATAACTTCCCAAATGCTATTCTATGTCCTTTTTACTACACCCGTGTCCTTCAGAAAGCTAAATAAATGTGTACTAACATAATTTGAAATTTTTCCCAGAAGTTCCTTAAGTGAATTCTCTTGTACCCTCTTGTAAGATTGTATTCATCTTTATCCTTTCTCTCTCATACTTTTGGCATTCAAGTAACACATTCAACGGATTCAATACTGTCACAAATTCACACCTTCCTGATATATGCTTACCTAAGATATGCAAGCACTTATTTAACCCACGATATCCAATCCTTAAACTAGTGAAAATTATTTATTCCCTTCGATACCTTCCAGTGATCTTCCCTGTCCCAACCCTCTGTTGTATACTGTATAAATATATTCCATTTTCCTCTCTATCCCAGTTACTCTGCCACTTTTTCATAATTTCCACCCAGATTTTTGTTTTAGCTTCTGCTTTACTTATTGAGATTGATATATCAACATCTTCTCTTTTACTGGCTTGTTTTGCCAAACCACCTACCATTTCATTTCCTTTAACCCCTATATGTGCTGGCACCCATGTAAATTTTACATTCACCCCCAACTAAGAAATCCTTGTGTAACATTCTAGTACTTCTAGTACATTCTAGTACTACTTGCCTTGATTGTGACTTAAATGATTGCAAACTCTTTAGGACTGCACTAGAGTCTGAACAAATTACAACTGTATCTGGTCTTGTTTCTTCTATCCACTGTAGAGCCAACCATTACTACTCTAGTGGGGTGGGACCTGCCATGTCCTTGTAGGTTTGCCCAGTAGTTAGCTGCCAACTGCTCCCTCCTTAAATGTAAAGGCATTTCACCCATCTCTACTTGCAACTCCACTGCAGGTGACGTCCGAAAAGCCCCACTACATATTCTAAGTGCTTGGGTTTGTATTACTTCCAATTTAGTCAGTTTAGTTCTTGTTGCATCTCTATATGCTATACAACCATAATCTATAACAGACTTAATTAGTGCAACATATATCTCCCTCAATGATTGCCTGCTCGCCCCCCAATCCACTCTTGTCAGACATCTCATCACATTTAATACTTTTTTACACTTTACTATAACTTTCTCTATAAGACCCTGTGTTAACAACCTGGAGCTGAACACGCTCAAAACTGTGGAGATGATCGTGGACTTCAGGAGAAACCCCCCTGCACTCCCCCAACTCACCATCATGAACAGCAGTGTAACAACAGTGGAGTCATTCAGATTCCTGGGCACCACTATCTCTCAGGACCTGAAGTGGGACAATCACATTGACTCTATTGTGAAAAAGGCCCAGCAGAGGTTGTACTTCCTTCGCCAGCTGAGGAAGTTCTGCTGAAACGGTTCTACTCCGCCATCATTGAATCCGTCCTCTGCACTTCAATAACTGTCTGATTCAGCTCAGCTACTAAATCTGACCTCAGAAGAGAAGACTACAGAGGGTAGTCCAGACTGCTGAGCGAATCATTGGTACAACCCTCCCCACTCTCCAAGAACTGTACTTATCCAGAGTGAGCAAAAGGGCTGGAAAAAATCCCTCTGGACCCCTCACATCCAGCACACTCCTTCTTTGAACTGTTACCGTCTGGTCGACGCTACAGAGCTCTGAGTGTGTGGTGGGCGTTCTGGTGCAATATGGCTGCTGTTGCATCTTCCAGGTGGATGCTGCACGTTGGTGGTGGTCCAGAGCCCGGAGAAGCATGCAGGGAGCTCAGAAGGCTAGTCCTCAAGGAGGTGGGCATGTAGGTTTTGCCCTCTGGGCCTCCCAGTGGAGCGGGTTCGGTGATGGAGGCGATGCAGATCTGTTCATTCAGGGCCCACCGGATTGGGCTCACAAGGACGGCTGGAGTGAGTAAGGGAATCCGCCTTGACACTCTTATCTCCGGGTCAATATGTGATGGAAAACTGGAACTGGGTGAAGAAGAGGGCCTAGAATTAGCAGCCTACATTACACTGAGCCATGTCTCATGGCAGCTTTCAATAAAGCAACTCCTCACAAATTACATCTAAGAGCTAATAGTATTTGACACTAATATGGAATACACATATATCCAATAAGAACTACTGTTAAATACTCACTGTGAAATTCGTAGTGGTTCCTTTTCTACACCAAATGGTGCCTCGTGAGCTCAGACCTATGGTGGGTTACACTAATGGGAACAAAAAAATAGTTATAGCAGAAACGTATTCCTTGTTTCTCATACATTTAATATATTCATCATAAGGTGAGATAAAAATAACTTAAATACTAACTTTAGGTAACTGAGAGGTGTGCGATATTGACAAAAGTCTTTTCTGGGATTTTATCGATAATGATAATTAGACAATATTTTGCCGAGTGTGTTATTGTGCTGGTATATTAAGGGCTACTGTGGACAGCGGTCTTCATATTCTGTGTGGTCAGTTCACAGCAGTGATAGAAATTAATCTTTTCCAATAAGTTTAAATAAATTTTTACCTTTTATGGGTATTTTCAAGTTTGTAAAACCATTTTTGTCTAAAAGTGTGTGTATTTTTTACACACTGTTTAATGCTGAACATGAATGCATTTAACCTGCAGTTACACATGCAATGTTTTGATATTTTAAACATAAAACGTTGAATATTGATATTTACAATTATTTTAAAAATGAAAAGATACTTTAAATGTGCAAGTAAAACCGCCAGTAGGTGGCAGCAAGTCATTGTTAATAAGTGGGTCATTGCGATTGAACCGAATCATTTAAACGGTAAGGAACGAAACACCATCATGTTGCTCAGAGACGCAAAACAGTGCTGTGACTGTGTTTGGAATGATTTTTGTTGGCGAAATAGAGCAAAAACAGGCAATACTGTGCAAGTACCTTTAATATTAACTTCTTGTTTATTGAACTGTTGTATAAAATCAATATCATATTTTTAATCATGCTGCTTTTTGGAGGGAAAATGTCACTCTTTTCTTGATACTGATTATGAAATGACATAAATGACATTTTCTGCCCCCATATCATATGTGATCATACTAAATTAATTTTAAAGACTGAATAATGCAGTGAAAAAATGCACTGTAAATGCGAACGCGCATAGTCTAATCTTCATCACGTAACATTAATGTATTCGTGCACTCTGTAAGTTAGGCGTGTTTTGTTTGGCTTTTGCGCGAAAAATTATAATGTCAAATCCCACATTACTAAAACATCAATTACAATATCATCACAGACGATATATACTGCACACCCCTACTGAAAGATCAGTAGGCTACGAGCTAAACTAGGTTATAAAACGCCAACATGATACCAGTAAGGGCGTGAATCCGCTATTCTTCTGCAAAATACAATGTAGTTGTAACGGGGTGAACAAGACGTGAGACGTGCGGATCCAAGTGCAAGCTTTTATTTATAAACATAGTCAATAAATAGGCAGGGTCAAGCAACGGCAAACAGGTATGGTACGGGCAAGACACAGAGTAATTCTAGGGCTAGCGAGAGTCGGCGAACAATATCCAACAGGGCAAGGCAGAGAGATAATCCAGGTATACGAGCAGTAGTCCAAGAGAGGTGCAAACAGAGTCCAAACGGCAAGGCAAAGGGGTAAATCCAGGAAACACGGGCAAGAATCAAAACACTAGAAAAACACACAAGGCAAGACTATGACAACAAAGTGGGTTCCGTATCGCAGCTAAAACTAGGAGAGTTATAAATGCAAAAGGCTCGGTAAGGCAGCTAACACTAGGGGAGTGATAAACGCAATACAATACTCGGCAGAGAGGAAGAGGAAGTCCATGGTTATTGTAGGGTGTGTGATCAGTGCAATCAGCTGTGTGTAGTCAGTGCAATGGATGATGGGAATTGTAGTCTGAGGTGGCGTGCAACAGTTAGTGTGGTGCAAGAGTCCATGTGGTGAGCGAGTGACCTCTGGTGGTGAGTTAACGGAAGTTCATAGACCAGATTCATGACAGTAGTACGTGAAACAAGATTTAATAAATACAAAACTCAGTATACTCACCATAACTTTAATGATAGAAAATCCGTCTGTAAATGATGTTCTGTTGCCCTTCATCAGCTCTGCTCTCTCACTCTCCTGTGCACAGGAATTTGAATTCACTACAGCAACGGTTTCTCTCAGGCGCATGCGTACTCGCGTTTTTTTGCCACAAACCTTGTTCGGCCAACTCAAATTTTTCACTTCTGCTTGATAGATTGGCTGAGCACAATTTAATATGTTCGGTGAATGTATATTTTTAATTTTAACTTCAGCTAAAATTACTACAATGCATTTTTTTGTTTGGGGACAATTATTGGGAAGCAATTTGTTGAGCCAATATTTATTTGTCAAATTTATTTACTGGTTTGAACAAAATTTATTTGTTCAAACCAGTAATAAAAATATAAAGATTTATTTTTGTTTAAGATGTCTTTGTTGTTCCAAATATAATTCCTCCTTGGTGAAAAATTATGTTTGTAGGCCAGCGTCCATGCCATAAGAGCTTGTTTATGACATTTTGCAAGCTAAACCAATATTTTTTCAATTGAATAATTGCACTTCAAAAAAAATGTCAAGGTCACCCAATTGCTTAAATAAATATTTGGGAAAGGAGTTCCAAATACTGTCTTTATTTTTTAAGTATTGAATGAGCCAATTTATTTAAAGTATCATAATTCAACACCTCTAAACCACCATAATCTTTGGAGTTGCATAAAATTTATTTTCTCAGGTAATGAGGCTTATTTTTCCAGATAAAATCAATAAGCATTTTATCCAATTGTTTTGTAACTTTAGGAGGAATATCCAATGATAAGGACATATATACTGATCTGGAAATACCTTCAGCTTTTGACAGAAGTACCTGCCCCTGAATTGACAAATCCCTTTGCAACCACATATTAAATCTCTTACTAGTTGTATAATAATTGGACTGAAATTTAAATCATTATGCAAATATTCATCTTTACATATAACAACTCCCAGATATGTTACTTGGTTTTTAATTAGAATATTATGGAAATGAGTCAAAGAACATTTTTTGAGAGGAAACAGAACTGATTTATTCATATTCATTCTTAGACCTGATACTTCTGAAAATTATTTTATGCAGTTCACTACTTTAATGATTTCATGCAGATCTTTCAAAAATAAAGGAGTGTCATCGGCAAACTGAACTTAACTTAAATGTTCTCCCTAATGCAGCAATTCCTTGAAAATCATCTTTTTTGATGTGAAGGGCCATTATATGCGTTGCTAACAAAAACAAAAAAGGGGAGATCGGACACCCTTGCCTTATTCCCCTGCCTATATTAAATCTGCCAGAGGTCCCCCTTGCTAATTTTACAGAACTGGTACACCTTTTGATAGCATTTTGAAAATAACTGCCAAAGCCAAAAAATCAACAAACAAAATAAAACTATCCTCTAAAATATATTTGTTGTATTCTACCATATCTAGTATCAATCTAATATTATTACTAATGTGACTTTCTTGAATAAATACTTTTAAATCCTTGTTAAAGTCTTTTGGCAAAAGTTACGGCAAATAATTTGGCATTATTATTTAATAGACTAATGGGTCTCCAACTCTCTAAATAAAGAATATTTTTGTTTGGCTTTGGGATTAATGTAATAACACCTTGTCTTAAAGAGGCGGGTAATTCCCCTCTTTCAATGGATTCTATGAACACTGCTAACAAAAAAGGAGCTAACATGTCTCGAAAGATTTTATAAAACTCACTAATAAGCCCATCATTACCTGGAGAACGATTATCTTTAAGGTTACCAATACATTCTATAACTTCCTCCAATTTTAAATCATCATCACAAAACATCTTGAAATCATCATCAATAATTTTGGCTTTATTTTTAACACTATTTAGAAAGTTATTCAAATCAGAAGATAATAGTTTAGAAGTGTATGAATCTTTATAAAACTGAGCAACAAACTCTGAAATCTTTTTTTTGTCATCCTCTATAACTGTATTATTATTTGACAATTTATTTAAAGAAGTCAATTCACCATTCCGTTTTTCCAAATTAAAAAAATACTTTAAAATACTGTTTTTTTTTCTCCCTGTTCCAACCATTTATATCTTGATCTGATAAATGCACCCTCTGCTTTTTCTTCGTAAATGTTATCCAGTTGCTCTTGTAACGAGGATAAATCTATTAATTCCTACATATTCAAATCACCTTTACTGGACAATCACATTATTTCTTTAATAACCTTATGTTATTTTTATATTTTAATTGAAGCTATGGATTTCCCCATTGAAATAGCTAACTTCCCAATTTCATATTTCATTATCTCCCAATGTTGTCCATAAACATTCATTATTTTAGCCTGAGACCATAGCTAGGAGTACTTCAACTCCTACTTCACACGTTAAAATTTCCTGACCCCGCCTCTGCTTCAATTTCATTGGTTGAATCTATGAACCAATCATTTTCCTTTCTGCCCTCAGAACATTTTTAAATAAAACTCCCATCTGATTCTCGAACGTCTGTGATTTTGAGTGAGTGTATTTGACTTTGAGTTATTTTATACATTTAAAAAAAGACTGTATACAGCCAAACAGCTCAAGTAGGAAAATACTTGAGAAATACTGGAAAATACTGCACTAGCAAAGCTACTGCTCATTGAACAAGGCTTAATGCCTTAGAGGAGTAGTAGCCATAACCATAAACTCTACTCTTTTGCCGATTGCACTGCACAATGGAAACTTCAACATATCAGAAACTCTTTCAAATGTCAAACATAACTGAACATTAAACATTAATAGATGTTTCCCTTCACTCAAAAACACATAAAATAGCATTTAATTTATATCCAGCCATATGCAAAGCATTCTGGGAACTAATAATAACCTCTAAAATAAAACTGCTAAATTGAGCTAATACTCTTAAAATAAATAGGTAGCCTTCTTTCCTTATTTTTTATTTTTTTTTAGTTTATCATTTCCTCAATTCAAGCCTCAAAACTAAAAAAATGAGGAAAACACATCTCTTGGTTTTATTAGTAAAAAGCCCTCAATATTTTCTATACAACACAACCACAATTTCTTTACTGAAATATACACACTATTTTTAATTTTCACCTTAATTTTTTAATGAAAATTACAAGACCCATGATTCATTTTTTTACAGTGCAAAATCAGATTCATTTTAAAATCAATTGTAAATCCACATTTTAAATCTCTGCGAGTACTGTGAATTGGGTGGAACATACGCCAACCAACTTTCCAAATTTGTAAGTAATTGTTGTTGTTGTTTAGTCATTGAATGGGTTCTATAAAACCTGTATGCATATATATAGATAGATAGATAGATAGATAGATAGATAGATAGATAGATAGATAGATAGATAGATAGATAGATAGATAGATAGATAGATACTTCTCCAGATTATCGAAGACCTCCAGGATCACCACTCACCTGTCTCACTCCTTGTTGCTCAGCTTTTGTCAATAAATACCTGTCAATTCATCCATCTCTCTGTCCGAGTCCTACTTCTGTAACACATACTGTGTATATGTATGTACAGTATCCCCTCACATTTTTTGTAAATATTTTATTATATCTTTTCATGTGACAACACTTTGCCACAATGTAAATTAGTGAGTGTACAGCTTGTATAACAGTGTAAATTTGCTGTCCCCTCAAAATAACTCAACACACAGCCATTAATGTCTAATGTCATGGTTCCAGTAATCCATGTCCTTAGTTTGCTTGTCTTCAGCAAACTGTTTGCGGGCTTTGTTGTGCATCATCTTTAGAAGAGTCTTCCTTCTAGGACGACAGCCATGCAGACCAATTTGATGCAGTGTGCGGCGTATAGTCTGAGCACTGACAGGCTGACCCCCCCCCACCCCTTCAACCTCTGCAGCAATGCTGGCAGCACTCATACGTCTATTTCCCAAACACAACCTCTGGATATGATGCTGAGCACGTGCACTCAACTTATTTGGTCGACCATGGCGAGGCCTGTTCTGAGTGGAACCTGTCCTGTTAAACCGCTGTATGGTCTTGGCCACCGTGCTGCAGCTCAGTTTCAGGGTCTTGGCAATCTTCTTATAGCCTACGCCATCTTTATGTAGAGCAACAATTCTTTTTTTTTCAGATCCACAGAGAGTTCTTTGCCATGAGGTGCCATGTTGAACTTCCAGTGACCAGTATGAGAGAGTGAGAGCGATAACACCAAATTTAACACACCTGCTCCCCATTCACACCTGATACCTTGTAACACTAACGAGTCACAAGTCACCTGGGAGAGAAAATGGCTAATTGGGCCCAATTTGGACATTTTCACTTAGGGGTGTACTCACTTTTGTGGCCAGCGGTTTAGACATTAATGGCTGTGTGTTGTTATATTGTAGCAAAGTGTCATTTCTTCAGTGTTGTCACATGAAAAGATATAATAATATATTTACAAAAAGGTGAGGGGTGTACTCACTTCTGTGAGTTACTGTATGTGTGTGTGTGTGTGTGTGTGTGTGTGTGTGTTTGTGTGTGTGTGTGTGTAAACTATAGAAGGTTTACATCTTTGTCTCCCTTTTCATCCATGATGAGCTTGCATCCCTATAATATATTTTAAATATTTTATAATTCAAACTGTTTCTTTAGGTTTGGCTTCTAACAAATTATTTTATCGGGTTTAGTTAATGACGTATAAGAGAAAGCAAGATCAATTTAACAAGGTCTTCGGTTTCAAGAATCTGAGTACATGTGAGAGGGTAAAAAAAGGACTTTAATAATGTAATGCTCCTCTCCACCATTGATTAGCTAGTTAGGAGTGTTTGTGTAAGGGGAAAGAGGGATTATGGTCTAATGAAGCCGTTTTCTCTGGTGTATGGCTATCCGTGTCTTTGGGCCCTATCAGGCTCTGGCCTCAGGCATGGCTGCAGGCATTGTGCTGAGAACCGTGAGTTGGGTTCGAGTAATTAAGGGCTTATATAGCCTGGCACAAAAAACAAACCTTTGCTTTACATGAATTCACACCATGCATTGTTACCATATCATCACGCTTTGGCCTCCAGACAGCACACTTGGTATTAAACAGGTTGGTTTGTTCTCAGTGTGACAGTGTGTGTGTGCACACAAGCCCGCTATGCTTGTTTGCCTCACTAACTGTACAAAAACTGAGAAGTTGTTATTTTGCCGGAGGCACATCATGATTTATTTACAATTGCGAGGCCCTGGAAGTCCAGTTAAAATTAAGTGCTTTTCGTCCCTTTATTTTACCAGCAGCTGTTTTTCTCACTAGCTCTCCTGGTTTCTACTCTCTCAGGTTTATTAAGTCAAATTTTTTTTTTTTGTCTTTGTCTTTTCTTAACCTCTCCTTACCTCACTGTCCTTGAATAATTTTTAATGACTAGTGCTCTATTACGTATAACGTAAGTCTTTAGGGGCGCACTAGATGCAAGTTTTGACATATCCCCTAATGAATCTGCTTACTAAGGGATTCAAATGAACAGTTTTGAAGAGGAAATAAACTTTAGTGAAGCAGCTTTCCAAATTCTATCCTTACAGTGTTGGTGGTTAAGAATGGATTATATACAAAACGGTTGATATTTAATTAATTGATGTTGATAATCCAGTATCATTCACTAAAGTTTAGTATATACATTTCAAACTAAGCCTAGGTTGATTTCCATCTGTTAATATGCAGGACTACAAGGCAGATGAGGATCCAGTTATTTTTAATTCAGTCAAGACTGGCCGAGGACCGCTGGGCCCAAGTTGGAAGGTAGGGACCCCTTTTCTCACCCTACAAACCCATATGACTTTTTTCTTCCACAGAACACAAAATGAAAAAAATTAGAGGATTTTCCCCCCATGCACTAACAATGAATAGAGACCAGAGCTTTTAAAGGTAAAAAAAAAAGAGGCAAAAGCTTAATATAAATCACTACTCCATTTGATTATACTCTGTATTGAAATGTATGATAATATTCCCTTCTTGTGGGCTCTTTACCATTGTAACTGGATATGAGTTGAATTCAATAACCAGATCAGTCTGTAAATTAATCATTCAAGATAAATTTTGTGAATTCATTGAATGTATCAGTTTAAATATATGGGCTGGATGTCCATGCAGGTCGTATGTGGCATTAAAATGTTCCTTTTTTTAGTTGAACTCTTTCTTTAATTTGTGTGTTTTTCTTCTTGGCCCTGTGAATTTAAATGGCATTGCAATCTCAAACAATATCTAAATAATAATTTAGTGTCCAGTGCCATTTCTATAGAGATCTATGAGTAAAAACTAGAGTGTTAATGTATTTTACTGGACGTGACAGTTGAGAACTAATGAAGATAAATCACTCTGCTTTGATAGACCGTAAAAGACAATACAGTGATTGGCACAAACTGAGACATGCGAGTCCACAGGAATATGAATAAGAGATGTCTTCAGAAGTAGGGCTGTAGTACTCGAGTCCGGACTCGAGACATTTTTATATGGTCTCGGACTTGTTGGTGTTTGCACTCGGACTTGTCTCGGACTTGTTTATTGGACTCGCCAAATGTTCTCGTTGGTCTCGAGACTCTCGACCGAGTCCAGCATTATGCTTTTTTTCTCCTTCAAAACAAAACCACATTCGCATGTCACGCCTAAAAACGCGTGGAAAAAGCTAGGCGCGCGGCTTTCTCCTAATTTCCAAAGCACTTTGTAGCCTGCGCTCTATGCTCGCGCTCCTGTGGCGTCTGCTGTTGCTAAGCAACCATGACCTGTGCTCTCCATGAAGACGCGGCGGTTTCAGCAAAGGATAAATGGATTTCCAGCACTAAAAATCCCTTGCAGTAGCTCTGCAACTAAATTTATTTAAAAAATGGCTATCTTTGTACAGCTATGATCAGCTGTCTCTCCATCTTGGCTTAGCTTTCAATTTTGTTACTGGAAAGGATGAAGCTGATTGGCTGGTTCTTGTCACATGACCCACGGTGCACTTGCTGGTTCTGAAAAGTTTAGATGTTTCTAATTTAATTTTATTCTGTTATCTGTTAGATTGTGTTTTATTAACGTCTACACCTACCCCAGCCCTAAACTTACTCTTTACAATAATGAAATAATAATTATGTGCACATGCCCAGTAGCGCCAAACGTATCCCTTATAGCCTTGACTCATCTGAACGCCTTTGATCGGCCATTGCATTAATAAACTCAATGGAATCGTATGTTGTAAGGCTCACCGCTGTTAAAAAAAAAAAAAAAAATGTTGGCCCTAATATGCACAGTTAATTATTCATTTATTTATCACAAGTAATCATCATTGCAAAAAAATAAAAATAAAATCCACTGTTATCACACATCGCAGAATTTCCTCATTTCGTGCAGGACTAATATTACAAAGGCAAAATCAATGCAAATCAGTGAATATGTCTATGTTTGTAACAGGGCTGACGAGACGTGAGACGTGCGGATCCATATGCAGAGCTTTATTATAAAACATGGTCATCAAACAAGCAGGGTCAGATAGTGGCAAACTAGTATGGTGGAGGCAAGACAAAGCAATCCGTGGAACAAGCGTGGGTCGACGATCAGCGAACAGTATCCAAAGGGCAAGGCAGAGAGATAATCCAAAAGCGAGAGCAATAGTCCAAACGGGGAGCGAACAGAGTCCAAATGGCAGAGGCTAAGGGTAAATCCAGTAAACACAGGCAAGGTCAGACACGGCAGGAAAACAAGGCAGGACTAGGACTCTGTAAAGTAGCTATCGCTAGGTGAGTGATAAGTGCTAACAATACTCGGCCGAGAACAAGAGCAAATCCCAGGCTTAAATAGTGAGTGAGTGATTGTGAAATGATAATCAGGTGTGGGCGAGATAATGGTGAACAGCTGTGCATGTCGTCAGTGCAATGGATTGTGGGAAATGGAGTCCAATGTGCTGTGAGTGTAAAAGTCACTGTGGTGAACGGGTGACCTCTAGTGGTGGTTGACGGGAGAGCATGGACCAGATTCGTGACAATGTTATACGCAATTATTATTATAAAGCAGTATAATATATATATAATTAATATATAATATATATATAATATTGTATAACAATACTGTTACACTATAATAAAAAGACTGAAAATGTGTAGTTGCACTTCAGCTTGTGTGAAATTGCTATACACATAAAAAAATCCAGAGTGAAATTAACTCTCCTGGGAGTACATGTGAGACCACACTCAAGAGTGTGAAATAAGAGTGTTAAATTAACACTGAAGCAGAGTTAAAGTTAATGAGGTAAGAGATTCATTGAGTGGTGATTGACCATTATTTAAGATACCTGATGTTAATGAGCAGAATCACCAAAGACAAAAATCACAATTTCTGTGTCACCATTATAGTGGTCAGCGTTTACTTTAGTTGGGCTCTTGACCCTTATATTTTTAAAGTTGAATCTCAACAACGGTGACAAACAGCATAAACGGATTAACTCTAAACATTAGAAAACAAGCTACTAAAAGTCACATAAACAAAAAAAAAAATAGTATCCCTGATAGCACACGTACATCTCCGAGACGTCTATTTGATGTCTGCATTTACATCTGCAAGACGTATTATTTAGGGTGTTTGCTCATCTGCAATACGTCTATAGGACGTTTCCTTTTAGATGTCTTTAAGATGTTTATGATTTAGAATGTATGTAAAACTGACATCTGAAAGACGTCTGCCAGACGTTTGTAGACAGCAGATGCTTTCCAGATCAAGATATCTTTAACAGACATCTTACAGATGTACGTGTGCTATCGGGGAATTGTAAGAAGAAAGGAAATTAATAAGAAAATTCAGCAAATAAATTATTCACACCGCAATGCATCATGGGAGCCATGGATGAAATTGATTGGTGGCACCCAGAATGCACTTCAACATGCTTTTTTGATTGGCACCGTTGTTGAGATTCACAGGTTGATTCTTGATGTTTGTGTGTCGAAATAATAGACTCTTTTCAAAGATTTTCGAACAAACAAATCCCTCGGCTTGTATTGAAAATACCGGTAATCTTATGCTAATGAATCATAAGACTGTTATAATATATATATATATATATATACACACACACACATATATACATGTATATATATATATACTTTCTCTCTTTTCTTGTTTGTCTGTCTGTTATAATTCTGTTATAACAGCAAAGCAAAATCTAACTTAAAAAAAGGGTCAAGAGCCCAACTAAAGTAAACGCTGACCACTATAATGGTGACACAGAAATTGTGATTTTCGTCTTTGGTGATTCTGCTCATTAACATCAGGTGTCAATCACCACTCAATGAATCTCTTAATTACCTCATTAATTTTAATGTTAATTTCTTACTCTTATTTGAACACTTTCACACTCTTGAGTGTGTTCTCACATGTACTCTGGCGGCGGCGGGTAGTTCCCTCTACGCTCCCTTTCCTGGACCCACGAGGACACCAGCGTGCATGCACGGGGAAGAGACCGGTCTCCCGAGGAGAGGCGCGTTCGGCATTTAACGGCGGCGGTGATGAGGCTCTATTCACGTCAGGTGCGCCTCATCACACGCCGCCAGCCCTGGCTGTTTCAGCGCCCCTCCTCTCTCACACACCCACTCCTGTCGGGAGCCTGGTGAAGGGCGGCGAATATGGGACGGGGTGGTGATGATGGACAGGGGGGAGGCAGCCGACTCGTCACAATATATATATATATATATATATATATATATATATATATATATATATAGGTCCGGACCTCTTTACTGCATTAATGTTCCAGTTTAATTTAATGTGTGTATTGCCTTTATAGCTTTATTAATTTGTGTTTGAACCCTCACAGAAAGAACTGGTTAATAACCCTGACTGCCCACGAATGTGTGCTTACAAGCTGGTGACGGACAAGTTTAAGCGGTGGGGCCTTCAGAACAGGGTAGAATCTTATTTCACAAGGTAACAGCTCTATAATTCATCATATATTATAAGTGGTTTTAATTTAACACTGCATTATTATTGTATATTAGGAATAAAACTGTCCCAAATTCTTTTTTTTTTTTAGATTTTTGATTATGTAAATAAATAAATAAATACAATTTTAGCCTTGACATTACTACCCAAAATATTATATTCTATGCAATTACAGTAAGTGTAATTTCATTATGTAAATGTGTCTGCATTTGGTTTTAATTCAATGGATTTGTTGGGATTTATGTATTTTGTGATGTGGTTATTTACTCAGCAAGAGAAGAAAATCTTCACCAACTTTAATGTTTGTGAACTGTCGACGAGTGGGTGGAACTCAACATGGAGGATATCAGAGGGATGGAAGAGGAGACACAAAAAGAGCTGGAGGAGGTATATCTGCACACACACACTGTTATATGTCAGTGGTTTGCTGTTTCTCCTGTGACCTAGTTTTCCCCATTCTGTTTAATTAGTCATTTAGTTCACCTGTTGTCTTAATTATATCATTAGTTTACTTTGTTTGACTCATGCTTTATAAGTCCTCAGATCTCCCTTAGTCTTTGTCCGTTCTTTTCCATATTATGCTGTTATACTTGCCTGTTTCCTGGAGTTACTAATTAAAATATATTTTATTTATCTCCTTCGTCTTCATGTGATTGCTTCATCAACCTGTGACAGAAGGCTTTTTTGCTGCGTTTTTTTTGTTTCTTTTTTTTCCCCCACTCCCTGTCACCATGGACAATCGTCCGCTGGAGGACCACACACAGGACTTTTTACACCTCGCGTGTCTGAGCCATTACCCCGATCGCTCGCTCTGTGTATTGTAACGTAATAAAAACGTAATATTAATATGTAATTTAAAGAAATAGTTTATTTTAGCTCAAAGGGAATCATATATGATTTTATAGGGAATTTGAACAGACTCACTGTTACGGTGATTCACTGAACGAGCCGTATAACAGACTCTGCACTGGATATTAAAATCCAAAATATAGTGAAAACACTATTTAATAGCACAGTAACAAGATCGGCAGATTAAGACATTAACTTGTGAGCACAAAACAAAAGATACTTCTCTTTTCAATATAAATAAGATTTTATTTATATAAACCTAAGACATAAACTAATCTAACACATGAACACAAGCATTCACACATTCACACGTTGCAGAAAGATAGAAAGTGAGGAAAGGATGAGTTTAAGAGAATGAAAATGTGAAATCCCAAGTTTCCAGCAATATGTTCAATTGCATAGACCTGAACAACCATCAATCACTTATTTAACCCTCGCTTTGAGTTTCTCAATGAGGCTAAAATTTATATTAACTGCACCGATTCAGTTAGAACCTGGAGGTACTTACTTGCTTTGCTAAGGGAATCCCTTTTGTCATCGTCCTTGCAGGAAAGGGGGTTCCCCGAAGTGGCTGATTGGTTGAGAGTTCAGTAGTTGTTGAAGTGACGTCTTGGGATGCCAATGGAGTTGTGGCTGGTAGAAGTTTCGAGGCAGTCACAGACTCGAGTTGAACTCGGAGACGAGGCGGGGCGGCAAAACTTAGCTGAGTACACAAAACTCACAACGGAAAAGAAAAGAAATGAAAGTAAAAGAATAAAAGGATGTAACGAGACTAGGTGTTTTTTTCTCATTGTGATAGCAGCTGGCACGTGGGCCAGAGCACGCTCAAAGAGCAGCGTCAAAACTTGGTGGCAAAAGAGAAGCAAAAAGGAGAAGAAGAGAGCTAAGAGGACGAAAAGAGAGTTTGATGGTGTCCTGAGTTCTTAAACTCGGCTTTCAGACCGTCCCATCTGGATGTCTTGACCAATTAGATACTGTCCTTGCTTGGGGTGTTGCTCTGTTCCTCCACCCAATCAATAAATCAACAAATGTTTTCTGTTCAGTCAGAGGTCCGCACTTTACAGCTCTTGCAAAGTATACTTTTGAACATGATTTCTATAATAAGACTATGATTACATTTGACAAAGAATCGATTGGATGAAACATTTAAAGCATGATTTTTCAAACTCATACATACCAAACACGCATATGAATCCTTCAGCTATTCAATAATGATTAAAAAGACATACATAATATTTGATTAAAACATGATAGTCTAATATGTGGGTTACAAACATAATATGGGGTTCTGCATAGAAATGTCCTTTTAGGATGATTTTATGTGCATATAAAAAAGAAAGTCTTTGTGTAGTTCTATGGAGAACGAAGGCATGTTCTTTAGACAAAGGAATTTCGGTTTGGTCTGTCTTCTATGTGAGGGAGAAGTCAGTCTAAGGAAGCTCGTGACTTCCAGAGTGGAACCCATGTGATAGCCATCTCTTTGACCATCAGTCTTGAAAGTGAAAGTGAAGTGACATATGGCCAAGTATGGTGACCCATACTCAGAATTCGTGCTCTGCATTTAACCCATCCAAAGTGTACACACACAGCAGTGAACACACACACACCGTGAACACACACCCAGAGCAGTGGGCAGCCATTTATGCTGCGGCGCCCGGGGAGCAGTTGAGGGTTCGGTGCCTTGCTCAAGGGCACCTCAGTCGTGGTATTGAGGGTGGAGAGAGATTACTTGATTACTTACCCCAAATTTGACTGTCTACTTCCTGAATTAGAATTATCAATAAGTGTTCTTTTGTCTCAAGGTTGTAAGCTGTTCTGTGAAAGAGGCTTGCTGGTTAGTTTGCTTGCTTCAGACTAGTTGGAGATAGGAATCTGATTTACAGCGTTGTCCTGTTTTCTTGGAGCCTCTCTGTGGAATTTCAGCTTCCCATGTTTCGATGTTCTGATTGAATCTTAACTTCGTCTGACGATTCGGTCTCTGATATCCTACAGTATTCTACCACGCCAGCCTGAGTGAGCGATCGAAGCCACGCGTTCCAGTGGACGGTCCCAGGGACAATTCACCGCATTTGTGGAGTGGGTGCTGGAGAAGAATGGACTATACTTCTCCATCTGCCCCGCTGATGAGGACATCTCCATCTCCACTCCCAAACCAGTGACCAGCCAGCCGTCAACCTGCTGCACGGAGATATCGCCTGAGCCCACTCCAGACGGAGAGCCTAAGCCTGCCGTGACACGTAAGCCAGAGCTGAAACCCGCGACTGAGCCAATCGTCACCCCAGAACCTGTGCCTCAGGAGTGTTCTGATCAAGTGCGTGAGCCGACAACATCGTCTGTTCCTGAGGGAGTTTTAGTGGAGATCGAGGGCTTGGAGGGAAGCCCCACCTACACTCCCGCTGCTGAGGGTGAGCTACAACTGGCCACTGGAAAATATATTGAGGAACTTATGGACATCTTTGAAGTGGATTTGATAGACTGGTTTGGGCAGGTATTACGTAGTGCTCCTAAATCTCCTGTGTCTCCGCTGGTTCCGCCCAGCTCAAGTCCTCCTGTGTTCACTCCCTCTCCCGCTTCCTCTTAAACCAGTCAGTTCCTCAGCTCACCCTCAGTCTGCCCTCCTTCCCTTCAGCTCCACCTTCATCCTCCGTCACTCCGGCTCCGCCTAGGCCCTCCGGATCCTCAATGCCACCCTGGCTCTCCATCTGTTCGGCTCCATCCTGGGCTCCCGTTCCATCGGCTCCATCTCCATCAGTCGTCCCCAGGGTGTCATCAAGGCCTTCTCCACCCTGGCTCCTCCCTCCCTCGACTCCACCCTGGGGCCTCATCCTGGCTTGTCTCTGGATCTTCATCTGGCTCCTCCTGCTCCTGGCTCCCCCTTGGCTCCTCCCACCCTCCACTCCCCCATGGACTTATTTTTTGGACTCTTTTTGTTTCAGTCCCCCTCCTGCTGCACATAGTCCTCCAGAGCCCCCACCCTCCCTCTTCAGTTGGAATTTTACGGCGCAGGGATGCGCCTTTTCAGGAAGGGGCGAACAGTTATATGTTGGTGGTTTTTTGTTTATCCTGTGACCTAGTTTTCCCCATTTTGTTTAATTAGTCATTCAGTTCACCTGTTGTCTTAATTATCGCATTAGTTTCCTTTGTTTGGTTCATGCTTTGTAAGTCCTCAGTTCTCCCTTAGTCTTCGTCCATTCTCGTCCATTCACTTGCCTGTTTCCTGGATTTACTAATTAAAATATCTTTTATTATATCTCCTTCGTCTTCGAGTGATTGTGCCTCATCAGCCTGTGACACACACATTTACACAATACCCATCGTGTTGAATCAGTACCCAACTCAGGGAGAAAAGCACAGGTTGCTATTTTAAAAGATTTTAAAAGATTTTTCCCAGAGTTTCAATACAATACAATACATCTGCCAAAATGAGCTATTTAATGTTATAAAATATAATAATTTCAAATTATAAAAAATAATACGTATGTGACCCGTGCTGGCAAAATGAGTCGGAATGGGCGCATGCTAATTTTGAGCTACAGGCAAAAAAAAAAAATAAATGGTTCATTAAGCTCTCATCTAGCGACCCCACTGCTCCAGATAGTAATTAAACATCTATAATAGGGGTGGGCGATATGGAAAAAATATATCACGTTTTTTTTTAGAAATATCACGATTCACGATTTTATCACAATTCTTTGTCATGTTGGTTTTACTATTTTGGTTTTACAAGTTGTCTGAGCATTACAGCCAAACTAGAAAAACAAAGCCTTTCAAGGTAACAAAAAAAAAAAAAGACATGGCAGATATTTAGGCCAAAGTGGGCGAAGATAAAAATCGTTGTCATTATTTTATCTTTCACATTAAAAAATAAGAACAAAGATACACATTACAAATACACATAATATACAAATAATACAAACAGTGCTTTATTTTCAGGTACAATAGGTGTATTTAGCAGGAGCATTCAATGAAATTGAATGAACAAATATAAAAATAAAACACTACATAGACTGATTCCTAAAGCAACTGTATTAAAGTTTTTCAGTCAAGAATAGTGAGTGATTTTTCTCTTTGCGTTTTGTTGTTTTGTTAACGTTAAAGGAATAGTTCCCCCAAAAATAAATATTGTGTTGTAGAATCTGGTCGGAACAAGAACACACACACACACACACACACACACACCTAATTTCAAGATGACACATTCCTGAACAGGAATCAAAGCTCCACTCCCAGCATGTGACTGGCTGGCCGATCTCCTGTCCTGAATCTTCTTATCTCAGGAGACCTCTAAAAACCAAGATATATTTGAGAAGAACATCTGGATATCTTTAAAGAACAGCACCGTCAATGTTCGCGATCGGTTTACTATAAATAAAGTCGAACAGGGCAAAGACCTTGTCATTTGGAGAGGCTCCAGCACAAACCCTCCCTTATTCTCTGACCATTAACGCAGTAATTCAATGATGTTATCTGCAGGGAAGACGGTTTTACAGCCAACGTCCGAACTAAGGAAAACACCAGATCTCCACGAAAGTGACCTTCCCGCGACCTCGCGTTTCTCCCCAAAAGAGGAACGCGCCTTTTTGCTCTCTAACAGACAAAGAGACGCAATGCTTTGCTCAAGTATTTTAAAATGGACAAATTATAGTAGTTTCTGCTATTGAAGCAATATACTCGTAAAAAATACATACAATATATTTACAACATATATTAAGGTTGTTTTCATGTCATTTATAAGCTTGCTGTGTTATTGGAACTTATGGTGTTGTTGTAATCTTTTGATGTATAATTTTCCTGATCAATATTTGTTCAGTTTCACATGTGTGGTGTGATTATTTAGAATTAAGGATTGTTTCATCTATGGCTCAAGCTTAAGCTCAGCTCGCTCGTTGTTCTCTTCTTGCTCGGTGCTCCCAGTCATATATATTTTTCTCGTTTGGCTCTCAGCGAAGGCGGTCGCATTTTCTTCCTCTCCCTACCCTTATCTCCCCTGCTTGCTCTCTCGTCTTGTCCTTGTTTAACACTTAAGAGACTCTCTCTGCACTATTCTACAAAACCGAAATTATGGATCTGATCAACTGGTCTCTTAACGCAATTGACACAATCTTCTCGACTAGAAGTTTGGGATCGGGAGAACCCAAGTGTCCTGCTGGGAATTTCGCAGCTGGCTACACGGTGGACGCATGGGAGAGGTGGCGGGTCGTGTGTCTGGCGATTCTTTCCGTGGAGGACATTGAAGACATCTACCTATTCGGAACCATGATAACTGGGTTTCTGCTGATTGGATTAGGCTTTGCCCTGGGTTATCGGAGAATTCAGGAGACGGGAACAGCTGTCCAAAACCTCACAAGGCTGCCCATCATGATTGAAGCAGTGGGCAGAGCGGTCGGCTCTGAGACAGAGACTATTAACCGCAATATGGATTCGATCACGGCTAAGCTCTCGGCTTTGGAAAGGAAAATTGATGGACAAGGAGATCAGAATGGGCAATGAGAATAGCTGTGAAATTAGAAGGCAGCTGTTCGCCCAAAGACCAAACAATCGTATCTCTTTTCGGCTTCCCAAAACAACAGACAGCTTGGCAAGGTTGCTCTGGAATCTAACTCCCCGGATGAATGCTGCAGGGAGACGCTCTTTCTTCCCTCCCCTCCTCAACAGACACCTTGTGATTGTCGAGCGTTTGGGCTCCGGCCAAGGTCGTTTCCATGGCAATTGCTATATCGCACCACAAATCTGCGGACTGAGACAACTTGCTTGGAATGCCAGCGCGGCGGATCTCTAGGCACACGAACTTACACATACACACACTCATACGCTCATACATACAGATATTCAATCCAATCCAATAACATCATGGTCGAGCAATGAACAGAGATCAAGACTCAAACTTCCAAAGAAACTTTAACATCTAAAGCCTCAGAAACTGA
Source organism: Barbus barbus (assembly GCF_936440315.1). Lineage (NCBI taxonomy): Eukaryota > Metazoa > Chordata > Actinopteri > Cypriniformes > Cyprinidae > Barbus > Barbus barbus. The sequence goes on from NC_136733.1 coordinate 10,526,914, forward strand.
AACCAACTTCCTGGGAGCGTCATCAAGTCAGAACGAAGCCAACCAACCACTGAAGAGTATTCTCGTGACGACGACCTACCAAGCCGCCAATCCGCGCATGATCTTTCCTGAACCCGGAAGAAACTGAACTCAACTGAAAGCAAGGAAAGTAAGACAATATTTCCTAAATCTGCTGGAAACTGGTTGTATTCATCGCTAAGAGTAAAGATAGAAGAGTTCCATGCGTGTGATTTTCCCTCAGGTTGAAGGTAGAGCATTCTTGAAAACGAGCATTAGAACCTAGAACTCTCTTCAGATCAAAACAATTCATTGCCTGCAATTTGTGTGTGTGTGTGTGTTTAAGTCTTCTGTTTGTTTTGTGTAGCTTAGTATTGTGTTAGAGTAGTGAAATAAACTTTGATTCTATTAAGAAATCTCATGTCTGTTGCTATGTGATTTTTCAAGTCTGAAATGATTTGCCAAAGATCGTGTTACTTACGCTCATGAATTTTGATAAAGAACTATTTGGTTTGTTTTATCGTTGGTCGCGAATAAGATAAACAAAATTGTTAAGAGATAACGTGCTGATTTTAATGCTTGCTGGACAAGTCGTTAATGAGGTATCGTTAACAAGGTATAAGTTGGACGTTTTGATTAATATCGATTAATCATGTAAATATCGATATAGAATCTTAAGAATAGATTCCCAAAAAGCTAAATTAAAATAAGGGCTAATCCTTTACACTGTCATCTGTCTGTCAATTCTGTCATAATGTTTTATTTTTATACCATCATTTACTCAAAAGTTGTTTTAAACCTGAATGAGTTTCTTTCTTCTGCTGAACATAAATGCTATTTTGAAGAAGGTGGAAAACCAAACAGTTGCTGGTCCACAGTGGCTTCCAAAGTTTTTTTTTTTCCTACTATCAAAGTCAATGTGGACCAGAAACTGTTTGGTTACCCTCATTTTTCAAAATATCTTATTTTGGGTTCAGCACAAGAAATTAATAGAGGTTTGGGACAGCATGTGAGTGAGTGAATAATGACAAAAATTAAATTTTAGGGTGAGCTATCCCTTTAATGACAGTCGACAGCATGTTTAGTGTCCTGTCCCTTTAAGACCTGCACACATCTAATATACAGGCAAGTATCTGTTTCTCTCTTAACTATTTACTTTTTAGAGATAACCAACTGAGTCTGCATGTAAACCTTGTGTGTTTTGACAGTATTAGCGCAAAAGATAACTTAGTTGAGTAATCAGGCGCTGTTAGACAGCCTTTTTAGTGTGCGTGCTTCAGGGCCCGTATTCATAAAGATTGTAAGAATCCTCTCAGAGAGCTCCTATTTTAGCTTAAACATTTCTAACTAGAAGTGTTAGCTTAAGAGTGATTCTGGACCAATCTGAGAGCAACCCTGAGCGAGGAAAAGACAAAAACTTTTATCTTAGTGAGGAGGCGGGGCCGACCCCATTGCTAGGAATGACACAGTCTTTTGAAGACTGTGATTGGTTGGTTGTCAAGAAGGAAATAAAAGAGCGCTTTTAAGAGTAGGGTATATTATAAGCCTTCACTTTGAAATTACAGGCGTAATTTTTCCTCTCGCTCTTTCTCTCTTTCTCACACACACACACACACACACACACACACACACACACACACACACACACACACACACACACACACAAACACACACACACACATTATATATGTATATATATTCTTTATTTTTTATTTATCATGCTGTCATACTACCTTCTGTAGTCTTCTGAGGTCAGATTTTGGTAGCTGAGCTGAACCAGACAGTTAATGAAGTGCAGAGGACGGATTCAATGATGGCAGAGTAGAACTGTTTCAGCAGCTCCTGTGGCAGGTTGAATGTCCTCAGCTGGCGAAGGAAATACTATGGAGCGATTTTTGTGCCAATATTTATCAAACAAATCCAGTGTTTTGCAAATAAACACAATCTGCTTTGCAAAGAAAAACTCAACTTTCAAACAAACGCCAAGTGATTTTCAAATACAAAACTCTATTTGAGAGAAAATGCAGAGGTGTGGACAAATAGGCTATATGTATTGTGTGTTACAACTGTGAGACTCATTTGCCTTTTTATGAGGAAACTTGGCTTAATTTTCTCAGAAATGCTACAGGCTGATTTTCTCACATGAGTGCGGGCTGATTTTCTCACATGTACAATTGAGCTACTATCTTCTCCAAAACAGCAGATGGCGCTGTTGGTCAATTTACGCTATTCTCCCGAGACCTGAAACACCTCTTTACCTTTTCAGACCAATATGAGTGGGGCACATGTGAGTTTCTGTCTTACTAGAGCTATAATTAACCATTTAGATGTTTTCACAAAGTGACCCTACTACAGTGTCAGTGAAATTCACAACAAGTGCTGCAAAGTTGTTAACATGATTGATTAGTTCAAAAATCAGAGGTGACATGGCTAAACATTTAACTAGGCTGTCTTTCCCTATAAAAACTGATCCATTCTCCGTACCTCTTATCCTCTGTTGGATCGCAGGATATAGAATATACATATATATTGATACAATTGTTCAACATTCAAAACAATGCAGAGGTATAACAATGTATCGTGTCACAATATATTGTAATACTAAAATGCAAATGTATAGTGGATAGCGACAATATTGTGTACCAAAAATGAAAGCATTTTGAATTTTATTTCGCCTGGATGAGGGCGTGAAATATCATTATCAATGCAGTGATTCACACCTTGAAGACAAAGGCCCGCATAATGAGCTGCATAATGAGCCATTCAGTCAGGTGTGTGACTGAGGGGGAATTGCTACAAGAAAGAATATGAGGAAAAAATAAATTTATATATTTTTTGTTTGTAGTTTATTTAGAATATAATGATATCTATATATCTACACCCCCCCCCCACACCAAACATTGAAAGAGCAGTAATGTCTCAAGCAGCAGCACCGGCACACGATGAATGACTATATTATTTAAAAAAAAGATCATATTGTGATCATATCAGGTTGTCCAATGTGTGTGTTATCCAGCAAGAAAGTAAAATGATGTGGTTCCTCAACCAAGATACTGTGCAAGGGTTCTGTGATCAGTGTCATTAAAAATATCATGTGTGTGGGGAGAGGTAAATACATATAGAGGGATAGAGTGTGTATAGGTAAGAGTGTTATGTATTATAAAAAAGGGTTATTAAAAATTTGCACATTCAGTTAGTTCATTTTATGTCATAAAAATCAGTGCACTGATTCTTACAACATAAATTGAATGTTGACTGAATGTGCAATTTTTTTTATAACACACACACACACACACAAAAAAAACACTCACTTACATATGATATTTTTAATGATATACAATGATCACAGTACCCTTGCACAGTAACTTGGTTGAGCAACCACATCATTTCACTATGAATTGCTGGATAACTCTGTTTGTGACAAATTATCTTTGTATTATTCTATATTAATGGAAAGATCACATAATGATTGTCAATGTTTGTTTGTCGTGTTTTACAGCATTCAACGCATTTTTGATCCTAGCCTGATGCAGCGCAGTTCTGCCGGGATGAGTGGTTCCTGCTGCTGTGTCAACAGTAAAGAAAGGTATAGAAGAATGGTGGGAGCATTTATTTAGATACTGTAGTGATTGATTTTTGTGGTTTAAAATCATAAATGATCTTGTATGCAAAATGATGAGGAAAATGCTATTTAGTATGACAAATATTTAGTGGACCAACACACACGTATTCTGTATTTTTAACAGGAGTGCCAAGAGGACATAAAGTGGAAGTTTGTAAGCAGTGTTGTGCTGGATACAGAATCACCGTGAGTTATTCTGTGGTGAGGTGAAAGGGCCTGCCTTACTCCAGATGGACAGTAAAAATCAACAAATGCCATCAAAGACTACCTGGGGTCGAATCGGATGATGCAAGAGATGTGTTTTTATTCATCTCTCATGACCTGAAGTGGGACAATCACATTGACATTGACTGATTCTGTGATATTGTGAAAAAGGCGCACCAGAGGTTGTACTTCCTTCGCTAGCCGAGGAAGTTCAACCTGCCACAGGAGCTGCTGAAACACTTCTACTCTACAATCGTTGAATCGGTCCTCTAAACTTCATTAACTGTCTGGTTCGGCTCAGCTACCAAATCTGACCTCAGAAGACTACAGAGGGTAGTCTGGACTGCTGAGCGAATCATTAGTACAATCCTCCCCACTCTCCAAAGAACTGTACTTATCCAGAGTGAGCAAAAGGGCTGGTAAAATCACTCTGGACCCCTCACATCCAGCACACTCCTTCTTTGAACAGTTGCCGGCCATCTGGTCGACGATACAGAGCACTGAGCACCAGAACGACCAGACACAGAAACGGTTTCTTCCCTCAGGCAATCTACCTCACAAACAGTTAAATGTTCTCCCCACTGTTCAATAAAACATGTGCAATACCCAACTATCCATACTTATATTTATTATATATATGTTTTTGATTTAATATATCATACATCTATCCACATTCCCTTGCATATTTTGTATATAGAACATCTGTACAATACAATATTCTGATTGTTTGACTATCCGGAGGAGCTGGACACATTCATATCAAATTGTCTTGCTGAACAAGGCTTTAAAGTCCATGCCATGTTTCTGTGAATAATCTAACAAGGTTTATGTATGTATGTGTACTGCATTTCAAGAACTGTTTATCTGATCATTCAACTGTTCATTTATGATAGTTGGAACTTATCTCTTATAAAACACATTTTTTGTAAAATAATAAATAAAAAAATACCTAAGCAAGCAAGGGATGTGTTTATTCATCTTTAAATATGTGGAGGACCTGGACACACTTCATATGAAGTTTTGTTGATGAACAAGGCCTGAATGTCAATGCCATGTTACGTGTTATAATCTATCAAAGCAAGCAATCTCTATTTAGCATATGTATGTGCAGCCTACTGCATATGGAGAATTGTCAATCCTATCAAATGTTAACAACTGATGATAAGTGGAACGACACATCTTTAGAAAATTAAATGACAATTATAAATTTTAACAATGTGTTGTGACTTTTATAATAACAAAATCTAATTGTTCCCTTTAAATTTGATAAATCAAAAAGGTGTCTTAGGTAGTTTAAAATCGAATAAATAAGAATTTATCTCATCACCTATATGAATAAGGTAAGGTGTAGAGTTTTTTTATTACAATTAGTCTAATTTAATCAACTAATGCAAGTGTTTTACAGGCTGTTGTGAAGATGAAATCAGCTCTGTTCATTAGACATATTGAATATATTAGATTTAAGTTGTGCCATTTTAGCCTAGACATCCTTTCAAGAAATAAGAAAACGTGTATTAGTAAAACGAAAGGCAACATTATTTTATTTAGATCCCCGAAACGGCTGTAAATTGCTTCTACATAACGTTACTTCCTGGTTTCCACTGTACCGGGAATCACAAGAGGTGGTAAGTATAGGGGCGTGGTTTATGACGTAAAGTTTCGATGTGGGCGTGGCTTATGATGTCACACTTGGATGTGGGCGGGGTTGGATGTCCACCGCAGGATGCAGCGAGCCCTACTTGTGCTTTTGGGAAACGCAGCCTTAGTTTGATGGTGTAATCTAACTGCTTATTATTAATTATAACTAATTAATTATTTTTAAATGTTGCCACAAAAATATAAATAAATGAATGAATGAATGAATCATTGAAACCAGTAGACATGTTAACTTTGATAACACATCATTTTTACACTGCTGTACATTACCAATAAACAATTTTGGGTAACACTTTAGTTAAGGGTACACAAATTACCATGAATTCATGCATAAATTCATGCATGAATTATGCGTTACTTCATGCATTAATATCTCATGAATTATCAGGAACTAACAAGAATTCAAAGTATTTCTATCATGACTTCATGGATGAACAACACATTAAGACATTAACTAAGATGGGTACATCACCGTGATTTATGATTTATTACGCATGATCATGATGTTTTCTTTGTTCACAAAAAAAAAAAAAAAGGCATTTACTATCCACTGTGGATAAATCTATACTTTTGGTACATGAATCATCTTGAATTCATGCTGAAGGAGTGGATGCCGATCTATACCCTTCACAAAAATATTATTTCATTATTTCTTGTGTGTTTATTAATCAAGTCATTGATCAGTATTTAACCTCCTAGATTATTTGATGATTGACTTGGTTCCATACTGAAGTCTATTCTGTTCATAGGGTCACAGTGCCATGATTAGGTTAAGGTGACCTCCCATCTACATGAGCAACAGTGATTGGGACAACTGTGACATTTATGTGTTCTGCTGTTTTATGATATTGTTTGCAACTTGCTTACTGAGCAATTTAACTGGTATTTGCATAATCAATATTAAATAATCCTGCGTTATTCTGTATTTTTACACTCTAAAAAGAGCCAAGCATAGTGTGTGTGTGTGTGTGTAATGAACCATGCTGAATGCTGATAAGACTCTTACCAGAGCTAGGCCACCTTGAACAGAAGATATGTGTTGTCTGTGTATGTGTGTGTCGGCATCTTTTCCTGAGTAAGTGGAGAAGTTTGTCATTGGATGCTTTTTGATCGCATCTCTGACTCCTGGTCTTCATTCAACACCTGGTCCTCGGGTTTTAACTGTAAATTCCCTTACAATGCATAGAAACATAGCATAATTTTGTGCATGTAAAACTACTTACCTCATGCATGCATACAGGCTAGAACAGTATGTCAATTAATGTGAGAACTAATGTTTTTCATTAATTATGAGTTTTCAAGCACGTTCATGTCATCCTCATATAGCCTGCAGTAAATGGACAGACCCCAACATTGGCCAATCACAGCACATAGCTTGTAAATTCTGTTGGCATCCAAATACAGTACTCATCATTAACTAAGCATTAGCTTCTCATGACTTCATCATGTGTGTGGCCCCTCAACTAAAGTGGTGACCAGACCCCAACATTGGCCAATCACAGCACCTAACTTGTAAAATCTGTTGGCATCCAAATACAGTACACAACTTCAGAAAATCTTAAAGAAATCTTAAAGAAAAAAGATGATGGATCCTTACTGGATATTTACAATAACTTTGTAATTTGTATATGTTCTGTATGCCATGTGTTTGTGCCATTTATTTGTTTATTTTATTTTAGGTCAGCATTAAATATTTCACGAGGAGTCCACATTAGTATCTTGTTACATTAAAAGGTGGCTCCTTACCTTTTAAAAAAGACCAAGCTGTTAGTGAAACCTTTTTTCATCTTTTTTTTTTTTTTTAATTTTGTAAATCCTTTAACAGCTTTATGGTTTTGTTAAGTGCTTTCAGATAAAGGCACTAAAAGTTAACGGTATATATACTGAATTCCTTCTCAGCTCTTCCCAGGCACACTGTAAAAAACTTGCAAATTGTTAACTCAGTTTAAAATTATAAGTTAGGTGGACAACTTTTTGAGCACAGTGTTGAGTTTACTTATAAAAAAGATTTAACTGCATGTTTACTACTATTTGTCTAATGAAAATAAACAATTAAAACGTAAGATTTTGATTTCTTCATTCGAGCGTTCACTTCCTGTCATTGCGCATGCGCAGTCTGTTTCCGCCGGGGTTTCCCCTCATCAACTGCATTTTAGAAGAGGCTGGATGTTCTCTGCTTCAGGTAAGTTTTCTTATCGAAAATAACTTAAATAAATTACACAAATGCTTAACGTAAAACGTTATGTTTTAGAAATACTATTCTAAGGAATGTAATGATATTTTCCAACGAGCTCAGACAGCTATTTAGCGATCTTCATTTGAAGGCCATACGCCGAACACAGTCATACGCCTAATGCGAATTACAAATGCTAAATTGAGAATTATTTTTATATCTATATAAATCTTTGCTTGATTTGTGTTAGAGGAAGACCAAACAGAATCCTCTGCCAGCTGGTCAGTTCCATTTCACCGCGCTTTGATTTCTGCAAATCAGTTTTGCTAACATTAATGCAAAAAACATGATTATTGTTCATCCAGCTACGCCACAAAACAGAGCACTAAGTTACTTGGGGAAAAAAGTAATCTTCCTGAGTGAATAACGTTACACAAGCAACAAGGAAAGTCGCTACTATTGTAGGTTAGTAGTGTTAAATAGAGGGGGAAAACAGCATTTTACATTTAAGTTAGTTATTCTTAACCTTGTTAACCGTGTGGTTGTTTCTGATCTTAGGCGTACAACATAACGTGCTTTACATAACATCCAGTCTAAAACCCCCAAAAATATATAATGTTGAATTATCAGCAAATGTCTAGTATTTCCGGAGCTTAGTTAAAAAAAAAAAAAAAAAAAAAAAACAATTATATATATACGTATATAAGCATAGTGTCACGGTCGGTGGTTGTAGTAATAGGCGCCCACACAAGAGGATAACAAAAAATGTATATTTAATAGCATCAACGCACTCTAAACCATTTACAACATTAAGATCCGACAAACACAGAGGGAGAACTGAGGACTTATAAAGGGAGTGGAACAAACGAGGAAACAAGATAATTGATTACACACGTGATGAAAATGAACGATGATTAACTAATGACAGGAAACTAGAACAGGAACTACCAAATAAGGTCAAAACAGAACTGAAAGGAAACTAAACCGAAACTGACATGTTACATATCGCCCCCCTCCCGGAAGGTGCGTCCCGCACCGTAACATACACATCACGGGCGGGGGGGCGGGCGCTCTGGAGGCTGGAGCAGGGCCCGGACAGGGAGGAGACCAGGGAAGCCTCCAGGGCGGATCAGGGGCCTTGGGAGGCCATGCAGGATAGGAGACTCGGGAGGCCATGGCGGATCTGGAGCCTTGGGAGGCCATGGCGGGACTGGAGATTCGGGAGGCCATGGCGGATCTGGAGCCTTGGGAGGCCATGGCGGGACTGGAGATTCGGGAGGCCATGGCAGGACTGGAGATTCAGGAGGCCATGGCAGATCTGGAGCCTTGGGAGGCCATGGCAGGACTGGAGAGTCGGGAGGCCATGGCGGATCTGGAGCCTTGGGAGGCCATGGCGGATCTGGAGCCTTGGGAGGCCATGGCGGATCTGGAGACTCAGGAGTCCATGGTGGATCAGAGTCCTTGGGCGGCCTTGGCGGATCGGGGTCCTTTGTGGCCTTGGCCTTTGGCCTGGCCACACAGACTGGGACTATATGGCCCCCCCCCAAAATTTCTTTGGGAAAGTTCCCCTCTGGGGGCCACATTGGAGGAGCGGGCTCTTGGGGGCGCTCGGGAGGAGCGGGCACTAGAGGGCGCTCTGGAGGAGCGGGCACTAGAGGGCGCTCTGGAGGAGCGGGCACTAGAGGGCGCTCTGGAGGAGCGGGCACTAGAGGGCGCACGGGAGGCGCGGAGCTGGACGGAACCAGCGGAGACGAAGGAGAGCTGGACGGGACCAGCGTAGATGCAGGAGGGCGCTCTTGCAGCGCGGACTCCTGAGGGCGCTCTTGCAGCGCAGACACTTGAGGGCGCACGGGAGGCGCGAAGCTGGATAGAACCAGCGGAGACGAAGGAGCGCTGGACGGGACCAGCGTAGATGCAGGAGGGCGCTCTTGCAGAGCGGACTCCTGAGGGCGCTCTTGCAGCGCAGACACTTGAGGGCGCACGGGAGGCGCGAAGCTGGATAGAACCAGCGGAGACGAAGGAGCGCTGGACGGGACCCGCGGAGACGCAGGAGGACGCTCTTGCAGCGCGGATTCAAAGGGGCGCTCTTGTAGCGCGGACATTAGAGGGACCAGCGGGAACTCAGGCGGGCTGGACGGGACCAGCGGGAACTCAGGCGGGCTGGACGGGACCAGCGGGAACTCAGGCGGGCTGGACGGGACCAGCGGGAACTCAGGCGGGCTGGACGGGACCAGCGGGAACTCAGGCGGGCTGGACGGGACCAGCGGGAACTCAGGCGGGCTGGACGGGACCAGCGGGAACTCAGGCGGGCTGGACGGGACCAGCGGGAACTCAGGCGGGCACTTGCGAGGTGCAGGAATTGGTGGGCTCAGACGAGGAGCAGGCACAGGAAGGCACTGGCGAGGAGCTGGCACTGGAGGGCGCTTGCGAGGAGCAGGTACTGGATGGCACTGGCGAGGAGCAGGCACTGGATGGCACTGGCGAGGGGCAGGCACTGGAGGGCACTGGCGAGGAGCAGGCACTGGAGGGAATGACATGCCCTCAAACTCAACTAAAATCCCCACCGGCACCTGTTTTTCCCCCCTCGGTGGTTCGGGGGAACCGTTATTGGCGGCGGAATCCCTTTTCTCCGCGGACGGCACAACGTTCATCGCCCCTCGCGGCGGAATCCTCCTCGCCGCGGGCGGAACATTCATCGCCGTGTACGGCGGGATCCTCTTCGTTGCCGACGGCGCAACGTTCATCGCCCCTTGCGGCGGAATCCTCCTCGCCGCGGGCGGAACATTCCTCGCCGTCTCAGGCGGAGCGAATTTCATTGAGGCGGTGGGTAAGGGTGTGCGGCGAATGGCGACCCGTTCTCCCCAAAACGGGTGGCCTGGGCAAGCCGCGACAGGCAGCCCAACATCCCACGCAGAACGGGCAGGGGCGAGCCGCGAACGGCGGCGAGAACCCCCGCAAACGACGGGAACCAGCTCCAGCATTCCGAGCGTTGATCTCGTCTTCTGTAAGCGGTCGGATCTTCTGTCACGGTCGGTGGTTGTAGTAATAGGCGCCCACACAAGAGGATAACAAAAAATGTATATTTAATAGCATCAACGCACTCTAAACCATTTACAACATTAAGATCCGACAAACACAGAGGGAGAACTGAGGACTTATAAAGGGAGTGGAACAAACGAGGAAACAAGATAATTGATTACACACGTGATGAAAATGAACGATGATTAACTAATGACAGGAAACTAGAACAGGAACTACCAAATAAGGTCAAAACAGAACTGAAAGGAAACTAAACCGAAACTGACATGTTACACATAGCTCTTCTTAGCACCATTTAGTTAAATGTAATTTGGCATTATTATTTTGCATTGAATGTGATTCATCTAATATTCTCCTTTTTTTGTATGTAATATTTATGTTGCGTTTTAAACAATTAATGTCAATTTAGTTGGAATGTAACACTGCACATGTCAAACTGTTTTTATTTTTATTTTCATAGGTTTGGAATGCAGTGTAAGCTTTGCAAATTTTCCCGCAGTAGCAGAGAGGTCCTCTAGAAACACTACAGGCTTCGACACTATCAACGGCGATCCTGGCAGCATCCTTGCTTGTATACTGACTGCGTCTGCACTTTTAAAACTGTAGGTGCGTTAAAAACACATTTGACAAGATCGCACAAACACACTGCTGAAGTTACTGACCACTTTAATTTTTAAATTTAAATTTTTTATTCAAGAAATCTTGAATAAAGGTATTTTACACTGCTGTTGTGTTGAAAAGACAGACAGTGATATTTATTCTAAAAAATCTTATTTTGTTTCTTCTGCATTAGAAAGTAACACAGATTTGGAATGATGTGACTTGGCAAGGCTTAGAAAATTATGAAAGTTTTCATTTCTGAACCACCCCCTTTAAGTCATTTTACATGTTACCACATATTAAGCTTTCCCATATACTTAATGTACTTGATTTATTTTTAATCAGAATTTTGTTTTACAGAATATGCGGCTCCGTGTTGTGTTGGCCCCTGATAATATTAGGAGGCTGGATATTTGGGAAAATCTCACTTCAGTTGAACACTTGAAAACAATTCTTCAAGAAAGGCTTGAAATCAAGGATGATTTTCTGATTCAGTTTGAGGATCCTGGGTTTGGAAATGAACTCTGTAACTTGATCAATATAACAGAGCTTCCACCAGAAAGAGCAGTGCTGAAGATACTCCAGAAAGTACCTGAAGAATCAGAACCAGAGACCTCCATTTCTTCTTTAGACACTGCCAGTATGTCCTCCCCATCTGATAGCTCATTCAAAGCTTAACCAAACAAGAGTTGGAGTCTGTGTCTGCTGCACTGATTGGAAAGTATCTGTCTGAAGGACGCAGGCTCAGGAACAGGTTATCACAGTTGGACTATGAGCATCAAATATAAGGTTGGGAACTACCATCAGAAACTATGAACGGCAGGTTGCTCTGAAGTCGCTGTGAACCAAAAAAGAGTGAACAATGGCTCTAGATGTTTGAAGAAAGCAAAGATATGCGAGATGAACTTTCTCCCAGACAACCCAGTAGGGCAGACAGATTGTTCCTTACAGAAGGAAAAAGATGCACTACAGGAGGACAGGAAGAAGAAACATTTCAACATGGCAATTGTTGACTGACATTCTCTCTGAGAAGGAAGGAGATAGTAGATGAAGAACCTCTTGTGGCTGATGTCCTGAAACAATGGCCAGCATTCTTTTTGGAAGATCAGGTGAGTTTATGTATTTGAGATTATTTATTTATTTAAAGATTAATTAACTTGTGTAGTCTTAATTCTTACTGTTCACTGTGTGTGTGTGTGTGTGTGTGTTTTAAGGTCTGTACCGAATTTTACAGAATTACATGATCCAACCTGAAGAGTGCTTTTTTGTCTTCTTTGGATGAATATGCATCAAAGATGATCATGTTTTACCGATCACGTGGTGGAGCCTATGGAGATGAAATGAAGACCCTCCTAGACCAACTTGATCAAGTAATTATTTAGCAACTTAAGTAATTACTTAGTGTCAAATCATGTAAACATATTGTAAAATTTGTAACCTGTGAATGAGCATAATAGTGGCCCGTTAAAGGTAAGCCCTAAGCTTTTGGTTGAATATAACATGCATATAACTTTTTCTGTGTCTTTCAGGCTTCTGATATGCTTGCTCAAAGGAAAGCTACAGCTCTCAAAGGTCTACCTTTGTTTATGAGGGAAAAGTCTGGAAACATCCTGAAGTCTTGCCTGGTAAGTGTGTGTTATCAGTTTGTTATCAGCATATGCTTTTGTCTAGTGTCCGAAACTAATCTGCTAACTGTTCTATAAGCCAAACGGCAGGGGAAAGAGTAGAATGGAGGAGACAAAGTGTTGGCAAAAATGTATTTATTGAATAATCCTAGTTGCATCCTTCTGTGTGATGTGTCTGACAGCACAAATTAAAGTGTTATATCCAAGCAAACACAATGGAAAATTACGGCATGTGTGATTTTTGGGTGACCTATCTCAAACAATATAAAAAGCTCTTTGTGGTCCAGCAGAATTCAATCAATTTAAAAATGGTTCCCTTTCAGTCGCTCGACGACGTAATTGGGATCACTTCAGAGAGCCCTATCAACTTCGAGTATCTACAGAACAAGCCAATGAACGTTGGCGTGCGTGAATGCGTCACGCGCCCCCGCCCCGCCGCGCGGGTATAAACAGGAAGCGGGCGCACGCACACATTGTCTTTCGCTTCGGAGCCGAGCTTTCACTTCCGAACTCTACAGTAAGACTGCCTTGAGAACAAGAAGAGGACTCTCCTTGTGTTGGTGTGACGGCGCGATCAGCGGTGGCCGCGAGCATTGCAGCTCACAACTGCTGTTTTCACAGCACTATTGTGCTGTGTGTGTGTCGGTCCGGTGGGCGTTTCCCCGTGTGTTCATTCACACCGCGGCTACCCCTGGGTGCCTCAGCACTAGAGAGTTATTTTCTATTTTTTGTTTTCACTAAAAGAGCAACACAAGCGTGACCCTGCGTCTTTTTCAAGATGTCATTCCGCTTGTGCGTTTCTGGATGCCATCGTTCCCTGGCGCCAGCAGATGGCCACAGTAGTTGCCTCTCGTGTTTGGGCCTTCAACACGCTGAGGCAGCTTTTGTGGATAGTTCGTGTTCCCATTGCGGGAATATGACTATCTCAGCGCTTAGATCGAGACTCGCTTACCTCAAGGGAGGTGCAGTCCCCTCGCCTATGCCCCGATCTAGTGTTTATTCTGCCCCGCAGTATAGACCTACTTCGGTGCATGACCAGGGTGATCTGAGGATTACCGTGAGGGCTTCCCCGTCGAGTCAACCTCCCCTCGATCCCCTCATACCTCACAAGCGCTGCTGCCAGTGGAGTCCCTTAGCGAACGTCTTGGTCCTTCTCCGGAATGACCAGCCGTTTCCTTTGGGGCTCCTCCTGACGACCAGATGTCGATCGCAGCATCGCAGGGGGAGCTTCAGTCCTCTGGAGATGACGACTCGGCTGCGTTACCCCCTTCGGGGCGTGTGGCGTCCGAGACTGATCCAGAATGGGCGGCTATGCTTTCCCGGGCCGCCGAGAAGGTTGGGCTTGTGTGGAACCCTCCACCACGTCCCGAACCTTCTCGGTTGGACGATTGTTTCTCGGGGCGGGCCGTGCTGGTTCTCAGTGCGCCGCCCCGGTACCTTTCTTTCCGGAAGTGCATAAGGAGCTTTCTAGGACGTGGAAGGCACCGTATAGTGCCCGAAGCCGTCCTAGTGGCTCCTCCTCCCTCGCCACCCTCGACGGCGGGGCAGCTGAGGGGTATGTGGATATTCCCCCAGTGGAGCGGGCCGTCGCAATGCAACTGTGTCCGGCGTCCGCTTCCTCTTGGCGGGGTAATCCACGCCTCCCGTCCAGGGCCTGTAGGTTCTCGTCCGGTCTTACAAGGCGAGGGCTTACAAGGCCTGTGGACAGGCTGGTTCCGCCCTCCATGCCATGGCGCTCTTGCAGGTCCACCAGGCCCAGGCGCTCATGGACATGAACGAGGGTGGTTCTGACCCAGAGCTCCTTCGGGAGCTCCGTGTGGCAACCGACCTCGCCCTCCGGGCTACGAAGGAAACCGCACGTTCAGTCGGTCAGGCGATGTCCACCTTGGTGGTCCAGGAGCACCACCTTTGGCTCAACCTGGCGGATATGAGGGACGCCGATAAATATCGGTTCCTGGATGCCCCTCTTTCCCAGGTTGGGTTGTTCGGCGACGCGGTCGAGAGCTTTGCCCAGCAGTTCTCGGCCGCACAGAAGCAGACGGAGGCCATCCGGCACATCCTGCCCCGGCGGACCGCTGCTGCTCCCACCCGTCCGCCGGCCGCAGATCCTCCGTCTACTCGTCGCCGAGGTCGGCCTTCTGCGGCGTCCTCCGCTCCCGCTAAGCCCCAGCAGCAGCAACCATCCAGGCCTCAGCACGGAGCAAGCCGTAGAAAGCCGACCCCGCCCGTCCAGGCCGCTGCCAAACCAGGAGGCAAGCGACGGTGCAAACGACCCTGAGACGGGCGGCCCAGGGGTGGATCAAGTTGCTCTTCAGGAGATGGCGAAGGCGCCACTCCTTCCCCCGGTGGAGGGCCGGGTGGAGAATCTTCTGTTTCCTTTCTTTTTGGTACTTTGGTTCTTTTCAGGGCAGAGATCGCAGTCATACTGGCGAAGGACGCGATCGAGCCGGTCCCTCCAGCCGATATGAAGACCGGCTTCTACAGCCCGTACTTCATTGTACCCAAGAAAGGTGGTGGGTTACGGCCAATCTTGGACCTGCGTGTCCTGAACCGGTCCCTTCATAGGCTACAGTTCAAGATGCTTACGCAGAAACGCATTTTCAAATGCATCCGTCCCCAAGATTGGTTTGCAGCGATCGACCTGAAGGACGCGTACTTTCATGTCTCGATTCTCCCTCGACACAGACCGTTTCTGCGCTTTGCGTTCGAGGGACGGGCATATCAGTACAAGGTCTTACCCTTCGGGCTGGCCCTGTCGCCCCGCGTCTTCACAAAAGTCGCGGAGGCGGCCATTGCTCCCATGTGCGAGCGGGGTGTTCACATTCTCAACTACCTCGACGACTGGCTTATTCTAGCCCAGTCGAGAGAGCAGTTGTGCGAACACAGGGACATGGTGCTCAGCCACCTCAGCCACCTAGGGCTTCGGGTCAACTGGGAAAAGAGCAAACTCACCCCCGGGCAGAGGATCTCTTTTCTCGGTATGGAGTTGGACTCGGTCAACATGACAGGGCGCCTCACCGAGGCCCATGTCCAGTCAGTGTTGAGCTGCGTGAGCACGCTCAGACGCAGAACAGCGGCACCACTGAAACTCTTTCAGAGGCTCCTGGGGCATATGGCATCTGTAGCCACGGTTACGCCGCTCGGATTGCTTCATATGAGGCCGCTCCAACACTGGCTCCACGATCGAGTCCCGAGATGGGCGTGGCAGAGCGGCTCGTGCCGGGTTCAAGTGACTGTCGCCAAACTCTCAGCTTGTGGTCGGACCCTTCGTTCCTGCGGGTAGGTGTTCCCCTAGAACAAGTGTCCAGGCACTCTGTGGTCTCCACGGATGCCTCTGCCACCGGCTGGGGGGCCACGTTCGATGGGCATGCAGCTTCAGGTCTGTGGACGGGACCTCAACTGCATTGGCACATCAACTGCCTCGAGTTGTTAGCAGTACTTTCTTGCGTTGAGCCGCTTCAAACCGCTGCTACTAGGCAAGCACGTACTAGTCCGTTCGGACAGCACTGCGACCGTTGCGTACATCAACCACCAAGGTGGTCTACGCTCCCGCCGCATGTCACAACTCGCCCGCCATCTCCTCCTCTGGAGTCAGAAGCATCTGAGGTCGCTTCGTGCCGTTTTTATTCCGGGCCTGCTCAACCGTGCAGCCGACGAGCTCTCACGGCAGCAGGTGCTACCGGGAGAATGGCGACTCCATCCCCAGGTGGTCCAGCTGATGTTCAGGCGCTTCGGGACTGCACAGGTAGATCTGTTTGCCACCCCGGACACGTCTCATTGCCAGTTGTTCTATTCTCTGACCGAGGGGACCCTCGGCACGGATGCTCTGTACACAGCTGGCCCCGGGGCCTACGCAAGTATGCGTTCCCCCCAGTGAGCCTTCTTGCACAGGCCTTGTGCAAAGTCAGGGAGGACGAGGAGCAGGTCTTGCTAGTTGCGCCGTATTGGCCCAACCGGACCTGGTTCCTGGAACTAGTGCTCCTCGCGACAGCCCCTCCCTGGCCCATTCCTCTGAGAGAAGACCTGCTCTCTCAGAGACGGGGCACCCTGTGGCACCCGCGCCCAGACCTCTGGAAACTCCATGTCTGGTCCCTGGACGGGACGCGGAGGTTCTAGGTGACCTACCCCCTGCGGTAGTTGACACCATCACTTCCGCTAGAGCCCCCTCTACGAGGCGCCTCTATGCGTTGAAGTGGAACCTGTTCGTTAACTGGTGCTCCTCTCACGAGGAGAACCCCCGATCTTGCTCCATCAGAGCCGTGCTTTCCTTCCTGCAAGATGGGCTGGAGCGAAGGCTGTCTCCCTCCACCCTTAAAGTGCATGTTGCCGCCTTTGCCGCACATCACGATGTGGTTGATGGTAAGTCTCTTGGGAAGCACGACCTGATCGTCAGGTTCCTGAGGGGAGCGAGGAGACTGAATCCTCCTCGCCCACTCTCTATACCCTCTTGGGATTTGTCTCTGGTCCTTTCGGCACTTCAGAGACCACCCTTTGAGCCTCTGCAGTCAGCTGAGTTAAAAATTATGTCCTTTAAGACAGTACTCCCGGTTGCATTGGCCTCTATCAAGAGGGTAGGGGACCTGCATGCATTTTCGGTCGATGAATCGTGCCTAGAACTCGGCCCGGGTAACTCTCACGTCATCCTGAGACCCCGGCCCGGATACGTGCCCAAGGTTCCTACCACTCCCTTCCGGGACCAGGTAGTGAACCTGCAAGCGCTGCCTTCGGAGGAGGCAGACCCAGCCCTGGCTTTTCTCTGTCCCATTCGCGCTCTGCGTCTGTACGTGGACAGAACGCAAAGCCTCAGGACCTCAGATCAGCTCTTCGTCTGTTACGGAGGCCAGCAGAAAGGGAAGGCTGTCTCCAAGCAGAGGATGGCCCACTGGATAGTGGATGCCATCGCCTTGGCTTACGAAGTCCAAGGCGTGCCCTGCCCGCCTGGGTTGAAAGCCCACTCCACTAGGGGTGTCGCTTCTTCCTGGGCGCTGGCACACGGCGCCTCGCTGACAGACATCTGTAGAGCTGCGGGCTGGGCGACACCTAACACGTTCGCTAGGTTTATAGCTTACGTGTTGAGCCGGTTTCTTCCTGTGTACTCGCTTCTTCTAGCCGGTAACATCGAAGCTCCCGCCTTAGTGTCGGCTTGCTGCGCCACTCCCTTCCTAGGAACGGATACGTGAGCTTTTTACTCCAGTCGAGTTCCCCACTTGGCGAACCCTGTGAGTTCCTCCGCACCCCTTCGGCAGTCGGACGTTGCGGAGCGTCCGACGCCAGGCCTAGTGCTCGTATGCTTGTGTAACTTGTGCTAGGCTGGGTTCCATATGTGCGTTCCCTGCGGCGATCCCATATGTGTATTCTTCCACGACCAGCTCCCTGCGGTGAGCCCGTGTCTTCCCTTGGCAGAGTCTGCTCTGCCGTCTCCCCTTCGGGTGGAACCACCCCAGTGACATTCCATATGTTGCACTGCCCCCTCGGCCAGTCCATATGTGTATTCTCCACATGTTACCTCCCTTTGGGCAGGATGTGGCTCCGCAGCGTCCTTTCCCCTGGGAAGGTACGCTTTCCCAGTGTTATTAAGAGTTCACTGTGTGGGTGTAATGGAACAGCAGTTGAACTCCCTCTACGCAGGTCTTCCGCCCCAGCAGTTGGGGGGCTGAGAGTCTTGCGTAGGGCGCTGGAAGTGGCAGCAACCGTGGCGTTTTCCATGGGATCCCAATTACGTCGTCACGTCGACGTTACGTCGAACGTGAGCGACTGAAAGGGAACGTCTCGGTTACTAATGTAACCCTCGTTCCCTGAAGGAGGGAACGGGAGACGTAACGTCCCGTCGCCACTGTTGCTGACCATCGCTGCATGGCCGTCACAAATCTCGGCTCCTCAGCGAAAAACAATGTGTGCGTGCGCCCGCTTCCTGTTTATACCCGCGAGGCGGGGCGGGGGCGCGTGACGCGTTCACGCACGCCAACGTTCATTGGCTTGTTCTGTAGATACTCGAAGTTGATAGGGCTCTCTGAAGTGATCCCAATTACGTCGTCACGTCGACGTTACGTCTCCCGTTCCCTCCTTCAGGGAACGAGGGTTACATTAGTAACCGAGACGTTTTTGATTCTGTCTTTATGCTGCTTTTTACTGCAGGACACAGACCCAGAAGACACTTGCACAAAAGAGATGAAGATGGGGGTCTTCATCTTCAAGTCGTGGCCTAATGGTTAGAGAGTTGGACTCGTAATCCAAAGGTTGCGGGTTCGAGTCTCGGGCCGGCAGGGATTGTAGGTGGGGGGAGTGAATGTCCAGCGCTCTCTCCACCCTCAATACCATGACTGAGGTGCCCTTGAGCAAGGCACCGAACCCCCAACTGCTCCCCGGGCGCTGCAGCATAAATGGCTGCCCACTGCTCCGAGTGTGTGTTCACGGTGTGTGTGTGTTCACTGCTGTGTGTGTGTGTTCACTGCTGTGTGTGTGCACGTTGGATGGGTTAAATGCAGAGCACGAATTCTGAGTATGGGTCACCATACTTGGCAGTATGTCACTTCACTTTCACTTTCACTTTCTTGTCGTTGAAGATGACATTGCCACCATCCATTCAAACCCAAATGTAAGGTGCCTGTCTGTAGTTCTAGAGGAGCAAGTTGTGCTGGATAATGTGCAAGACTTCCCTACAGCTGTTGCTCTCCTATTTGGCTTGATTTATGCCCTCAACATTAGCTATCCTAAAGAACTAAAATACACCTTTGAAACAATTAAGACAGTGTTTATTGGCCTTGACCCCCAGTGCTCTGCAAGAGTCCATTCCTTCAAAAACAAATAGTTAATGTTTAAGTAGCTGCAGCTCATATGGCTAATCAAAGGTGCAAGTACTGATTTGTTCCTGTTTGTTCAGTAGCTGTATAACAGTACAACATATGTGTCACGAATCCGGTCCATGCTCTCCCTGTCAACCACCACTAGAGGTCACCCGTTCACCACAGTGACTTTTACACTCACAGCACATTGGACTCCATTTCCCACAATCCACTGCACAGATCACAGCTGTCACCATTCACACATCACACACACCTGATCACCATTTTCCAATGACCACCACACACCATATAAGCCTGGGACTTGCTCTTGCTCAGGGCCGAGTATTGTTAGCGTATATCACTCCCCAAGCGATAGCAACTCTACAGAGCCATTATCCTAGTCCTAGTCTTGCCTTGTTTTCCTGCCGTGTCTGACCCTGCCCGTGTTTCCTGGATTTACCCTTCGCCTTGCCGTTTGGACTCTGTTTGCTCCCCGTTTGGATTATTGCTTTCGACTCTGGATTATCTCTCTGCCTTGCCCCTTTGGATACTGTTCGCTGATCGTTGACCCACGCTTGCTCCACGGATTGCTCTGTCTTGCCTCTGCCATACCTGTTTGCCGATCTCTGACCCTGCCTGTTTTCTGACCATGTTTTTTAATAAAGCTTTGCACATGGATCTGCACGTCTCACGTCTTGTCAGCCCCGTTACAGAATACTCGGACACACAAGGATCCAGCAGCTTTTCCAGAGGACATTGGCCAGGTATGGACACTGCACGACTGTTGTTAACCCTCGAGCAGGGTTTGAGACCGCTCGAGGAATACATACAGGAGTACTTAGACCTCGCCTATTTTTCTGATCTGCCAGACTATGCACTAATAGACTTTTTTTGTGAGGGCATTAATCAGCCGCTCAAGTCTCAGTTAATCCGCGAGGGTCCCCGTTCATCTCTCAGTAAATTTATGGACTATGCTTTGCTGTGTGTGGGCTCTCCGTTCACTGTGGGTGTCGCGGAGGAACACGGCACCGCACTCACTCACAAAATGGCGGCAGCAACAGCACCCCTTCACGTCATGCCTGCCAAGCCAGAGTCTGCTCACGTCGTCGCTGTCAAGCCAGAGTCTGCTCACGTCGTCGCTGTCAAGCCAGAGTCACACCACGTCTCCGCTGTCAAGCCAGAGTCACACCACGTCACAGTGCTCCAGCCAGAGTCTGTCACACCCAAGGATTCAAGGTCGGTCCTTCGAGTTCTGTTATCCAGTGTGATGGACCCACCACTGATGTCAGTGCGAGTAGCTGGCATTTCCAGGGCCTCAACCCTGTCTGTTACAGAGACTGTTCCCCTGACCTCAGTACTTCCCGTTATGGCGGTTGCCATTTTGAGTGTGTGGGCTGCACACTGTGCTCCTGAGGCCTCTCCTGTCCACGAGTCTGCTCCAGTGCCTCCAGAGGTGGCGGCTTCCGCTGCAGAACCTCCCGAAGTGGTGGCACCCATCCCTGAACTCGCTGTCTGCCCTGTCACGGCCACGGAGGCCGTTCCTGACCTCATGGTCTGCCCTGTCACGGCCATGGAGACCGTTTCTGAACTCACTGTCTGCCCTGTCACGGTCATGAAGGCCGTCTGTGAGCTCTCGCCCTGTCCTGTCACGGCTAAAGAGGCCGTCTGTGAGCTCTCGCCCTGTCCTGTCACGGCTAAAGAGGCCGTCTGTGAGCTCTCGCCCTGTCCTGTCACGGCTAAAGAGGCCGTCTGTGAGCTCTCGCCCTGTCCTGCCACAGCCATAGAGACCGTCCATGAACTCTCGACCTGCTCGGTCACGGCTCCTGTGACCATGGGGACTCTCTCTGTGGTGTCTGTCTCTGTTCTCCCCAGATCCCTGATCCTGTCATGGCTTCCTGACCAGTCCGCTCTGCCGTGGAGATACTCTGCCCTGTCTACGCCACACTGGTGGGCTCCGGCTCCGTCTACTCCGCCGTGGTGGTCAGTTGTCTGGCTCTGGGGGTCTCCTGCTCCGCCCAGGTGGGCTCTGGTCCCGTCCTGCCCTGCAACGAAGACTCTCCCAGTGTTGTCTGTCTCTGCTCTCTCTGTGTTGTCTGTCCTTGTTCTCCCCAGATCCCAGTCTCTGTCATGGTTTCCTGCCCAGTCTGCTTCCTGGCGAGGGTCTTCTGCTCAGGTCTGGTGGTCCTCTGCCCCGCCATGGTGGTCTTCTGCTCGGGTCTGGTGGTCGTCTGCTCCGCCGTGGTGGTCTTCTACTCCGGTCTGGTGGGCTCCTGGTCCGTCTACTCCGCCCTGGTGGGCTCTTGCTCGGGTCTGGTGGTCGTCTGCCCCGCCGTGGGGGTCTTCTGCTCGGGTCTGGTGGTCGTCTGCTCCGCCGTGGTGGTCTTCTACTCCGGTCTGGTGGTCATCTACTCTGCCCTGGTGGGCTCCTGGTCCGTCTGCTCCGCCCTGGTGGGCTCCCGTGCTGTCTGCTCCGCCCTGGTGGGCCTCTGCTCTGTCGGTCCTGAACTGGCCTCTGGTTCCGCCCTGGTTTCCTGCTCTGCCGGTTCTGCCTCTGTCCCCGGTCTTCCCACTTCCTCAAGGACCTGGCCCTCCGTCCCTCCCCCTGTTCCGCCTCCGCTCCACCGCCCTCCTGGATTGTGTAGGAGCGTCTGGAAGCCGCTCCTTGGGGGGGGGCTATGTCACGAATCCGGTCCATGCTCTCCCTGTCAACCACCACTAGAGGTCACCCGTTCACCACAGTGACTTTTACACTCACAGCACATTGGACTCCATTTCCCACAATCCACTGCACAGATCACAGCTGTCACCATTCACACATCACACACACCTGATCACCATTTTCCAATGACCACCACACACCATATAAGCCTGGGACTTGCTCTTGCTCAGGGCCGAGTATTGTTAGCGTATATCACTCCCCAAGCGATAGCAACTCTGCAGAGCCATTATCCTAGTCCTAGTCTTGCCTTGTTTTCCTGCCGTGTCTGACCCTGCCCGTGTTTCCTGGATTTACCCTTCGCCTTGCCGTTTGGACTCTGTTTGCTCCCCGTTTGGATTATTGCTTTCGACTCTGGATTATCTCTCTGCCTTGCCCCTTTGGATACTGTTCGCTGATCGTTGACCCACGCTTGCTCCACGGATTGCTCTGTCTTGCCTCTGCCATACCTGTTTGCCGATCTCTGACCCTGCCTGTTTTCTGACCATGTTTTTTAATAAAGCTTTGCACATGGATCTGCACGTCTCACGTCTTGTCAGCCCCGTTACAATATGCCAAAGACAGTTTTGAGTTTTAATGTAAGGTTTTATGACTTTCAGGTTTTCTTTTAACAGTTGTAATACTTGATTGCCCTTGTGCATGTATTGAAACGCTGAAGTCTTGTTTATTGCATCATTTTAAGATTGTTATTCTGGCACTTTGAGAACTATTTTGTTGCTCCAGCACTTTAAAGGCATTACAAGATTTAAAGAATTAAGATTTTTGCCTCTCTTTTTGCCTTTCATTTTATTTAAATTTTATTTTATATATATTTTTTGACTTATTATGATGAGTGACGTAGAACTATATCTGAGTCCAATTTTTGCATTGCATGCTGACAGAAAATGTGTCGCTTGGCAGAATTGTCAAATATTTTTCTGTAAAAATTTGTCTTTTTTTATTGTGTTTACAGTATGGTTTGCAATCTGTGTTTGATTTTTAAAATGAAAGCCATACAGGACTCTGTGGAAGAAGTTTGAATGCAAGATTTACAGCTGTAAACTAAAAGAAGTTTTTGAGTTTACTGTACTTCAGGTCTGTAGTTCTCCCTACTCGTTTCTTAAAGTTCACTTAACCCCCTTTTTAACTTTAAACAAACTCATGATGACTAGTTAGATGTGCTTACTGAAGAAGGTATACCTAACTTAAACTAGCAGTTTCAATCAACTTTCTACAATGATTTGGCATAACTTTAACTACGGAAGTTGAGTAAACTCAAAATTGCTTTGCAGCAACTTACCTTAATTTTTAAGTTAACTCAACTTTTTATCTTTTACAGTGCATTTCTGTTGATTTAACTGTGTTAAGAACTGGGATGCTGTTCAAGAATAAAGCAGAACGTTTTTTTGTGTCCACAGTGCATTGTGTGCAAAACTTAAACTTTCATGTTCATATTTATATTGATGTCATTTCACAATTATGCCATCATTAATAACACACCGTTTTTCCATATTTAAAAGGACCAAGTCACCACTTTAGTTGAGGGGCCACACACATGATGAAGTCATGAGAAGCTAATGCTTAGTTAATGATGAGTACTGTATTTGGATGCCAACAGAATTTACAAGTTATGTGCTGTGATTGGCCAATGTTGGGGTCTGGTCACCACTTTAGTTGAGGGGCCACACACATGATGAAGTCATGAGAAGCTAATGCTTAGTTAATGATGAGTACTGTATTTGGATGCCAACAGAATTTACAAGCTATGTGCTGTGATTGGCCAATGTTGGGGTCTGTCCATTTACTGCAGGCTATATGAGGATGACATGAACGTGCTTGAAAACTCATAATTAATGAAAAACATTAGTTCTCACATTAATTGACATACTGTTCTAGCCTGTATGCTTGCATGAGGTAAGTAGTTTTACATGCACAAAATTATGCTATGTTTCTATGCATTGTAAGGGAATTTACAGTTAAAACCCGAGGACCAGGTGTTGAATGAAGACCAGGAGTCAGAGATGCGATCAAAAAGCATCCAATGACGAACTTCTCCACTTACTCAGGAAAAGATGCCGACACACACATACACAGACAACACATATCTTCTGTTCAAGGTGGCCTAGCTCTGGTAAGAGTCTTATCAGCATTCAGCATGGTTCATTACACACACACACACACACTATGCTTGGCTCTTTTTAGAGTGTAAAAATACAGAATAACGCAGGATTATTTAATATCGATTATGCAAATACCAGTTAAATTGCTCAGTAAGCAAGTTGCAAACAATATCATAAAACAGCAGAACACATAAATGTCACAGTTGTCCCAATCACTGTTGCTCATGTAGATGGGAGGTCACCTTAACCTAATCATGGCACTGTGACCCTATGAACAGAATAGACTTCAGTATGGAACCAAGTCAATCATCAAATAATCTAGGAGGTTAAATACTGATCAATGACTTGATTAATAAACACACAAGAAATAATGAAATAATATTTTTGTGAAGGGTATAGATCGGCATCCACTCCTTCAGCATGAATTCAAGATGATTCATGTACCAAAAGTATAGATTTATCCACAGTGGATAGTAAATGCCTTTTCTTTTTTTTTTTGTGAACAAAGAAAACATCATGATCATGCGTAATAAATCATAAATCATGGTGATGTACCCATCTTAGTTAATGTCTTAATTAATGTGTTGTTCATCCATGAAGTCATGATAGAAATACTTTGAATTCTTGTTAGTTCCTGATAATTCATGAGATATTAATGCATGAAGTAACGCATAATTCATGCATGAATTCATGGTAATTTGTGTACCCTTAACTAAAGTGTTACCCAATTTTGACATACCAGCTTCTCTTTATTATTATTACTACTATATTTTAACTATTATTCCTAATGTGGAATATATTATAATATACTATACATAACACTATATGATGGATGCTTGACAATCAGTCAATCAATCAATCAATAAAGAGGTTAAGAAATTGTATCTTTTTTTTTTTTTCTGAAAAATCAATTTCAAGCATTTAAGCAGTAGATTGTATCTAAAGGCTTTTGACATCATAAGAAACATAAATTCACTCCAGTGTGTCAAAACTGGAATGCATCTTAAAACTGTAACAGTGGTCCTGTGGTAGCTGGCTTTGAATTAGTATGAAGCCAGTAAAAAGCCAGATTTTATGCATTGGCCTGTAATCGTTTGCCTAGAAGACCACCCACCCTTTAGTATGAATCCAGACAGAACAAAAATAGCATTGTCTGGTTGCACTTCCAACCTTATGTGTTTGCAGAGTTTTTTTGGAATTTAGTCCAAATGCAGTTCCTCTGTCATCCACTGACGAGTGATGGCTTGAAGGAAGCAGGAGGGAGAGGGGAGGAAAATAAAATAAATTGGAAAGAAAGAGATGAAATTGAGCAGATGGAGGTATTTCGTTTTTAATAACCCTTGATGGAGGTAGGGTTTAGACTTTGTTTTGAATTTTGGATTTATCACTATTTAGATATATTTTGCAAATGTATTTATTTATTCATATTTATGCATACAGTGTCTATAAAAGGATTCAGCACAATTTATTGTTGGGTCATTCTAAAATTGGTGGTGCACGCTGTCACTGTCAGGGAGTCTCTGTCACCAGTCCAGTCACGACACACACCTGATCACAATCTCCTCGTTACTGATCACCAGCACCTGTCAGCACTCATCGGCTGTGTCCAAATTCAGGGTCTGCATCCTTCGGAGTACTCATTTGAAGGATGTTACGTCACAGCGCCGCGACGAAGGCTGTCCAAATTCGTAGGATCCTTCAAATGCGGCCCACAAATACGTCCTCCTTTTCCCCGAATTGGAAGGATGGGTGTGGTGGATCCTTTCCCGTCCTACCTATCCCATAATTCTTTTCGGCAGAGCGTAATGGCGGACGAAGCGAGCGGTAGCGGAGTGGGAGAGGAGTTTCTCTGACAAAACAAGCTAAAGTTTATGCTTCGGCTCAATGAATTTGTAGGAGAAATTAGTAGAATACTTAAAAACAAATAAAAATAGGCTATAATGGCTTACCTGGATGTGACTGTCTTGTAGTCTGATATAAAAAACTCTCCGACAACGAGCAAAGAAAGTATTTAATTTATTTAATTGCTTTATTTCTTCCAAAAGAATTAAAATGAGGAGAATAACTCTTTGTTTGTCCGTTTTCCCGCTTCTTGCTTGGCGCTGTCACGGTTGCTAGGCGACAGGATATGAGCAACAGGTAAGGGAGGGAACTGAAAGAAGGGTAGGCTGTCCAAATTCACAAACACCGACTTCCGGGTTTTGCGGACGTCGGAGGATCCCTCCTCCTTCAACCGGGTAGGAAGGATCCTAAGGAGGATGCAGACCCTGAATTTGGACACAGCCATCAGCTCCACTATATCTGCACACTCTCCACACTCCCTCCTCGTTTGGTCTACTGTTCATATACCTGAACCAAGCCAAACCCAGCCCATCGTACTGACCTGTGTGGTTTCCGTATCTCAGACATTCCAGATTCTCCACCACTCCAGTCGTTCCACATGTTTCCTGAAAGAAAGCAAAGGACTGTTACTGCAAGCTAAGCCTTCTGGATCTTGCCACATTGTGCAATACTCGCCTCTCATCACCTCATGGTTATCTCCTCTGTCTCTTCAATAAATACCCTTGCTTGACCACTTACCTCTGTGTCTCCTAGCCTGTGTCGTGACAGTCACTCACTTTTAAATTTTAAGTTAATATACACAATTCATTTAGAAAACCATTTCTTTAAAACACTGACCGTAGGGAAAAGTATATGATCTTGAGAATGATATATAAAGAATATCTTTAGTCATTTTAATCTTTTTAATCTCTTACTTAATCTGCAAAAAAAAAAAAAAAGTCAAAATGTTTGAAATGTAGGTCAGAATTTCTGTCTGTCTGAAAACTTCAAAACAAACATAAATATGCAACTGATGATGTTGCATTGACCAGTGTTAAAGGGATAGTCCATCCAAAAATGAAAATTGTGTTATTTATATTCTCATCCTAAAGCTGTTATTAGCCACATTCTTTAAAACATTTCCTTTTATGTTCAGCAAAAAAAAAAAAAAAAAAAAAATAACATATAGTTTTGGGACAGCTTGAGAGTGAGTAAATGATGGTAATTTTATTTTTTGGGTGAAATATCATTTAGTGGTTATTGTTAGGCTGTTTTACAGCTAATAACAAGGGTCTAAAATTAGTGATCAATTGCCAAATGTGAGAAATCTTTTTTTTTAATTTGCAACAAAACATTAATTTCTAGCTGTTGTAATTGTAATTCCTGTGTAAATGCATGCCCTTATGTGCCCTTAAATATTCTGTGAAACATATCTTGATTTAAACCTCATTTGACATTTCATATGCTCTATTTCTCTGTTTGAGGAAAAGCTAATATATTTTGCATAATAGATTTTTTCCCTCCTGAACTCTCAAAAATATGTATAATAATTATTCCATTAAGTAGCTGAAACAAATAAATGACAGACAAAATCACAATGGCTCATCTTTGTCATTAATACGCAAGGAAAAGGAAACAACTAAATAATGCAACTGATCTAAGAAAAAAAAAACATTTTTAATAAAAATAAAAAATAAAAAAAGGCTAGCAAGAAATATTTATACCAGTACATTTTTTTCCAATTCACTCAGCATTGGAATGTGTGAAAAAGCTTTAATGATAAATAACATTTGTATATAATACTTCTGACATTTTTTTTTTTTAACTTTGTAATTATTTTGATTATTAAAGTATAAGCAGCATGTTTAAAAAAAAAATAAATAAATAAAATCGCCCATTGCCAAGTAATGGAATCAGAGAGCAATTTCTGTTGTCTGGAGAGGATGAATGGATAAAATGTAGAAGATCTGGTGCATTACCTGGGAAATAAATGTCTGTTATTGACTAACAGTGACTCTGTCCAATCTCTGACTGTGTGACATGCTAACAGAATCTGTCTACGGTTTTCTGGGGCTCTAACAGTCTGTGTGCTGGGCGCTTGATATGTGGTCATCTATTTGTGACATGCTTCAACTTCCTTGAGGGCTTATTATCATATAAATGGATTTCTGTGCTTGAAAAGCACCTGTGCCATGATTCTAAATGAGGAATGGATGGCTGATATTGGAATTTGTCTGTTTAGGAATTCTTACCAAGCTTCACACTTTCAGCCACTAATTGGCTTTGTCAAGACTTGAGCTCAAGGTCCTGAACTCAGGTCTGTTCTTGCTGCATATCATTTACACAGAAAGATCTTGGACTTTTTGAATCTCCACAGAGAAAATGTTGCTTGCATACTTTTTATGGTGAATAAGGTTTGTGGTGTCTACATACAATACAGTATGCCATATTTCATGACTCTGCTCATACAGAAACATGTTTCTTTTTACATTTTTCTTTTTAGCTTCGCAAACAAGGTCAAGTGAGAGGAACCAGTGTTGCTGATGAGTGAGACCAACCACGACTACAAAGGCTAAGGATAGCAAACTTGTCCACAACAAGACAGACCACATTGACCTGTCCAGATCAGGGGTGAGACAATCAAGCAAGACTTCTATTCCCCACAGTGACTGCATGCTGACAAATGCTGAAGCACAAAAACCTTCAAGCTTTTTTTTATTTTTATTTTTATCTGTTCTTGTTCATTCACTTGCTCATTTAAAGCAATTTTTCTAGATGTTTCCCTTAGGGCAGGGCTAGTCATGTTAACTTCCTTCACTCTTGTTTTGTCCTGCTGCCTTACTTTGGGAACATACCATTTACTAGCACTCTTCGCTCCAAAGAACACAGCTCTGCATGCACATATAAGCACATGGATACACAAACACTGCCAGGTGTGAATTCCTTCACAGTGATTTCCCATAAGGTTTTGCTTTCATTGCATTTAATCACATACTTCTTCTGAAATATCTTTTGTAACAATGGCCTTTTGAGATACTGCAGATATTTACCAAGTGTTCTAAGATTGTTTTATGTTAAAGAAATAGTTCAACCAAAAATGAACATTTTGTTAATTTGCTTCAATAGGGGTTGGAATGACATAAAATATATAATTTTTATATTATATTATAAATATATTATTATTTTTCAGGGGCCTGTATTGCATGAAAATTATCAGAGACCCAGTGTTACAGTACAAGTATCAAGATACCGTAACACTAGTTTATACTGCTTTCAGGATATAACATTTTTTTATGTTCCTACAAACTTGTACTGACTTGTTCTGCCTTTTTTTGTGTGTGTCACTTCGTACCATTCACTTCACTGAAAACTGTTGCCTTAAACTAGTAAGATTGGTGGTATTTTATATAATTTTAAAAATTTGAAGTTGTAGAATACAAAATGAATGTTTTTTTTTTTTTTTTACAAAATGCAGTTGAAATATAGTTGCATATTATGCATATGAAGATTTATTCCACACAGAAGAAGAGTATTGAAGGGGCACCTTTTATAATGTTACTATGTAGGTGATGGTGATATTTAAATTTGCTGTCAAATACACTTGCTTGGATAATACATTTTCTGCTTGTTGATGTTTTTATATTCCTACTGGTGAGAGAGTGAACAGTTACTTTTATTACTTTGATTACTGTATTTCCTGACTCCTGAAAAATGTGTTATCAGAGTAAAAATCTTTGTACTGGGACCGATTATAGATTAGATTAGATTAGATTAGATTAGATTAGATTAGATTAGATTAGATTAGATTAGATTAGATTAGATTCAACTTTATTGTCATTGCACATGTAAGGTACAGGGCAACGAAATGCAGTTAGCATCTAACCAGAAGTGCAATAAGCAGAGGTACAGGATATACAGTGCCTACAATATGTTACATATGTACAGAATATACAGATAAGGCAGTAGTACTATGGACATAATTTACAGGTTTTTAAATACTATCAGTATGATATACAGATGGGTGATATGAACATACTATACAGATGGATTGTGCAGTAAATGTATGTACACTATGAGCAAAAACTATGAAAATAATTACAAATGGATATGAATAAGCTATAAATTAAGATATATAAACACTAGTGCAATGAACATTGAAAGTGCATAGAAATAAAAATTTACAGTACATAGTACTCAGTGTGTAGATTGGTTGTTTTTTTTGTTTTGTTTTTTTAATCGATTTGATGATGGGGAGGGGTGAAAAGTTTGTAGTGGTGTGTGAGGGGGGTTATCATTGGGCAGAGTTTAGTAGGGAAACAGCTGTAGGGAAAAAGCTGTTCCTGAGTCTGCTTGTCCTTGTTCGGAGGCTCCTGAAGCGCCTCCCAGAGGGCAGTAAGTTAAACAGTCTATGGTCAGGGTGAGAGGAGTCCTTAAGAATGCCGCGAGCTCGACGTAAACAGCGTTTTCTCTGGACGTCCTCAATGGCAGGAAGTGGTGTCCCTGTGATGCGTTGGGCGGTTTTCACCACCCTCTGTAGTGCCTTGCGGTCAGCAGCTGAGCAGTTCCCATACCAGACTGTGATGCAGTTGGTCAGGATGCTTTCAATTGCACATGAAGTTCAGCTGGATAGAAGTTCAGCTGGATGGTTGGAGACAGGTGGTTCTTCTTCAGTGTCCTAAGGAAGAAGAGGCGTTGGTGAGCCTTCTTGACTAGGCTGGATGTGTTGGTGGTCCAGGTCAGGTCCTCCGAGATGTGGGTTCCCAGGAACTTGAAGCTGGAGACACGTTCAACAACCATCCCGTTAATGTGGATGGGGTCATGCGTTCCACTTTTCTTCTTCCTGAAGTCCACAATAAGTTCCTTTGTCTTGCTGGTGTTGAGGAGCAGGCTATTGTCAGCACACCATGCAGCCAGGTTCTGTACCTCCTCCCTGTAGGCAGTCTCATCGTTGTCTCTGATGAGGTCAATCACTGTGGTGTTGTCAGCAAACTTGATGATGGAGTTGGATCCATGCACAGGCCTGCAGTCATGGGTGTAGAGGGAGTAGAGAAATGGACTCAGCACACAGCCCTGTTGTACGCCGGTGTTGAGTGTGATGGTGGTGGAGCAGGTGAGGCCTGACCTAACATGCTGAGGTCTGTTGGTCAGAAAGTCCATAATCCAGCTGCAAAGGGAGGTGTTAACACCCAAGTCTCCAAGTTTAGTGGTCAGCTTGGAGGGAATGACGGTGTTGAATGCTGAGCTGAAATCAACAAACAATATCCGTGCATATGTGTTGTTGTTTTCCAGGTGTGAGTACTGAGTGCAGTACTGTGCCTACTGCATCCTCAGTGCTTCTATTGCTTCTATAGAATAGCAAATTGGTGTGGGTCCAGTGTGGGTGGGAGGCAGTTCTTGAGGTGTGCCAGGACCAGTCGCTCAAAGCACTTCATAACAATGGGTGTGAGTGCTACGGGGCGGTAGTCATTCAGGCACGTTGGGGAGGAGTGTTTCGGCACTGGCACAATGGATGTGAACTTAAAGCATGTTGGCACCATTGCTTGGGTGAGTGACAGGTTGAAAATGTCTGTGAAGACCCCTGCGAGCTGCTATGCACATGTCCTGAGCACACGTCCAGGAATGCCGTCGGGGCCAGCAGCCTTGTATGCATTGACCGTATACAATCAAGTGTTTAACCCTTTAACAGTCACACTAAGAAATACATTTGCAAAAAAAATATTTATTGTGTCATTCCTGGTATCTGGTAACATTTTGGCTTCATAATTTTTGGAAAAAAAGTTACATGGTTTTCATGTTTTTAGCATTCTACCAAAATAGTGGAATGTTTAATTATATGGAACACATACTGGTCAAGCTCAGTGACTTAAAAAATAAGAATTATGGGTATATTGTTCAGACACTCGCTGTGAATGTATTCAACCCTGTTAGGGACATATACATAGTTATCCCAAAATTTGAATAATGTAAATATTAAACAATAATGAGCAATAATACGATAGTATATGTCCCTTATGCCATAATGGTATTTTTTATTCTTGAAACAAAAACAAAACAATTATTAATGAATATAATATGTCTTGATTATTAAGAATAGTTACTTTTTTGTTCCCATTTTTGCCAACAGGATGGTAAATAATATAAAAATTTTGCTCAAAAACATATATATGCTGGTAATGCTCCTCACCTCACAAAATAAGGCAAAGGTATGCCAAACATTTAATGTTGCTTTCAAATTTTTATTTAAAATTAATTTTTATTTAAAATAACTAACAGGGTGGAATGGAGCATAACAGGGTGGAATGGAGCATAACAGGGTGGAACGGAGCATAACAGGGTGGGACACCAGTGTTAACAGGTTCTAACAGCAAATGAGCTTTCCGTAATTGTCCTGCATGGTTTGCTGTAATGTGTGGAACTGCACCTACATAATATTGTTTCAAAACAATACAAAAAATAGCTATGTGGGTATAACTACAATCAAATTCAACATTTAGCAGGCTTTAAAAATAACTTTCAATTTAAGTGAACTTAAAACAATCTTCACATAAACCCAGTATAACAATGTCATATTTATGTGGCCATTCTACCTGTTTAACAGGTACACTCTTAAGAAAAATAGTTCTATACAATACCAAATTGGGGTTCTTTGGCTTGAAACAATAGCAGAATCTTTGTTGGTGCTAAATAAAACCCTTTTTTATAAGTTGTCATAAAGAACCGTGCTTTGAAAGTCCTATTTATGACCTGCTGTTATAAATACCCTTTTTAATAACAGTTTATTTTCATTAATCAGTATCTTTATATTATTAATACAATTTGAAAGTTACAATTTAAATATTTTTTTTATCTAATAAAAGATTTTAAGAAATAATTTACCTGTTAAGAGTATGTTGACAGTCTGTCTTGAGCTACAGAAAACCAGAAATCAGGCTTTGACAGTAACAGATTTGAAAAACAAAAGGCAGGAAAAAAGTATAATGCAAAGCACCATCTCAGCAGATGACCTACATGTAAAAAAACCTTTAAAGGACCAAGTTTTTGTAGGTGATGTACAGAAATAAATTTATCAAACACTTTACAGTCTTAACTGCATAAATTATAAATTAAATATAGACTAGTCCATATACCTACAATTACTGCTATTACCTTTGTTCTTTGATTTGATACCTTTTTGTTAATTTAAGATGTTATCTAACTCATTTTAGACTGCGCTTATGAGGATACCCAACAAAACAGGATTCAATATTTTTATATTTCCCTGCTCGCCCCAGTTGGGTGGTATTTTTTTCCTCCAAGCTCGCGTTCCCCAGTCATACCCAGAGACTTAATAGTTCTGCACAGTATTTTATATATACTTATATATACTAAGTCTCTTCTGCTCACCAAGGCTTCATTTATTTGATCAAATGTACAGCAAAAACAGTAATATTGTGAAACATTTTTACAATTCAAAATAACTGTTTTGTATTTTAATACATTTTAAAATGCAATTTATTTCTGTTGGCAAATCTAAATTTTCAGCATCATTACTCCAGTCTTCAGGATCCTTCAGAAATCATTCTAATATGCTGATTTGCTGCTCAAGAAACATTTATTATTATTATTGTTATTGTTATTGTTATTATTATTATCAATGTTGAAAGCAGTTTTGTACAATAGTTTTTTTCAGGATTATTTGATGAATATAAAGTTCAAAAGACCAGCAGTTATCTGAAATAGAAAGCTTTTGTAAGGAATGCAAGGAATGACACTATTGTTAAAATTGTGTTCCTGACACCACACTGAGCAACTTTTCAGTGTTTATTTTTTTTCTTTTTTTTTTTCTTTTCGGATGACCCATTCACTAAGTGGATACCTTGCCCATTTAGGGTAATTCTCGGCATGAACTTAAAAAGTATGATGCATTAATGGAATGTTTCATTTGTGCAACTGAGGTTTAAGGCTTTTGTGTATAAAAACATTACAGACAGTAGAATATGTTTAGAATATGTAGAATACTTTAGCATGATTATTTCTATCTATCTATCTATCTATCTATCTATCTATCTATCTATCTATCTGTCTGTCTGTCTGTCTGTCTGTCTGTCTGTCTGTCTATCTATCTATCTATCTATATATATATAAACCCTGTTCTTATTATAACACAACAATCCACTGTAAAAAAATTCAACATTAAATGTAATAGAAATCTAATAATTTAAACCTTTACCCTTTAAAGTAAATAAACAAATACATCAAAACAAAATAATGAAAATAAAAACAATAAACATGAAAAAATAATTACTGCCTTCTGTACCATCCAGCCCTACTCCCCTGCGCTGCACCACAGCAGGTATGTCAGTTGTGCCGTTGGAGCCCCTTGCACGGCGTCTGGAAGCGTGGCTTGCGCTAGCCAGCCCGTCTTGTTGGCTCGCACGCACAATTCGACTCGGCTACACGATTCAGTTCGCCAGGCGACCTCCCAAGTACAGCTGCGTTATCGAGACCTCGGTGGTAGCTCGGAACGCTCCTGTCTTGCGCAAGGAGATTGCTGTCCTCCTGGCAAAGGATGCAATCGAGCCGGTCCCTCCAGCCGAGATGAGGCAGGGGTTTTACAGCCCTTACTTCATCGTACCCGAGAAAGGCGGGGGCCTTCGGCCAATCCTGGATCTGCGAGTCTTGAATCAGGCCCTGCACAAGCTCCCGTTCAAGATGTTGACGCAGAAACGCATCATCAAGAGTGTCCAGTCCGGGGATTGGTTTGCAGCGATCGACCTGAAGGACGCTTACTTTCATGTCTCGATCCTTCCTCGACACAGACCGTTCCTACGGTTCGCGTTCGAGGGGCGGGCATGGCAGTACAGGGTCCTCCCCTTCGGGCTCTCCCTGTCCCCCCGTATCTTCACGAAGGTTGCGGAGGGCGCCCTTGCCCCGTTACGGGAAGTGGGCATCAGGATCCTCAACTATCTCGACGATTGGCTCATCCTGGCCCGGTCGCGAGAACAGTTGTGTGGTCACAGGTGTGGTCTCAGCCAGTTGGGGCTTCGGGTGCAGAGAATCTCTTTTCTCAGTGTGGAGTTAGACTCCGTGAGTATGACGGCACGTCTCATGGACGAGCGCGCCCAATCAGTGCTGAACTGCCTGAGTTCTTTCAGAGGCAGGACAGTGGTTCCGCTGAAACAGTTTCAGAAGCTCCTGGGGCATATGGTATCTGTAGCCACAGTCACGCCGCTCGGATTGCTTCATATGAGACCACTTCAGCACTGGTTACACTCACGGGTCCCGAGTGTACATAGTGTGAACATCACGCAGTCGTGTCGCCGCTCTTTCAGCCCCTGGTCGGACCTTGCGTTTCTACGGGCAGGGTTGCCCTTAGGACAAGTGTCCCGGCATGTTGTTGTCACAACAGATGCCTCCAGCACGGGCTGGGGTGCTACATGCAATGGGCAGGCAGCCTCGGGGCTCTGGACGGGGCCTCGTCTGCTTTGGCACATCAACTGCCTAGAGCTGCTGTCAGTGCATCTGGCCTTAAGGCAGTTCCGGCCGCTGCTGGTAGGCCAGCATGGGTTGTCTCGTACATCAACCGTCAGGGAGGTGTACGATCACGCTGCATGTCACAGCTCACCCGCCATCTCCTCCTCTAGAGTCAGACGCAGTCATTACTCCCTGACCGAGGCTCCCCTTGGCACGGACACACTGGCACACAGCTGGCCTCAGGCTCTGCGCAAGTATGCATTTCCCCCAGTGAGCCTGCTAGCACAGACCCTGTGCAAGGTCAGGGAGGACAAGGAGCAGGTCCTGCTGGTTGCGCCGTATTGGCCCACCCGGACCTGGTTTCCGGAACTCATTCTCCTCGCGACAGCCCCTCCTTGGCGCATCCCTCTGAGGAAGGACCTTCTTTCTCAGGGGCTCGGCACCATATGGCACCCGCGTCCAGACCTGTGGAACCTCCATGCGTGGCTCCTGGATGGGACGCGGCAGACTTGAGTGGCCTGCCACAGGCTGTGGTGGACCCCATCACTCAGGCTAGAGCTCCTTCAACTAGGCAAGCCTATGCACTGAAGTGGAGTCTGTTCGCAGACTGGTGTTCCTCTCGTCGAGAGGACCCACGAAGATGCACGATTGGAGTAGTGCTTTCTTTCCTTCAAGAGAGGTTGGAGCGCAGGCTGTCGCCCTCCACCTTGAAAGTGTATGTGGCTGCTATTGCGGCCCATCACGATGCAGTGGACGGCCGGTCCCTGGGAAAGCACAATCTCATCGTGAGGTTCCTGAGGAGTGCCAGGAGATTAAATCCTCCTAGGTCACCCTTGGTGCCCCCTGGGATCTCTCTATCGCGAGATTTTACAGTCTCCGCGTTGAGCCAGTTTCTTCCCGTGTGTTGGGTAACAGGTAAGTGGCGGGAAGAGCTGGCCGGTGTCACGCTTGCTGCGCCATTCCCCCTCACCAGGGGATACGAGCGCCTGCTTTCTCCTCCAGTTCAGTTCCCCGGACGGCGAACCCTGGTGGAGTTCCTCCAGCACCCCCGGCAGTCAGACTGGACGGAGCAGTCTGATGCCAGGCCCAGTACTGGTGCTAGCTCGCTCAGGTCTCCGGTCAGCCCCTGTACTCGGCTAGGTGTGCGTATGGCCTGATTCCCTTCGGGTAATCCCATACGTGTATTCATCCACGGTACGGTTTCCCTCACGGTAAACCCGTGTCTTCCATTTGACAGAGCTCTGTCAGGCCCTGCTGGCAGCCCTCCTCCCTACTCCTAGGTAGGATCTGCCACAGGGTCCAGTCGTATGTAGTACTGCCCCAGGCCTGGGCCAGTCCATATCAGTGTCTCCACATGTTACCTCCCTTCGGGGAGTATGTGGCCTCCGTAGTGCCCTTCTCCGGAAGGCTCGCTTCCCCGTCGGTACTGCCAAGCTGTACAACAAACAGGAAAGACTTGAAGCATCTTTCATGGAAGGTCGAAATCCCTTCCGAATTCTTGGGGTAAGGAACAGCGGCTTGGCTATCTCCAGCAGCAATGTACTCAGTGGTCCCTGCGGGCACCCAGGTTAGCGAATTTGTGCTGGGGCGATGGGAAGGTTGCGACCTTCGCATGGCATTTGTCTGTCATGCGCTAGCTTGTCAACATCTGCATGCCACAAGGTCGTGACGGGGTTCAGGTTGTGGCGCTTCCATAGGACCCCTAGTGTCGTCACGACATAACTCGTAGTGACCGACAGATAGGGAACGTCTCGGTTACGTACGTAACCCTCGTTCCCTGATGGAGGGAACGGAGACGTTATGTCCCCATGCCACAATCCTGAATCATCGCTGGTTGCCAGGGACACGTTCTCGGCTCCTCAGCGGAAAACCTGATGAGTGGATGCACCTGTCGCCCTTTTATACCCGTATGCACGGGGAGTGGCTCAGGTATGCAAAATCCACTAGCCAATATTCATTGGCGTTTTCTCTTAAGTCAGGGATGATTGGGGCTTCCAAGTAAATCCCCTAATGTCGTCACGGCATAACGTCTCCGTTCCCTCCATCAGGGAACGAGGGTTACGTATGTAACCGAGACGTTCATCATCATTTCCACACACGTCATCTTCAAAGGATCTGACATGTAAAAACAAACTTACAGTGTAATGGTTTACTTGTCATGTTACAAAAACAAAAATCAGTCTTCAGGACTATGTACATTTGATCAAGCTTTAAATAAACCTCTTATTTATTATTTGTCTCTAGCATAATTAATAAGATTTTTTTATTATTATTATTTCAGACCAATGTTAAATTCAGCTATTTTAAGATTTGAAGAATATTTTCATAAATCTGATTATACTATAGCATCACATTATTTATTTATTAAGAAAATAAATGTGTACAAAGCAATTCTCATATTTCATTGTATAGTTGGTTACTGAAGGGATGTGAAGGGTTGACACTCCTATATTTGTTTAGTTATACTGAATTTAATTTATGTAGATATTGAATTTCATCTTTAAAAAAAAAAAAAAACAGAAACTGTTTAAATTGTGTATTTCTGAAAGATGTTTGAACATTTACTGTTACTATTATTTTGATAGTCATATCAAGTCAGAATTTAGGACCCATATCTAGCGGTCCGAGTGGAAAGAGCAGCAGAATTGGCATAAAATAAACAGGAAGAATGTTCAGTCTGGCCACAGATCTCTTGGCTTGTATCCCTACCTTCTCTTTGCTGGCCTTCTCTTTGCTGGCTGAGCAGGAAAAACAGACTGAGCTGTAGAAGAGGCTCTCAGATTGTTTAACAATGTTTCTGAAGGCAAGGCAAGGCAAGTTGATTTATATAGCACATTTCATACACAATGGTAATTCAAAGTGCTTTACATAAAAGGAAGTAAAATAATCATAAAAAATTATAAAAACTTTTAAAATGATTTAGAAATTGATTTAAAATGAATTTAAAACAGTTAAAAATAGAAAATGATTATACATAAAATACAGTGCAGTCAGTTCGACATAATTTGGATATCCTTAGCCCTCAAGGAATCTTTGCATGCAGTCTCTAAACAAGCCTTGACAATCTCCTGACGAAGGTGAAGATATGTCTGTCTCTAAAGAACTTTGAAATGGTTGCGCATGCTTTTGTAATTTCTCGATTGGATTACTGAAACTCTTTGTATATCGGTGTTCCTTAGTCATGTGCTTCATGTGTGCAGTTGGTTCAGAATGCAGCGGCTCGGTTCTTTTGTGGGAAGTCTATGTACCAGTTTTGATGTCATTGCACTGGCTGCCAGTCAAATATAGAATTGATTTTAAAATGTTACTGTTCATCTATTAATCAGGCTCCACAGTACCTATCTGATTTGTTGCATCCATTCATACATTCATACATTCAGTCAAGATCACTCAGATCTGCCGATGCTGGTTTACTGCAAGTTCCCAGGGTAAGAGTCAAAAACAGTGGTGATTGTGCTCTTTCTGTTGTTGGCCCCAAGTTGTGGAATAGTTTCCTGGTTCATATAAGATCTGCTTCAAATTTATCTAGATTTAAGTCTACTCTTAAAACTTATTTATTTTCCAAGGCATACAATATTCCTTGACTTGCTGTGCAATGATTCTCTGTTTTGGTGAAACTCATCCATTTTACAGTGTGTGTTTTATAGTTTGTACTATTGTTTTATAGTCTTATTTATCTCTTTTATTTTGCATACTCTGTGCAGCACTTTGGTCAACTTCCGTTATTTTTAAAAGTGCTATACAAACAAACATGGTATTGTAAAATTAATCTCTTTCTACTCAGTATTACACTTCTCTCATGGCACATCATAGCATTTTGATCCATTTTAAAATGTCTTGAAATACTAGCTAACCTTCTTTTTTCCCAAATGACTGCACTTGATACCATTTATGACATATTTACTAAAGTAAAAAAAAGAAAAAGTAAAAAATATGTATATGATACAGAGAAATTAAACTAGCACAGCTATGTGGGAAATACCATAGGTTGCCAACAGCAATCAATAACACAACACATAATACAAAGACAACATTTCATTTTTTATTTATTTTCTATTGATTGATTGATTGATTGATTGGAATAACATGCACTGGTGAATTGTTCAACAAAGAACGTGTAAAGAAAGCAAAAGGGCAAAAGCAAAAGTGTCACTTTCAAAAATGTATTTATTTATGTTTATTATTATATATATTTTATTAAATGAACAATATGTAAACTGTAAACAGCAGAAATCCATTATTGTAACCAACTTTGGTGAGCAAACTGCCTTCTGTTAGAGCCAGATCTTTCAAATTCTGAGTAATAATTCACTTGCTGCCGTTGATCTGCATCCCAGACCTTGTGCTTTTGTGCATGGTTTAGTTGCTTAACCTTGTAACAGCTAAACAGATGTATGGCTTTTTGGCCAAAGTCTTCCATGAAGTAGAGTAGCTGGTCCTCACACAGTTGTCCTCATATGCAGCTGTTTCTGTTTTAGGTAATGATTTTGTTTCAATCTACATATAATTCATTGATCTTTAGCTCATGTTGTAATTGTTTAATCATTTGATAGACTATAAGAAATCTCTGACTCTGTGCAAGTGTAAATTTTTTTTTTCCACACACACTTGAAAAGTAGTTTTTTTTCTCTCTTTGAACTATTGCTTTCCTTTGGATGACAGATGATACTTAAACCCTTGACCTACAGCTCTAGACTGACCACTGCTGATTGACATGACTATATATTCTTCAGAGAAAGGGTTGCATTGTCCCACTTCCCCTCCACAAAGGGGGGAACCCTGAAATGATCTTTAGATGTCATCCGTTTTAAAAACAGGCAGTTTCAAAACAATGTCTTGAGCTTTGGCTTATACCACTACCAACTTCTCTGTTCATAGAATCAGAGCATTGTGTATTGTTATTGCTCTGATTTATTAGCTGCCAGGGAGATCTTCCTTCTTTCATCAGCTAAAATTTTCTTCCTGTTGTTTTAAGAAGGAGGGACGTGGGTAATAGACTACTGACATGCAATGTTGTGGGCCTCATATTTTTCATCAGTTTTATTATCTGTTAAATTATTAAGCATGGCATGCTCCATTGTACTCTGCATCATTTTTTTTTAATCAGTTTTATACAATGTACAAGGAATGTTTTATTGCTATGTATGTTTGCGATCCAATAAATTAATTAATTAATAAATAAATAAATAAAAACAACAACAATTGTAATAATGATGGATCAAAATCAAAAAGCACACCAAATCAAAATATTTTAATTTAAAGAAACATAGAGGCTTTTAACCTAAGATCCATTATCAAGTTTTACTGAATAATTCTAAAAGAAATATATGTGATAAACTGTTAAAAGGTTTCAGTCCATATATAAGCACTGAAAATATCTCAATAGACTGAAATGATCTACTAAAATATGTTCTTAATAGATCTTGTCACCTTTTATTGTACTTTAAAAACTATTTGATATAAAATTGTTAGGAAATTTCCAATTCTATTCTATTCTATTCTATTCTTCCTCATTTTATGGCATTTAGTCAGTATTTAATGTTCATTTTAATACAATTTCTTTTTGACTCTATTGTTATACTTGAGTGCTTCCCATATTTTGCCACATTCCTTGCAGTTAACTGTGAAGAAA
Organism: Barbus barbus; assembly: GCF_936440315.1. Classification (NCBI taxonomy): domain Eukaryota; kingdom Metazoa; phylum Chordata; class Actinopteri; order Cypriniformes; family Cyprinidae; genus Barbus; species Barbus barbus. The sequence continues at coordinate 10,568,333 of NC_136733.1, forward strand.
CAATTGTAGTTCTGTTGTTCTAGTTTTTCTGACTTCATCATGTTCTCTTCAAGTCTTTTTTCACACCCCTCCCCCTGCTACCGCCTTCTTCTTCTTCTTTTTCTTTTTTTCTCAACAGCTTGTAACATTGTCTTTGACTGCCTTATCATTTGCCACTGATTAAATTTTGGGACAAAATAATAATCTCAATTCCAAGTACCCTTCCAGACACTGTGTGCAGACTTGGGGTGATTATTTAACGCTATTTACTACATGTTTACCATGATTTTTTTTTCTTATTATTTCTGTGTTTCTAATCACCCAAATTCAATGAACTATTCATGATTAATTTGCTGATAATATTCTCACTGTATTGACCAAGCTTAAATATACAGTATTTTTCCTTTGAATCTTTTTGTTTCATCATCAATGCACTCTATTCACAGAGTGCATTGAAACACCAGATTTAACAACAGAAGGTTGCAAGAATAAATTATAATTACTGTTAACAACCCAAAGTGCAATTTTACTCAACGTTTCCAAGAGGTGATAATGCTCACTGCACAGACCTATATTAAATGTTTCAGCTAGCTGTTTTTGGAAAAATATAAACAATCCAATACATTAATCAGTAACAGTATTTTAGTAGTTCTGGAGTATTTTATTTCATCATCATTTCCCTAACCACTATGACAATATAGAAGATAAGCAGTTTGGAGAAAGGATGAATGGATGGATGGATGGATGGAAGGATTAACCTTTAGCATTCAGAGATGCGAGGCTCTCCAGAATAATGGTGCATTTGGAGGTTGGAATGTTCATGCATGCTGGTTTAAAAAGTAAGGTTTATATATATATATATATATATATATATATATATATATATATACCATATACACATAAATACTGTACTGTATATATACTTGTACTGTTTTGCATACTCGCAGGTTGCTTATTAATCGCTAGATGGCACTGTGTCTTTTTCACTGAATTTCCACAGCGAAAGTCCTTTACAGGGAAATGGCTTTCCTCCTCTTGTTTATTTATTTTTTTTACTATATAGAAGTCTGTTCAACCCAAGTATCCAAGTATTTGTTGTCGAGTAGCCTGTGCTTAAATGCCATCACACCGATATTTCATATTTGTGTTAGCCTATTTTAGAAGGGACAGAATTCTTTCAATTGTAACTATTGTCATTTAGCCCTTATTTATGTGTGTGTATTTCCAATACAATGTTAATATAGGAGTTATATTTACAGGTGATTTGGAAAAAAATAACTAATGGTTGTAGTACACATGTAAGGTGCTCTGAAAATGTGTTTATTGTCATCATCATCACCATCATAATCATTATTACTATTATTGTTGTTACTAATTATTATTATTAGGCTATTATAAAGTAGCTGTGTTTTAATTTCATCTGTTTTAATTAACAGACAGTGTAGCCCAGGGTTCCTCAAATCTTTCCCTGGAGGGCCAATCTGCTGCAGAGTTTAGCTCCAACCCTGATCAAACTCACCTACCTGTGATTTTATAAAGATTTTGAAGACTCCGATTAGCATGCTCAGGTGTGTTTGATTAGGGTTAAAGCTAAACTCTGCAGGAGTGGGCCAGATTTGAGCATGCCTGGTTTAGCCTAATAGGCTAGCCTACTCTAAATAGACCATCCGATTCTACGAGTCGGGCATGTTATATTTGTTTATCTTAATGGTAGGATAACCGTTAAGTTAAATAGACACTTGATGTAACTCTTAAACGCACCCACATACGGGTTTTCTTTCCTTTTTCTCTTCTCTTCTCTTCTCTTCTCTTCTCTTCTCTTCTCTTCTCTTCTCTTCTCTTCTCTTCTCTTCTCTTCTCTTCTCTTCCTTAAATTTGGTTAATTGAATGTGATTCTTAAATAGCCTACTTGTAGATGGCAAGCAATTTTATGCACAGGCGTTACAAAGGGGATATAGCCTATATTATATTATAATGCAATTATCACACTCCGTTATTACTGTGGGTATTGATGTTTTGGACAGGGTTAAACTTTGCCCATATATTCTATACATGTTGGTATAATGAATTGATTTAAAGCTTAGCCTACTTCATGGCTGGGCGTTTCTTCAACTAGGGGCACTTTTAGCCTTGTGAAGTTGAATAAAAAAAAAAATTAAAATAAGTTTAAATAATTTGTCTAGTTTTAAGGTCTGTAAGAGGACAAACTTAGATTACAAGATAAATTGTTAATATTTTTCATTTTTTCCAACCTGCAATGAACAATTGTCATTATCGCAATATACAGCTGTGATTTAAAAATAGAATAACTTATGCCACTCAAGAATTGTCTGAGATAATTTTTGTAACTAGTTTTTCCACAATGTACAATAATTATACATTTGTCAATGAGATAAATTAACTGCCCTAAGGACCTGAACTGTACACCTGTCACACTCTGAAATGTAATTTTGGTTTGGGTAAGAGCTTATTAGAAAATAAATATAAATTAAATAACTTGAATTTTTATATTAAGTAGAGCATGATCTCATAAATTGATACATTTTTAATGTGTGATGAGAACATTTTATTATAATTGTTTTTTTAAGTGTGCAGTGATGGAAATGACAGGGTGGTGGTGGAAATGCCAGGGTGTTGTGCAAATGACAATGAATTAACATGAATGTAGAGAAACAGTAGAGATATTTATTAGAAAAAGTCGTAAACTCATCACACTCATTAAACTCAATTCACAAAGTCATTAAACATATAAATTGTACTTTGTAACCATAAAGGTAGAGGGCAGTGTGGTGGAAATGACATTTCTGTAGTTTTTTGTGAAAAAATGGAAGATAGCTTCACTGATTTGCTTTGAATTAATACTTAGCATTTAATGTATGCAAAATACTCTTATTTAACTTAAAATGTTTAGCTTTTTAAAAACACCCTTGAAGGTACAACATGTTTGGAAATGACATAGAATAAATATATTAACTGATCAAGCAATATTTACCTTGATTTTTCTTCATTTGTTGTTGATGAAAATTTTAATTCCCTCCATGTCCAACATGTGCTCTGATGTCTCTGAACATTTCCATAGAAACCACCTAAACAATCGTTCAAACAAACTTTTTAAAGGGACATTAGTGTTGTGGTGGAAATGACACCAATACTGAGCGACAGCTATATTTTGTATAAAAAGTAATATTGATAGTGGTCTCACATTAAATGCTATAATGTATTTTAATTCTTTTACTAGTGCTTAATTCAGGTACATTAATAGTTACCAGATAAGTCATATTTTTAAACTGTATTTTCATTGTTGAAGTTTAAAAGTCTGGGTGTGCGACAAGGAGAAAACAGTGATTTTGACACCTATAAGGAGGTTGAAAAGTATGAGAAAATGATAATAGAAAGGTAGTAAAACGTTTTTAAGGTTTATTGTTAGTTTGACAAAGAAAGAGGATTTTGTCCAAAATTATATGTATTTTTAAAAATACGACCAAAGAACATAAAAGTGCCCATAGTCTAAGAATCACCCAGCTACGCAGAAATAATGAATTGCTGCCAGTGAGCTAAATCGGATTAATTTAGAATGCAAACAGATTTATGATAATTGATCAATTAATCTGAATGGAAATGTTAATTCGCCGTTTGAAGGGCACTAACAATGCAAACTCCGGGTGGTAATTATGCTTCGCATTTGCCCTTTTGTTAAACATTTGCTTGGGGATAGACTGCGGCTCTATGACTACAAATGAACTTTTTTTTTTTTTTTATGCAGGACAATGTTATGTTTTCACCTTGATATGATCAAAAAGGCTACAATAAGTGCAAAAGCATCACAAAACACTCAAAGAGTTGTTCAGTTAACAGCAGCCGTAAATCAGGATATTAAACCAGCTGTGGTTGACCATGTTACATTTATTACATTTTGGAGACTCTGTTTTAATTCCTAACTGTATCATATAGGCTATGATTGAATCGGCTAATATATGAACAGCGCCAACATATTTGAGCTTTAAACCTGTGTAAAATGTGCTAAAAGACTAAACAAAACTAAAATGCATAAAAGACTTGTGACACTATAATAATATTATTTTGCTCTAGCTATATTAACTACAACAACAACAACAAAATAATAATAATAATAATAATAATAATAATGAATAGTAGGCCTAATTGTCCAAACAAACTGTTCTCAGGGAATATTCTGGATACCCCCCCCCCCCACAAACCCCCCCCCCCCCCCCCCCAAAAAACAAAAAACAACTGAGGCAATCTAAATATATTTTTATTTATTATTATTTACATTTCAAGCATTTTACATTATTTCAAGCATTTTGCCGTAAACATGTATTGTCTTGTTAAATATGAGCCATTTCTCCACAAATCATAATTATACCCATTATGGTTACCACTCATTCATGCAAAATCTTACTTTTTACTTCTAAATACAGAGTGAAATCAATTGCAATGTGGCACTTTTTACAGTTCTACGGTGGGTTTTTGCAGTGAATTGATTTAGGTCCAAAAAATAAATAAATAAATATTATTTTTTCTCTCTCTCTCTCTTTTAAGCACGAGAGAAACCTTTCTCTGAGAGACAAAAGCTGGACTACCTTAAGAGATCGTCCCTCCCTAGGCACATATGCTATTGGTTGATGTTTGCTGTGGAGGACCTTGCTAAAATGCAAAACTTGTTGCAGGTCCTTGCGGTCGATGCGCGCAGTGCTGAGCTTCTCAGTTTTTCAGTATCAGTATGATCTATCGCTGAATTGTTTCCAGCTGGAGTAAATCTCAAAACAGGTGCTATTAGAAGAGGACTCCCTGAATGTGTAAGTGTTGCCTCTAATTGAAATCGCAGTCAAACTGTTCGATTTCGCGGAAAATGAGCAGGACGGATGGGACTGTGTTGCCCAGCAGCTCGGTGGTGGCGGGCTTTGGATAGGGCAAGTGCTGCCTATTGCTTGGAGCGCCAAAAGACGGGCTTACAAAACGGCCATTCGGGTTTGCCCCCTCACACACAGGACTTTCTTCTGGTCGACGTGATCACTTGTTAAGCTCAGCCCAAGGGAACAATTTCTTTTCAACGTTTGCAGTCTGAAAAATCTTACTCATTTCTACAAGAAAGTGGATACCAAATAATACGCTGCTCTGGATTTATATGGATGTGGATATTATTTTTATGGTGCTCTGGATAGTGTTATGATGTGCGTTCAAAAGGGAATTTTAAACAGAAACAAATGTTTACTTCACTCTGGACATTTGACAGCACATTGGAATTACAGTCTGTGGAGAATGATGTGACAGAACATGTTTTATATATGTTCCTTTTTTTCTATATGGGTTGTAGCTGTTGTCTGACCACAAGGTGAGAGTAATTTTGAGATAGTTGTTTTATAACAGTTGTGTTTTGCTGTGCACTACAGCAATTTTACTACTACTACTACTAATAATAATAATAATAATAATAATACAATATAATATTAATAATGTATTACATTTTATGTAATACTTTTAAAAGCAGTTAATCAAATAATATGGAACCGATTATGGACTAGACCATACAATTTATAGTTTTTATAGAGCATTTAGTCTTACAATTTCACATTAATTTACAATATCAATACTACAATACTGCTTTCTCAGTAATTAATTATTTATAACTGTAGTTTTCAACAACAAGCTTTTTTATTGATGGCAATATAATTTTTTTTTTCCAGTATTTCAATATATTTGCTGATAGAGTTAGCCAAAGAAAAAAATATATATAATAAAAAAAAATAATAATAAAATAAAATAAAGAAGACTTTAGACACTGCAGTGCAGTCAGGTGAACTGCCTGTCATGCAGAATTGATTGTGGGAAGTATGTTTGGGCTGGAACAGTTTGGTCCACAGATTACTAAAAGAAATTTTGGCCACACTGAAAAAAACTTTAACCAGTCAAAAGTGAGCATGAACTCCCATTACAAGAGCCCAGCTTCTCATTCTGGAGGCCCACAAGGGACAGTTGAGAGTGGTATGGACCCACTTAACGAGCCTCCTGCGATTGAGATTAATATTAATATGAACGGAGGGGAACAGTATGGTGGATTTCAGCAAGGAAATTCTGAATTACATGCAGGGAATCTCCAACAACAACAAGCCTCAATGCATGGATTTTTTAATCCTCATCAACCTCACAATCATCCTCACAGCCACCAAACACATTCACACCAACACCATCAACACTTTGGGGGAAACTTTGTACCGGAACCTGGCTCCTCTTGTTTGCACAGCGGAAGAATGATGGGTTATAACAGCAGTATGGGTCTCCAGCAAGGATTCACAGAGGGTTTTGACCCACACTCTGAGGGGCAGTCAGCAGATGGTTTCTCTCAGCAGCAGTCCCAGCAGCAGCAGCAAAGGACAGGCTCCATCCCTGATTTTCAGCACCACAAACCCCCCAGTGGAAATCACCCGGTCCCTGCTCCATGTCTCCCCTTGGACCAGTCACCTAATCGTGCTGCATCATTCCATGGCCTGTCTTCTTCATCCTCTTCATCAGGAAGTCACAATCTGGAGTCCAGACGAATGGCCCCATCAGGTGGTGTTGATGGACTGAACTACAACTATTCTAATGAGCCCTCATCTGAACATTTTGAAGTGTCTGTGTACTCCCCCTCTGAATCTGTTTCTCAGCTCTCTCAATTTGGGCATGGCCGTCAGATGCCAGGGCCCAATTTTCTTGGAAACCCAGGGTTGTTGCGAGCTGCTGGAATGCAGGGCATCTCTAAAGAACACCCCCATGCCCCCCCTCAACAGCAGCAGCCCTCAGCCCAGCACAGTGTGTTCTTTGAACGTTTTGGGGGTGGGTGCAAAATACCAGTGGGGATAGAGCCTGGTGCCAGGCATCCTCTCATGCAGCAGCAGCCAGGCTTGATTGGCCGACAGAACACTTGCCCACCATCTATCCAACAGCCCCCACAATCGGAGACGGGTTCTGCTAATGCCAGTATGCAGGAGGGTGGCATCATGGTGCCTGGCAAGCATAATCAGTTTGAATACCCTATTCACGTACCAAAGAACAGACGGATGCATAGTTATGGCGATCCCGTGTTCAACATGCAACAGAAGCCACCCCCTCCTCAGCAGCCTTCCAATCAGAAGCTGCAACACTTTGATTCTACTTATTTAAATATGGCTAAGAGGCCCAGGTTTGATTTCCCCCATGCTACTCATGGCGGGGAGAGTTGCAGCAGTTGGAACAATGGTATGCATAACCCGCCTGGTATTGAGAATCATCTCTCTTCAGCAGCTTATCATGGCCTGTCTGGAGAGTTCACCCCCCCTGTGACGGATGGCTTTTCATCAGGCCCATCAATGCAGCTTACAGGGCCTGAGCAGCAGTCAATGCAGCAGCAACAAAATGCAGCAATGATGATCAAGCAAATGGCCTCTCAAAGTCAGCAGCAAAGGATTAGACAACCCAATCTGCTGCAGCTGGGTCATCACGGTGATGTTTCTCAAGGGCCCCTGGGGCATGGGGGCCCAGTGGGAGGCATGCCTCAGTCAAATTGTGAGAGGGAAAATGGTAGGAGGATGGTAAATTTTGATGGACGGAATGCACATATGACTTTGGAGAGTGGGTGGTTTCCTGGGACACATCCACCTGGGGAAGTGCTGGGCCATCGCATAGGAGCAGGTGGAGAGGTGGGGGCTCATGAAATGCAGCAAGATGGCCCTGGCATGATGTTCAGAGCTGGTGTGAATGGAATGGGCATGCAGGAGCCTATAAGGATACCGGGGGAGGGCCACATGCAGCCCTTACTTTCACCCAACATCCACTCACAATTCAACAGTGGCTTGGGGAACCTTCCACAGATGCAGTCTCCCAGTACGGGTGTTGGATTGCCAAACACACCATCAGAAAGGTGCCCTAATGACTTTTTGGGACCATCCATGGGTGGTCCATCCTCTTTTCTCTATGGAGGCTCTAATTGTCAGGGAGCCTCTCTCAGTAACTCTCAAGGGGTGAGCACCTCACCAGGGAGTTTTACATCCCAATCAGACTTTCCTCCTAGCCAGCATTCCTCTGTCAGCAAACTTGGGGGACTCTCCTTAGGGAATTTTAGCAAAACGAGTGGCAAGGACAATGGTTTTGGACAGAGCTGCCTGGCAGCCCTCTCTACTGCCTGTCAGAACATGATTGCCAGCCTGGCGGCCCCTAACCTCAATGTGACATTCAACAAAAAGACTCAGGGAGAGGGGAAAAGAAAGCTGAGTCAGACAGAACAGGACCTGAATAAAAGTGTGGTTAATGGCACTGGGAATGCTGGGACTGAATATTTCTCAAGCATAACTGCCCCCCAAAGTGGGCAAATGCCTCCCGCTGGAAATAGCATCACTAAGCCACCAGGTCAAAATCAGATGATGCAGGGGGAAGCCAGCACCCTCTCCCCAAATTACAATATGGAAACTATCCCTTGCAGTGAGGGGAAGGCAGCAACAGGGAGTGGGAGAGGGAGAGGGAGGAGAAAAAGAGACAGTGGCCATGTGAGCCCTGGGGTATTTTTCCCCTCCGACAACAGTAACCCTGTTGTAAGTCCAGGGCAGCAGATGACCACAGCAGCTAGTGTGGGGGAGAGAAGTACAGGCACACCTCAAGAGAAGCCCAACACCTCTCCCTCATGGGGAAAAGGGGGTGAACTGCTGCTGGGAGATCAGACTGACCTTATATCATCTCTTGACAGTGGCATCCAGAGCGTATCAAAATCTGAAGTCTGTTCGCCTCAGATGGATTTTACAGATGACGTGTGCACACATTATAGCAATGAGGATGAGGTTTTATCAAGCTCAGATGCTCCATCCTCTGTGAAGCCTGGCTGCAGCCCTTTGTTAGGTTCACCCAAGTTGCAGAGAGACAGTGGACTAATAGGTGGGCAGAAAGGGCAAGGCATAGGCCTCTCCAACCACACTACCTCAGCATCAGATGGCTTTGGTGGAGTGGGCCATCTGGGTACACCGGGCATGGAGCAAGTCCGTACACCCTCTAACACCTTGGGCCATGATGAAATTCACCCATTAGAAATATTGCAGGCTCAGATACAGCTTCAACGGCAGCAGTTCAGCATTTCAGAAGAACAGCCTTTAGCTGTAAAAAATAACAAAAAAAGTAGTGACTGCAGTCGTCAGGATGTAGATGGAGAGCTTGCTAGCTGTTGCCCAGATGCCGGGAAGGGCTCTGTGGGCACTATTGATCTGGACACACTCATGGCTGAGCAGCACGCCACCTGGTATGTGCCCAGTGATAAGTCTCTGCTTGAGGATTCAGAGGAGGAGAAGTCTATGTGGGAAAAAAATAAAGTCCAGGGAACCATCAAAGAAGGTAAATATTTACAATTGTACTGTAGTGCGCAATTGTTTTTTTGTTTGTTTTTTTACTTATGCAAGTAAAAACTCTGCATAAATTGTGTGAGGTGGCAATAGTTTGTTTGCTAATTAATTAATTTTCATTTTTAAATTCATAGCCTCTTAAAAATTAATTTTCACTTTCTCGATCTCTGCCTTGCGTGAGCACACACACACACACACATACGGGCGTAGATCACACTGGACCGGTGCGAATAAATATAGATTTAAATTCAAAGAGACATACTAGTCTGTGCATGACCTGATGTTTTATTTGGACACAGAATAAGGCGAGATGAACATCACGGAGCTCTAAACAGTCAATGCAGTGTATGTTTCATTCATACACGAAGCCGTAGGGCGCTCTCGCACAGAGAGTTGTACCAGGAAATCCCTAATATGGACAAAAGCATGCAGCTATCCCTGTATGAAAACTGTTGTTTTCACAGAAAACAGAAACATTTGGAAACATGAAGACATTAAACATACGATTGCGACAATATATATTTTATTTGTGTTTTTCAATTCATCTCCAGGTAATAAATAAAGTATATGAGCAATGCCGTGCTAATAGAAACTATTATGCCTGATTATGTGTTAAAAAGTGTTTGTAGTATATAAACAAATCATTATTATTGGTGATTGTCCAGCAGTGTATCTGATTTCTAAGTCAATTAAAAGTTAGAAATAAGATAAAAATGCAAGTTGTTAATGTTTTAACAAGAAGAAGCCTCTTCTGTTCACCAAGCCTGCATTTATTTGATCCAAAGTACAACAAAACAGTAACATTTTCTATTTGAATATATTTTAAAATGCAATTTACTGTGATTCAAAACTAAATTTTTAGCATTAATACTCCAGTCACACAATCCTTCAGAAATCATTCTAATATTCCAATTTGCTGCTCAAAAAACATTTATTATTATTATTATTATGATGTTGAAAACAGCGGAGTAGAATTTGTTCAGGTTTCTTTGTTGAATAGAAAGTTCAGAGGAACAGCATTTATCTGAAATAGAAATCTTTTGTAACATTATAAATGTCCTTATCATCACTTTTGATCAATTTAAAGCATCCTTGCTAAATAAAAGTATTAATTTATATAATTTATTTTCCAAAATAAAAATAAAATAATTAAAAATAAATATAATAATTATACTGACTCTAGGCTTTTGAATGGTATAGTGTATAATGTTGCAAAAGCTTTTTATTTCAGATAAATGCTGATCTTTGGATCCTTCTATTCATCAAAGAATCCTGAACAAAAAAGTACTCAACTGATTTAAATATTGATAGTAATAATAATTAAAAAAGGTTTCTTGAGCAGCAAATCAGCATATAAGAATTATTTCCAAAGAATCATGTGACAATGAAGACTGGAGTAATGATGTTGAAAATTTAGCTTTGATCACAGCAATCAAAAATATGTTTGTTTTTGTGAAAAATGGGGACATCCCATAGGCGTAATGGTTTTTATACTGTACAAACTGTATGTGCTATTGCCCTACACCAGGGGTTCCCAAACATGTTCCTGGAGCCTCCCCAACACTGCACATTTTGCATGTCTCCTTTGTCTGACACACCCATTTCAGGTCTTGGAGTTGCTACTAATGAACTGATGAGTTGAATCAGGTGTGATAGTTAAAGGAGACATGCAAAATGTGCAGTGTTGAGGAGACTCCAGGAACACTGTAAAAAAAAAAAAAAAAAAGTTGAGCCAACTCAAAATGTTAAGGCAACCAGCTTCAGCAGATTTTTGAGTTCTCGCAACTTATTTTTGTAGGAGATTCTCAACTTTTTGTTGTATGAACTTAAAACAACAAGAACATTTTTGAGAAAACTCTGATGAAGCTGGTTGCCTTAAAAGTTTAAGTTGGCTCAACTTTATTTTATTTTTTTTTACAGTGAACGAGTTTGGGAACCCCTGCCCTACACCTAAACTTAGCCCTCACAGGAGACTGAGCATTTCTACTTTCTCCCCTAAAAACTAAAAAACTCAATCTGTATGATTTATAAGCATTTTGAAATGTGGGGACATGGGGCAATGTCCTCATAATTCACCTTCACCTTGAAATACCTATGTCATACCTGTGTCATTAAACAAATTCATGTCCTCATTTGTCACAAAAACACACGCACACGCACACACACACACACAGATACACTCATGTAGGCATACATGCTAAGAATGCTGTCCTTTACATTATAGCATTTTCAAGCAAGAACAATGATATCACTCCAGCTTGAGGTTTTCTCTGTGACATATACGCATTATACAGGGCAAAATGACAGAGGTCTTTGCAATGCATTTAACTGTTTATTTGAAGTATAAAAAATGTTTGGATATGATTTAAGTTCACAATTAGGATAGTGAGGGTTCTTAAATGCTATTAAAGATTAAAAAATAAAAAGAAGACAAAAATTGAAATTATTTTTTATTTATTAAATGCACTAAGAGTAGCTGTAGGCTTTCTAAGCATTTGTAAAACATATATTTAGGGAGTTTTCCATTTCTATTTGTATATATTAAATAACAGACACAGGCTCAAAAAAACATATTTCCTGTGGATCCTTATCCTGATCTTCACTCATATCAACACTCATCACTCACAATTTAAGCCACGTTGTTTTTTATTTATTATTATTATTAGTAGTAGTAGTAATAGTGGTGGTGGTAATATTATTTAGATTATTTAGTTAATTAAATGAAACTTGGCTTATACTTTTTAATTCTTTGTATGAAGTTATTTTTAAGACTTTTTTACACCACCATTTTGAAACACCCTTTGATAGTTAAAATCAGGGATTGTGTTTGCTTTAAAAAAAACTTAAAACCTAAAGACCTGAACAATCATTGCAGGCTGTAACTGTGCAATTATAGTTCTTCTTCTTATTATTATTCTTATTATTCTTATTATTATTAATAACACTAATGGCAATAATTTAATAATCCTTTTCTAATACATTCTGTTTTCTTGTAAAACTCTTTAAAAAATCTGTTATGCCACTCTCTGATAATAATTTCTTAATAATTTACATTAAGCAGCATAAATATGTAAACCATGAGCTCATATATTTAATATGTGTGTCCTTCATTTGGCACTTGTCCTTTAGTTTAATCAATATATGAAAGGTAATTGTCTTCACTGAAAAGGCAGCGGGATGGACATGCATAATTGAATCGCCACAGCCGGAGTGTGCTTTCACACGTGTTAATAGTTCGCCCCCGGTGTGCATTATGTGCCCCTTTGTTTGGGATAACTGCAGGTGGGAGGGTGCAAGGGGGTGCTTTCAGAGAAGGCAACCTTTAGTCAAGGTCCATTGTTTAACATTCAGTGTTGTCAAGTGCACCATCCCCATCTCTATGTGCTTATTTTTTGTTATAGACTAGCAAATACATCCACCGTCCACCACACAGCCAAATGGATTTGTCTCACATCTGTCTATGATCTCAACGTAAACCAAATGCAAAACATTGTATTTTTCTCTCAGTATTTCCGTCCTTTCTTGTCCCCCACCAACTGTGCATTGCTCTCCCTATTTTGCAGTCTCCTTGTCTTCCTTTTTTTTTTTCTCTCCTCCTCACATTCAAGCCCAGGAGCTGTAAACGCACGTTGTGCTGGTGCGATCGATAGCTAGTTAGCACAAATCACCAGCCTTGACAGATTTTCATTTGAGTGGCGTAGACAGCAGAGATGAGAGAAGGGATGCAAAGTGTTTGCGGCTTGTGAAATTGCATCGGATGCATGGCACGCCAGCACACAAGGGGACTGTTAAATTCTATAAGGGCTTCATTCACACCATAATATTTTACAGGCTTTATAACACTTAACTTTCAAAGTATAGGAATGCTTCTAGTTATTTTAATTAGGTGACTGAGGTGCTTATAGGACATTCTTAATATGGATTTATAGGATGCAATAATTCATTTTATGAGTCTCAAGATCAATTTAAGGCATCTTAAAATGAATTGCACTGTGCTATATAAAGTGAAAATGTGTAGTTGTGAACTAAAAGAGCTATTTCTAGCAGGTATGGCCAAGAAAATTTTTGCTTGGTGTAACCTAATGTAACAAGGTATACTCAGTCATATTAAATAATGTTTTTGGCATAATAAAATCAGATTATTTCAATGTTAAATCATGAAGAACTTACTTGAGGCTAAGTCCTTGAAGAACAAAGCTACCAAGTTTAACAATTTTTCAAGTATATAAGAGTGTATATATATATATAGTGTGTTAACGCAGGCGATACATTTTTTCATATTAACACGTTAAAATTATTTAACGCCGTTAACGCAGTGGTTGAGCCTAGGGTTTGCCACACTACTCGTTACTCCTGTTTCTGTCTGTTTTTTCTTGACAGTAAGTCCATGTATTCCATCACAGAACGTCTTTAGGGTCACATCAATCCGGAGATGTTTCAGACGCGAGCTCCAGCTTCACTTCAGCGCAGGCGCGAGTCAAACGAGTGCGGAAACCGGCGCGCGCTGTAGCCTGTATCAATTCATATCAAAGCACGAAATAAACTATGTGCATGCAATGTCGTGGTCAGTTAAGGCATGAAGTTACCAAAAAGGCGATTAAAACTACATGCCTTAAAACTGTGCATGCATATAATATGTTATATGAGTTACATTAAGGACATGTCCCTGAAATGGTTTTCCAAACTGTCCTGGAGCATCCCAGCACTGTCTCCCTCATCTAACACACCCGATTCAACTCAAGCTCATTAGTAGAGATTGAAATGGGTCAGAAAAGGTGATGAGTGTTTAGAGAAAATACAATGCGTATCAGATCTGCGTCACGTTCTGCAGCAGCAGCTCTTAAAGAAATAGCAGCCAAACAAACAAATAACCAGCTGCTGTGATGTCTGTTCATATAAGAACAAAAGAAAAAAGAGGAAATCAATAGCTGTAAGTATTTATCTGTAATTAGTTTAGAATTTAGTGTTTGATAACTTTATTCAATTTCTGTATATTTCTGAGGGGCATAGGTAGCCTAGCTAAATATAACATTTATTATAATGCGTTTATGTGAATATTGTTTTAGGTTCACTTAAATTAGAAGTTATTTTTAAAGTCTAATAAATGTTAAAATTGATAGCTCTTAATTATAATGTAATGTTTAATGGCTATAGTCAATGGTTAGGGGAATATTAAACTAATAATGCCATTAAACTAATATTAAAAATATGTTGTTTGTACTTTAATTTGAAGATTGAATGTGCAATTATTGTAATATAAAAGCATATTTAAAAACTTTAAGGTTAGGTGGGATTAATTGCGATTAATCGCGATTATTTCAGAGAAAATGTACGATTAATTAGTTGTTGTTTTTTTATAATATATATATATATATATACAGACAATACAAAACGAAACAAATCTAATATTTATTGTGCATCACTGTATTTACACATTTCAAGTATAATTTTTTAAGTACAATTTGAGCGATGTTATATGAATTCATATTTGCATAATGTGCAAAATATTATTTTTAACTTCAGATTTTTTATTTTATTTAAATAATACAATTTTAATAAATTTTCATGTAATATTGTTTTATATTACAAAATATCCTTGGACCTTTCTTATATCCGCAGTCCTTCCAATCATCAAACAAGCACTTGTTTCAGGTTATTCAGATTGGATTGGATCTGTGAATTTGATCTTAATGAGACATCTTTGACTGGTTTGCAGGATATTCATATTTGTTCTTTGTTCTCATATTTGTACTGCCAAAGCAGTAGAGGTGGAATCTGATCACAAAATATTTTCCACATTTCAACTTAAATACTATTATGCTTGAAAACGTATTTATTTATTTTATAAACCAATAGACAGACATAGAGAGAGGCTTTTGAATGTCAATATATTCACACTGCAGCGAGTGTGAATATATTGTATTTAATGTTTTGAGCTTTTGGTAGTGATCAGTCATTACTGCAGTAATGCACTGGTGAGGATTTCCCATTGAGCCCCTGAAGTGTGTACTTCAAATGGTACTAATAGCCCCCACTAGACTCTTTGTGGACATGATAAATGACAGAGCAAATCAATCCAAAGAAATGCCTGCTGTGTATGTGCCCCTTATGTGCTCAAGAGCTTTAGTAAGATATGACTTTATATATTAGTAGAGTGCACTGACAGGTCACTAAACACCCAAAGTATCCTTATTTCTCTAAAATGTGAATTGTTCGGTTCTAGCTTATGACAGAGTGTAGGCATCGCACTTTACTGATTTCAATTGTGACAAGTTGCAAAAATGTATAATTTTAATTACTTTCCCTACTTGCTTTTTTGTTTCTTTCATTCAGTTTCTAACACCCAAAACAAAGCTGCGATCCACATTTGGAAAAACAGCTCAGGGCAACCCATGCTCTCATTCTGTCACTAGTTTGCTTCTTATTGACTTCCTTTGCAACCTTTGTATTCACCGATTCACCAATCACTTTATCAGTGGTTGCAAACAGGACATGTATTTGCACTAATATTAATATTATATATATATATATAAGAAAATATAAGATATGAAATTATTAACAATTGAATATTTATATTAAACCCAGGAAGATTTTAAAGGTGAAGTGTGATATTTTTGCCCTAGCTGTGTGACCAATACACCAAGCAGTTAACTCTTTCCCCTCTACCGTTTTTTACAGTTAATAGCACTATAGTGTTTATCCCTTTCTGTGGAATTAATCTTCAAATGAACCATTATCTCTGTGTATTACAGATTTTTTCAAATGCTTACACACATTTTCAAAACTTTGCCTCTTTTTTTTCAAAACTTTACACACAAAATGCAAAATGCCTCATCTCTTGCAAAATGAAGCACAGCATTCAAAATGTCACAAACATTTGCAAACACCTTTGGCACAATATTAATTCCTGTTAGAGTTTTGTGTGTTACATAGAGAATTGTGTGTTGTGTTTTGCAAAAAGTGTTTTATGAAATTGAAAACTGAGACAAAGGCTTAATGTGTGATACACAAATAATTAGTGTATGGTTTTGCAGATTTGGTGTGTGGTTCTGGTGTTTGAGTGTCAGGTTTCAGAAATAGTTTGACAAGTAAAGATTTTGTGTGTAAGCAGTTGAAAAAACTGTAAGATGGGAAAGGAGTTAAAAATAATAAATAAACATGCCTTTTTTCTGATATTTGAGCCAAAGATATATGCATATCTACAGTATATCTACAGAGTGCATATTGACTTTACATGTGAGATTTGTAGACTTTCTGCCTTTAAGTGCATGCTATAGATTTACAGTATATGCTTCTGTTTGGTTCTAGAAGCTTCTTCAGTGTGCATGCTTACTTTTGTCTTCTTCTTCTTCTTCTGAACTGTGCTCTCCAAATAGTTGTGTTGGTACTGTAACATCAGCTCTCTTACTGTGTGTGTGTGTGTGTGTGTGTGTGTGTGCGTGTGTGTGTGTGTGTGTGTGTGTGTGTGTGTGTGCATGTTGATGTGGTTTAGGAGGACACAAATTTGTATAATGACATATGTATGACAGAGGTATTACAATATGAAGGTGGTTTATGAGGACACTGCCTATGTCCCCGTAATTCAAAAGGCTTAAAAAACATACTAAATGGTGTTTTTTTGAAAATCTAAAAATGCACAAAGTTTCCTGTGAGGGCTAAGTTTAGGTGTAGGGTTGGTGTAGGGAAATAGCACACACAGTTTGTTCAGTATAAAAACTATTACGCCTATGGAGAGTCCCCATAAACCACAAAAACCAACATGAGTGTGTGTGTGTGTGTGTGTGTGTGTGTGTGTGTGTGTGAAAAGGATTCCAGTCAGCTAGGGGGAGTTGTGGGATTTTGAATGCAGGTTGTTGTCTAGCAGTCATATTTCATTTAGGAGAAAAATAACAAAAATGGGTTGTTACCTTAAAGCTGCTAACTTTCAGGAGAGAGAAAAATAGAGATAAAAAAGACATGGTATTCAGATCAGTTCATATTTTAATTAAAATACCATTGCAATGAAAAAAATTGCAATGCTCTGTTCTGCTTATAGTCTATTGACAGTTGTTGTGCTGTTAATGGTAGGAAAAGGAAACAAAAATATCTGATCAACTCACACACTTAAACAATTGTTAAAGTATAAATTAATACATATATAGATTATTGCTTTACAAATTGTAAAATAAATGTAAATGGAAAAAAAGAGAGTTAATTTAATATAGTAGTATTATGGATGTGCCATGTAGTATTAAATAATTGTAATAATTATCAATTGTAATTGTTATTATTACAATTGTCAATATTTAGTGTTATTTTAATATTTTTCAGTGTATTATTATGTCAAAATATAAGATCAGACAGTTATGCAATTTCCTCCACTTGGAAGTCAAATAGAAGCTGGACTGAATATATGTGAAGATATGTGTATTAGTTTCCCAAGTATGTGTTCTCGAGGAGGGGGAGGGCGAGAGAAAGAGAGAGAGAGTAGAGGAAAATCTGAGACTGTGCCTGCCTAAACTCAAACCTCCCACCAGACTCCTGCAGGAAGGGGAATTTAAGCTTTTAAACCTTCAAATAAGTCTTTTGCAAATTCTCTTGTGGATAGCAATTAAGGACCAGCACGGAGATCAAAATGATCATCTTTTCTGTGGAATCCCAAGGTCCTTGGATCAGTGCATTAAACTGTTAAAGGAAGATTTCCTGATCAGAAATAAATGGGACCATGTGGGGGCTGGGGTAGAATTTAGAATAGTATACTCAAATTGTGGAGTAATTCTAAACAAAAAAAGAAGTAGAAACATTTAGATGTTTGTTGACCGTTGTTGACTATTCTTCCATTGTCTTTTAAGTTGAAAGATAAAAAATTTAAAATGTATCTTTAAGATTTTAAATATCTATTTCATAATTATATTTTGGATCAATTTCAACAGAAAGAACATTAACCAGATTTGCATTTCGTGAAGGAAATACCAGTTTGTAAAAAAAAACAAAACAAAAAAAAAATCTGGGGTTTGTATTGAAGTATGTTTTAATGTAATGCTTAATTCAATGTGTTACTTGCCATTTCTTTATAATTATAATTTCTTTATCATTTGTGAAAATTGTTTCAAAGTAAATCCTACACCATTTTTTTTTCTCGGTATAGTATTATGTTGTGTGTGGCTTTAGCATAGAAGATATTGTGTTTGTTATGTGTGCACACTAGGCTGCTGTGTTTTGGGATAGAGACTGGGTCTCTTAAATGCATACATTTGTGTGTGTGTGTGGATGTTTTGGGTTTGCACAGTTGTCGCTTGCTCTATATGTGTGTGTGTGTGCATTGGGGTAGCAGCAGGCAGCTTGATGGCTGCTGAGCAGTTTGTGTGTGTGTGTGTGTGTGTGTGTGTGTCAGGAATGCTTGGTTGCTTATCCAGGCTGTAGTGCAGCGTGCTGTGCCCTGCTACCACACACTATTGGTAGACTCTGCAGGACATAAGACAAAAGAAAAGAACTGTGCGCATGCTTAAGTGTGTGTGTGTGTGCGTGTGTGTCTTGTTATTGCCTTAGGCGTGTAAAGATGAGGAGGGGGGCTCTGTATGAACTTATAGCTATATTTTGTGGCATATAATAGTTTAAGGCACCATATACAAAAATTAGTTTTTTTGTGTGTTATCATTTACCACACATTTAAGAACGTCCCAGTTCAACTAATGTTTGATATGCACTCCAATTTTTCTTTTCTTTTTACCGCTAATGTATTTCCCTCCTTTCTGGATTCCTTTTCCCTTTATTTTTCTTCCTTTATCCTTAGGGTTTGGGGGATGGTGTCGGGTTATTGACCTTTCCCTATACCTTACAATTTTTTTCTGCAGTACTGGTCCAGACAGGCTCGAGGGCGAGACCAGGCGCCCGTCTCTCAAAATGTGTATTAGTGTTAGCGTCCGTGTGTGTAAAGGTGTTTTTCCTTAGGAGAGAGGGATAATTGTAACACGTTTTAGTTTTTGGATTTATTGAGAAAATGTTTAGCCTAAAGATTTGAAATTTTACCACTAAACCCTTTGGCAAAAATGGTTTGGATGCCATTAATAATTTCAAGCTTTTAGTCTTTAGAGAAAAGGTAATATGTGATAATTTTTACATTAAATGAAATAGAGTTATATAGTTTGCAAAATTACAATTTGATTGTTGTAATAAAAATTACAGGCCTGAAAAACATATTTTTAAAGATGTTTTTGCTTATTTTTTTATATAAATTTTTACATAAATCTGAAGAAAAATATGAATTGTGTACAACATTGATATAGCTGTGGTATTCTGAAAATGACTTTTATTTATTTATTTTTATTTCTCTGTCTAGCATTTTTTTCCTTCTCTCATATTGACATTTTGAATACCTTATAATTCCGTATAAACCTGGGTATGGATTTTGTTTTGTGCAGCAAATAAGGGCAGGGGGATGGCGTGTGGGTCTATGCTTTGGTAGGGTCATTATGCAGGTAAATTAGGTCAAGCAGTGTCAAAGGTCAGTTTTCCCAGAGCATTGTGACTCTTGACTGAGAGGTCACTCTGGTTTTGCATGGTTAAACAGGGGTGAATTGGTCTAACAGCAAATGCTAATGCATGTGGCTTGATGGACTTTAAGATCACATTTTTCAAATACACACTTTCAAACAATTCACACAACTGACAGGAAAAGACAAGGGCTTCCCTACACTGACACCAGAGGTCGGCCAGCCAGTTATAAAAATGGATGTGTGTGTGTGTGTATAAGGTTGCATATGCAACCTTCCCAAAGACATAAATGAAATATTTCTTATATGCTGAGAAGTCATTCTTTATTTATTCAAATTTATTGATTTTGAAATTAATACACTACCATATAATCTTCAAAATATGGGCAGTACTCTGCCAATATTGGTCAGGGAAGGGAAGGGAAGTGGTGTGTGGCCAAGTATGGTGACCCATATTCGAAATTTGTGCTCTGCATTTAACCCATCCAAGTGTACACACAGTAGTGAACATACACCCAGAGCAGTGGGCAGCCAATGTTGCGGCACCCGGGGAGCAGTTGGGGGTTTGGTGCCTTGCTCAAGGGTCTCACCTCAGTCGTGGTCAGTAGTAACTGATTACATGTAATCTGGATTACGTAATCAAATTCCAAAAATGAAGTACTTGTAATCAGAGTAAATTACATTTTAAAATACTCGTAATCAGACTACAGTTACTTTTTTATGGATTACATGATTACATATTATTCACACAATAGCAATAAATTATTCATAAATCATTGATTCCGCCTAATTTCTCTTTTTCATCTTTTAAATTTTCCTTTCCAAAATAGCCTACTGATTATATACTTATTATATATATATGTATAAATAGTCCAGTCTTGCGGACATTCACACAGAGATCAGTCATTAGTCAGGTGGCGACAGCATTTGAGCACTGGATTTACAAAAATAATTTCAGGTTTAAGAAGGGTTTCAACATTGCATCAACTACTGATGAACACATTCATTTTTATTTGAAATATTACTCTGTAGGTTTTTTAACCATGTATTATTAATTATAACTAATTAAAATGAACATATTCACGTTATTTCTTAGATACATGTAATGCAGGCATTCCAAAACTTTTTGTCATCTAAACCTTATTCACCAAATATATTTGCTTTAAGTACCCCTGAGATTTTAAAATAAATATTTCAATAATTAAGTATCACATTTGCATGTTCACGGTTTCTTTGATTAATGATCACATGGCATGCAGGTAAATAAACATATTTAATCTTTTTTAGTAAGTGTTTTATTTAAAACAAAGACTATAGAAACACAAAGACTGTTCACTCCTATACTATATATAACTGCAACACGCAATATGGAGGAATAGTCCCACCTTCTAAATGAAAGAGCAAAATTTCCCAAAGAAACCTGACTAGAATAACCAATGCATATGCACAGTATAAGCAGGTTATGATTCTGCATGCGCATGGCCTGGTCTAGCCTGAAAAATAAGCTTTTTAAACGCTATTTGAGCATAAGAAACAACATTCATGGGGCAATTAATTTCAGATTTTTGTTGCTGATTTGACATAATGTGAGTTCAGCGAGCTGACTGGAGGCGTTGCAAATATGGCCACCAAGTGAAGAGACTGTCCTCAAAAGGGAGTTCAAAAAAAAAAAAAAAAAAAAAAAAAAAAAAGGGAGTTTGTTTTAAAATGATTTATTTTAATTTATTTTTTTATGATTTAATTAATTGTCAGCTTTTCATTAAACTCACAACCCCCCTGCAGTTCCTTTACGAACCCTAGTTTGGGAAACTGTAATATAATGTTTAATGTTGTAAATTACAATGAAGTTCCCTATCTGTCGGTCACTACGAGTTATGTCGTGACGACATTAGGGGATTTACTTGAGAGCCCCGACTGCCTCTGATAAGAGAAAACGCCAATGAAATTTGGCTAGTGGATTTTGCATACCTGAGCCACTCCCCGTGCATACGGGTATAAAAGGGCGACAGGTGCATCCACTCATCAGATTTTTGCTTCGGAGCCGAGTGGATGAGAAATCTTCAAAACAGATCAGATCTCCACAAAGCCGTCTGCCTCGAAGTTTGTTCCTGGGTGGCGTTACGGTGCAGACAGCGGTGTCCCTGCAGCAGCGATTCCCCTGGGCACTTCACCTGAAAGAGCAAATTTCTAAAACACTGGGCGGTTCGCGTCTTTTTAAAGATGCCGTTCCGTCCGTGTTCTCTTGGTTGCGGTCGCTTCCTGTCCTCGGATGACGGTCACGAGCGTTGTCTTCAGTGTCTGGGCATCCAGCACGCTGAAGATGCGTTTGTGGATGAGTCATGCGCCTGTTGTGGGCGTATGAACATGGCAACGCTGCGTTCTCGCCTTTCCTTTCTGAAAGGATTGGCACCCTCTGCCGCCACCCGTCCCGGTCTCTCTGGCTCGAGCAGAGGACCGCCGGCTGGCGCTCTGGGAGATCTGAGGGTGACGGTAAGAGCTTCTCCGCCGGGCACGTCCCCGCGGACCTCTTACTCCTCCCGCAGCGCTTGTTCCGTCCGGTTCCCGAGTGATTTCGCTGGTTCGCCTCACGGGGCCGCCAGCATTTCATTCCTCTGAGGATGAACGATCGGCGGGGCTGCCCCCCTCGGGTGTTGTCGCCACTGCCGATCCGGACCCAGAGCTGACGGCCATGCTTGCCCGGGCAGCCGTGAGTATCGGGCTGGAGGTCAACAGACCGCCCAGTCCCGAGCCCTCGCGGCTGGATGATTGGTTCATCGGCGCAAAACGCGACCAGCGGCCGCACTTTGCCCCGGTGCCTTTCTTCCCGGAGGTGCATGAGGAGCTGACGAAGTCGTGGACGGCCCCTTTCTCGGCCAGAAGCCGCTCGTCTCCCTCCTCCGTCCTCACTACCCTCGATGGCGGGGCGGCCAGGGGGTACGTGGATATTCCCCAGGTGGAGAGAGCGGTTGCGGTGCACCTGTGCCCGCAAAACGCCGCCACCTGGAGGAATCGTCCGCGTCTCCCGTCCAAAGCCTGTAAGCTGACGGCCGCACTCGCCGCCAAGGCCTACAGCGCTGCGGGCCAGGCCGCCTCTGCCCTGCATGCCATGGCCATCCTGCAAGTTCACCAGGCCAAGGCACTAAAACAAATGCACGAGGGTAGTCCCGACCCGGGGTTGATGCAGGAGCTGCGCACGGCGACTGACTTCGCTCTCCGGGCGACGAAAGTCACGGCGCGGTCCCTCGGGAAGGCGATGTCCACGTTAGTGGTCCAAGAGCGCCATCTCTGGCTCAATCTGGCCGAGATGAAGGACGTCGACAAAGTACGCTTTCTCGACGCCTCCATCTCCCAGACGGGGCTATTTGGCGACACTGTCGAGGGTTTTGCCCAGCAATTCTCGGCAGTACAAAAGCAGACGGAGGCAATTCAGCACATCCTCCCTAAACGGCGGGATGCTCCAGCTGCCACCGCTGGCCCAAGGGCCAGGCCCCAGTCTGCTGGTCGCCGTGGGCGCCCTCCTGCGTCCTCCAGAGCTGCTCCGCCCCGTGCTGAGTCGTCACCTAGGCCGGTGCGTCGAGCCTCTCGCAGGAGTGCGGCGCCCCCTGCGCCTCAGCTGGCCGCCAAGTCCTCCAGGAAGACGACAAAGCGGCCCTGACGCGCACAACCCGGAGATGGAGGAATTTGCTCTTTCCCAGGAGACGACGAGGCTAGCGTCGCTCCTTCCCCCGGAGGAGGGCCGGGTGGAGAATCCTGTGTTTTCTTTTCTTTCTGTTCCGCCACTGGCTCAAGGGCCAGTGGTACCCACATTGTCAAAGAAAGAGCAATTTCCCTTCCCTCCGGGTTCCCAGGTCTGCGGGCTGACAGTGTGCGACGCAATGCCTCCTCACTCTCACCCGAGACCCATATTGCCAGTGGCCAAGAGAGTGCGGTCTGGGGACGCGATGCCTCCCCGCGCACCTCTAGCCAGTCCCCCCGGGGACTTAGGGAGTTTTGTGGGGATGAGTCAGAACGCACTGCCTTCTGTTCCATCCAACCTTACTCCCCCTCGCTGCACCACTGCGGGCACGTCGATTGGGCCTTTGGTGCCGCTTGCACGGTATCTGGGGGCGTGGCTTGCGCTACCCAGCCCGTCTCGCTGGCTCATTCGCACAGTTCGACTCGGCTATGCGATTCAGTTCGCCAGGCGGCCGCCCAGGTTCAGCGGCATCCTCGAGACTTCGGTGGCAGTCCGAGATGCACCTGTCCTGCGCGAGGAGATTGCTGTCCTTCTGGCAAAGGGTGCAATCGAGCCGGTCCCTCCAGCCGAGATGAGGCAGGGGTTTTTACAGCCCCTACTTCATCGTGCCCAAGAAAGGCGGTGGCCTTCGGCCAATCCTGGACCTGCGAGTCTTGAGTCGGGCCCTACACAAGCTCCCGTTCAAGATGTTGACGCAGATGAGTTCACTCCGTGGATTGGTTTGCAGCGATCGACCTGAAGGACGCTTACTCTCATGTCTCGATTCTGCGCACGGCGACTGACTTCGCTCTCCGGGCGACGAAAGTCACGGCGCGGTCCCTCGGGAAGGCGATGTCCACGTTAGTGGTCCAAGAGCGCCATCTCTGGCTCAATCTGGCCGAGATGAAGGACGTCGACAAAGTACGCTTTCTCGACGCCTCCATCTCCCAGACGGGGCTATTTGGCGACACTGTCGAGGGTTTTGCCCAGCAATTCTCGGCAGTACAAAAGCAGACGGAGGCAATTCAGCACATCCTCCCTAAACGGCGGGATGCTCCAGCTGCCACCGCTGGCCCAAGGGCCAGGCCCCAGTCTGCTGGTCGCCGTGGGCGCCCTCCTGCGTCCTCCAGAGCTGCTCCGCCCCGTGCTGAGTCGTCACCTAGGCCGGTGCGTCGAGCCTCTCGCAGGAGTGCGGCGCCCCCTGCGCCTCAGCTGGCCGCCAAGTCCTCCAGGAAGACGACAAAGCGGCCCTGACGCGCACAACCCGGAGATGGAGGAATTTGCTCTTTCCCAGGAGACGACGAGGCTAGCGTCGCTCCTTCCCCCGGAGGAGGGCCGGGTGGAGAATCCTGTGTTTTCTTTTCTTTCTGTTCCGCCACTGGCTCAAGGGCCAGTGGTACCCACATTGTCAAAGAAAGAGCAATTTCCCTTCCCTCCGGGTTCCCAGGTCTGCGGGCTGACAGTGTGCGACGTAATGCCTCCTCACTCTCACCCGAGACCCATATTGCCAGTGGCCAAGAGAGTGCGGTCTGGGGACGCGATGCCTCCCCGCGCACCTCTAGCCAGTCCCCCCGGGGACTTAGGGAGTTTTGTGGGGATGAGTCAGAACGCACTGCCTTCTGTTCCATCCAACCTTACTCCCCCTCGCTGCACCACTGCGGGCACGTCGATTGGGCCTTTGGTGCCGCTTGCACGGTATCTGGGGGCGTGGCTTGCGCTACCCAGCCCGTCTCGCTGGCTCATTCGCACAGTTCGACTCGGCTATGCGATTCAGTTCGCCAGGCGGCCGCCCAGGTTCAGCGGCATCCTCGAGACTTCGGTGGCAGTCCGAGATGCACCTGTCCTGCGCGAGGAGATTGCTGTCCTTCTGGCAAAGGGTGCAATCGAGCCG
The DNA here is from genome assembly GCF_936440315.1 of Barbus barbus. Taxonomy (NCBI): domain Eukaryota; kingdom Metazoa; phylum Chordata; class Actinopteri; order Cypriniformes; family Cyprinidae; genus Barbus; species Barbus barbus. The sequence continues at coordinate 10,593,749 of NC_136733.1, forward strand.
GTCCCTCCAGCCGAGATGAGGCAGGGGTTTTTACAGCCCCTACTTCATCGTGCCCAAGAAAGGCGGTGGCCTTCGGCCAATCCTGGACCTGCGAGTCTTGAGTCGGGCCCTACACAAGCTCCCGTTCAAGATGTTGACGCAGATGAGTTCACTCCGTGGATTGGTTTGCAGCGATCGACCTGAAGGACGCTTACTCTCATGTCTCGATTCGCCCTCGACACAGGCCGTTCCTACGGTTTGCGTTCGAGGGGCGGGCATGGCAGTACAGGGTCCTCCCCTTCGGGCTCTCCCTGTCTCCCCGTGCCTTCACGAAGGTGGCGGAGGGCGCCCTTGCCCCGTTACGGGAAGTGGGCGTCAGGATCCTCAACTATCTCGATGATTGGCTCATCCTGGCCCGATCGCGAGAACAGTTGGGTGGTCACAGGGACCTGGTGCTCCGGCACCTCAGCCAGTTGGGGCTTCGGGTCAACTGGGAAAAGAGCAAGCTCTCCCCTGTGCAGAGAATCTCTTTTCTCGGTGTGGAGTTAGACTCTGTGAGTATGATGGCACGTCTCTCGGACGAGCGTGCCCAATCAGTGCTGAACTGCCTGAGTTCCTTCAGAGGCAGGACAGTGGTTCCGCTGAAACAGTTTCAGCAGCTCCTGGGGCATATGGCATCCGTAGCCGCAGTCACGCCGCTCGGGTTGCTTCATATGAGACCACTTCAGCACTGGTTACACTCACGGGTCCCGAGATGGGCATGGCGCCGCGGGACACGTCGTGTCACCATCACGCTATCGTGTCGCCGCTCTTTCAGCCCCTGGTCGGACCTTGCCTTCCTACGGGCCGGGGTGCCCTTAGGACAAGTGTCCCGGCATGTTGTTGTCACAACAGATGCCTCCAGCATGGGCTGGGGCGCTATATGCAACGGGCAGGCAGCCTCGGGGCTCTGGATGGGGCCTCGACTGCTTTGGCACTTCAACTGCCTAGAGCTGTTGGCAGTGCATCTGGCCTTAAAGCAGTTCCGGCCACTGCTCCTAGGCCAGCACGTGTTGGTCCGCACGGACAACACTGCGGCTGTTTCGTACATCAACCGGCAGGGAGGTCTACGATCACGCCGCATGTCACAGCTCGCCCGCCATCTCCTCCTCTGGAGTCAGTCACAGCTCAAATCGCTGCGCGCCGTCCACATTCCGGGGGAGCTCAATCGTGCAGCCGACGCGCTCTCACGACAGCTCACTTCCCCGGAGAATGGCGACTCCATCCCGAGACGATCCGGCTGATTTGGAGTCGATTCGGGGAAGCTCAGGTAGACCTGTTTGCTTCCTGCAAGTCCTCCCACTGCCAGCTGTATTCCCCCTGGCCGAGGCCCCCCCCCGGCACGGACGCACTGGCACACAGCTGGCCTCGGGCTCTGCGCAAGTATGCGTTTCCCCCAGTGAGCCTGATCACACAGACACTGTGCAAGGTCAGGGAGGACGAGGAGCAGGTCTTGTTGGTTGCGCCATATTGGCCCACCCGGACCTGATTTCCGGAACTCACCCTCCTCGCGACAGCCCCTCCCTGGCGCATCCCTCTGAGGAAGGACCTTCTTTCTCAGGGGCTCGGCACCATACGGCACCCGCGTCCGGCTCTGTGGAACCGCCATGTGCGGCTCCTGGATGGGACGCGGCAGACTTGAGTGGCCTGCCATTGGCTGAAGTGGAGTCTGTTCGCGGACTGGTGTTCTTCTCGGCGGGAGGACCCCCGAAGATGCACGATTGGAGTGGTGCTTTCTTTCCTGCAAGAGAGGTTGGAGCGCGGGCTGTCGCCCTCCACCTTGAAAGTGTACGTGGCTGCTATTGCGGCCCATCACGATGCAGTGGACGGCCGGTCCCTGGGGAAGCACGATCTCATCGTGAGGTTCCTGAGGGGTGCCAGAAGGTTAAATCCTCCTAGGCCACCCCTGATGCCCTCCTGGGATCTCTCTATTGTCCTGGCTGGACTTCAGAGAGGTCCCTTTGAGCCGCTGGACTCAGTCGAGCTGAAATTCCTGTCGGCCAAGACAGCGCTCCTGACCGCGCTCACTTCCATCAAGAGGGTCGGGGACCTTCAAGCATTTTCGGTAAGCGAAGAGTGCCTTGTGTTTGGGCCGGCCTACTCTCACGTTGTCCTGAGACCCCGGCCTGGATACGTGCCTAAGGTTCCCACCACGCCTTTCCGCGATCAGGTGGTGAACCTGCAAGCACTGCCCTCGGAGGAGGCAGACCCAGCCTTGGCGTTGCTGTGTCCCGTAAGAGCGCTGCGCATATACGTGGACCGCACCCGGAGCTTCAGAAGCTCTGAGCAGCTCTTTGTCTGCCACGGAGGTCAGCAGAAAGGGAAGGCTGTCTCCAAGCAGAGGTTGGCCCACTGGATAGTGTATGCCATCGCCTTGACGTACCAATCCCAAGGCGAGCCGTGCCCCCTCGGGGTGAGGGCTCACTCCACACGGAGTGTTGCCTCCTCCTATGCGCTGGCGCACGGCGCCTCTTTGGCAGACATCTGTAGACCTGCGGGCTGGGCGACACCGAACACCTTCGCGAGATTTTACAGTCTCCGCGTTGAGCCAGTCTCTTCCCGTGTGTTGGGTAACAGGTAAGTGGCGGGAAGAGTTGGCCGGTGTCACGCTTGCTGCGCCATTCCCCCTTACCCGGGGATACGAGCGCCTATTCTCTCCTCCAGTTAGTTCCCCGGACGGCGAACCCTGGCGGAGTTCCTCCAGCACCCCCGGCAGTCAGGCTGGGCGGAGCAGTCTGACGCCAGGCCCAGTACCGGTGTTAGCTTGCCCGGGTCTCCGGTCAGCCCCTGTACTCGGCTAGGTGCCCGTGTGGCCTGATTCCCTTCGGGTGATCCCACATGTGTATTCATCCACGGTACGGTTTCCCTCACGGTAAACCCGTGTCTTCCCTTTGACAGAGCTCTGTCAGACCCTGCTGGCAGCCTTCCTCCCTTCTCCTAGGTAGGATCTGCCCCAGGGTCCAGGCGTATGTAGCACTGCCCCAGGCTTGGGCCAGTCCATACCAGTGTCTCCACACGTTACCTCCCTTCGGGCAGGGTGTGGCCTCCGTAGCGCCCTTCTCCGGAAGGCTCGCTTCCCCGTTGTTACTGCCGGGCTGTAGCAACAAACAGGAAAGACTTGAAGCAGTCTTTCATAGAAGGTCGAAATCCCTTCCGATTTCTGGGGAAAGGAACAGCGGCTTGGCTATCTCCAGCAGCAATGTACTCAGTGGTCCCTGCGGGCACCAAGGTTAGCGAATTTGCGCTGGGGCGACGGGAAGGTTGCGACCTTCGCATCGCATTTGTCTGTCACGCGCTAGCTTGTCAACATCTGCATGCCACAAGGTCGTGACGGGGTTCAGGTTGTGGCGCTTTCCATAGACCCCTAATGTCGTCACGACATAACTCGTAGTGACCGACAGATAGGGAACGTCTCGGTTACGTACGTAACCCTCGTTCCCTGATGGAGGGAACGGAGACGTTATGTCCCCATGCCACAATCTTGAACCATCGCTGGTTGCCAGGGACACGTTCTCGGCTCCTCAGCGGAAAACCTGATGAGTGGATGCACCTGTCGCCCTTTTATACCCGTATGCACGGGGAGTGGCTCAGGTATGCAAAATCCACTAGCCAAATTTCATTGGCGTTTTCTCTTATCAGAGGCAGTCGGGGCTCTCAAGTAAATCCCCTAATGTCGTCACGACATAACGTCTCCGTTCCCTCCATCAGGGAACGAGGGTTACGTACGTAACCGAGACGTTTTCTTACTCTTTGCATTTTTTACATCATTATGGTACAAGATAATGCTATTTAAATCAATGTGATAAACGAGTTAAATCAAAAGTAATCTAAAAGTAATCTAAAAGTAATCTGATTATATTACCTAAAATGTGTAATGTAACAGATTACATTACTGACTACAATTTTTGTCATGTAATCTGGAATCAGTAACGGATTACAATTTGTAAGTAATCTACCCAGCTCTGGTCGTGGTATTGTGGGTGGAGAGAGTGTTGGTTATTCACTCCCCCACCTACAATCCCTGCCGGACCTGAGACTCGGACTTTGGGTTACAAGTCCGACTCTCTATCCATTAGGCCATGACTGCCCCTTGGTCAGCTGGCCAATGTGAATGCCTGAACAACTTTTCTTGTATTTATATATTGTTAATCGGTAACACTTTACAGTAAGGTTCATTAGTTAACTATATTTAACAACATTAGTAAACATGAACTAAGAATGAACAATACTTCTACAGCATTTATTAATCTTAGTTGCAGTTTTTTAAATTGTCGCTATGACAATTTTTTCAATACTTATAACAATTTTCCTAAACTCTTAACACAGTTAACAAAACATCCGTCTGTGTAGACTATACAATTAACACATTTCATGTTGCTTTGACACAAAATGCATACAGTTAACACAAATTAAAATGTATCTTTTACACACAAGCTCAACCAAGACCAAAACAATTTAATTTTACTGCCAAATTTACAAATGCGTTCACACTGAATGTCAGAACAGATAACATCATGTTCTAAAACTAACTTATAGGCTAAAGTCAAAGTGAACAAGCTGTTCATATTGTGAATTTAAACACAAATATATCCCCTGTATTTTATTCCATTGCTAATGAGAAACAGCTGATTGAAGTTATGTAAATATATAAATTACAGATGATTCCCATCTAGGAAATGCACTCCTGTTGATAATACCAGGAAGTATAAGGCATGCCAAAAGATTCTTCCCAAGATGCCTTGCCAGAGAGGATATCAGGTGTGATGTGGATGAGAACATATGGCCAAACGCAGAAGACCGGGCAGATTAGATTACATTTATTTATTTATTTTTTAATTCTTCTGTGGGTTTTTCTGTTTGTATATTCACATAATAAATGACAGCTATATTGCATTTTTTTCTTGAATTCTTATTTTCTTTCTTGTTTTTCGAATGTCCTGTTGCAAATAAAGCCTTTACTGCAGCAATTCTGTCTCTGCCTTTTCCCCCTTTCTACAGCAAAATAAACAAAATGCATGCATTTACTAAACACAACAAAACAAAAATGTAGAGAGTCTTCAAAAGAAACTGTAGTGTAAAACACAATCTATGATCAATGCAATATACTGTTTATTGTATAAGGTCAGACCTGACACCTAAAATAATGCAGTTTCTGTAATTCCATTTGATGTTAGTGTTTTTATGATATTGTGCTATGATTGACTAAATGATCATGTTGGAAGAGAACATGTGTTAGTGTTTTGGAATAATAATTTGATTTTGAGACATGTTTGCAGTGTTTTGGTAGATATAGTTAATTGTGTTAGTGTATTATTGTATTTTGAAAATTAGTGTTGGAGTTTAGTTTGCAATGTGTGATTTTGAGCATGAAATTAACTGTTTTGTCAATTGTGTGTTGTAGGTGTGTTGATGTGTTAAGAGTTTAGGAAAATTGTTATAATTACTGACAAAATTGTCATAGCGATCATAAAAAATTGTAATGTTAATTTCAGCATTTACTAATGCATTATTAAGATCACAAGTTGTTTGTTAAAATTAGTTAATGCACTGTGAACTAACATGAATAAGCAACGAACAACTGTATTAGTAAATAGTGTAATAAATGCATTGTTCATTGTTTTTTCATGTTAGTTAACACATGATCTAATGTTAACAAATGACACCTTATTGTAAAGTGTTTACTGGTTAATCAACAAACAAGAACAATTTAACATGTTGTGGTGTTCAAAAACACTTGATTAATTGGTCTGTTATAACACAAGACATCAAGTGCTGTATGATTTCATTAATACATGGACTGCAATGAAAAGTGTAATTGATATTTATTATATTGAATTTTCCCCCTTTTTTCAGAAGTAGACCTCTCTCAAAGTAAGGCCACAGCAGGATCGGATTCATCGGGGACTACTGGAGGTATGGGTTCTCATCTCCAGTGTCTGTCAGTCCACTGTACAGATGAACTTGGGGAGTCAAAGGGACACGGGGGACCTGTTCCTTCCTGGCGTTTCCTTCACTCAGACATCTCAAACCGTTTTGGAACCTTCGTAGCTGCGTTGACTTGAAGAGAACAGAGCAGGAGAAAAAATAACTTTCAACTAGTGGGATGAGAATTAGGAAACAAGATTTCCTGTTTAAGCCGGATAAATCAATGTTTCTTTGTCAGGACAATGTGTGCCCTTTTTTTTGTAGAAAACAAAAAACACAAGGATTGTCACACTGAACTTACTGAAGGATGGTATATAAAGGGTGGAAGATATATGGTGTACCAGTACTAATGCTGTTTTCAAATCCAGACCTCAATACCCCTTTTTATGTCTATGCATTCTGATGACTATTCTGTTCATCCATTTTTACGTATTCTATGCTTCTTTCATTCCCTCTTTTTTGCCCTCTCTGGGGGTCTAATTTTTTTAAATCTTTGAAATAATGTTCCTTCTTATTAAATGCCCCTTATTCTTTATAAGATCTAGGGTCTCTTCCTGACCCTCTAGCCCACATAGTAACCTCCCCGCCCTTAGGGCAGGTAATTCTATTGTCATCAAGGGACACAAGCACACTTTGAAATTTGGTCCTTGTGAGCATGCTGCCTGTTGGCTTGTTGGAATCAAGTAAAAGGGGAGTCCTTTTAGAACTTGTTTCATAGAAGTTCAATGATGTGCCATGTCTTTTCACGCTGATCACTGGCCCTCCCTCAGGCTTTCTCCACTGTCTTTGGTTACTTTGATCTGTTGGATTTCCTCATTGCTTGTATATTAGGTTTACAATATTTTCCATATTTCATTTTAAAACAAAATTCCCATCAGCCCATCAGATTGTTTCTTAAATGCCCAGGATGCTTCAACACTGGTATGTTGCAGAGATAACCTTTTGATGTTAAGTGGATAACAAATAGAAACCAGAATATTGGTATTGCACATGCAATTTTTTAGGCAATCTTATACTCTTTAGAAAAAAAAATGTTTCAGTTGACCTAGAAAACCTGAAAAAGGTTAGATGGAAGGTCTTAATGGCAATGTGAAGATCCTTGTTTCTTTTCATTTTTTAAAGTAATATGTAAAGTGCAGTTGTCTGTTTTTCTGCATATTGTATATATATGTATATGTTTTATTGAGTAAAATAACAATAAATATGATGTTAATGGTGATAGCTTTTGCCTTTTTTGTAGGTTTGCCATACTATTTTTTCTGTGAGTAAAATAGTTGTACACATCAGATATTTCTATTTACATGTCAATTAGTAATTCTCAAAAGAAGACCTTATATGATGCTGTATTTTGTCAAATTTGAATTTTATTGGCATTTACAAGAAATTAGCATAAAAGTGAAAGGACACCATGTGATCATATTACAATTTTCAATTTAAAACCATCTGTATAAATGTACAACAACCATAAAGTTACTGCTTTGGGCATTTGAATTGACTAATTTAACACCAATTTATATGCTTCTATCCTTTGTCCCCAAACAGAATTTTTTTATAATAACATTACTGAATAATATTGATAAACATTATTAAATATTGATTAAAATGTCATTCTAATAACTATGAATATCATGAAACTTTAATATATTTTTTATATATACTCATATCAGATGTGTAAACTACTAATCTGTTAATTTCCCATTAATAGAGTTATTAAAAGTGTTCCCCATGTTTAGCTGTAATCTGTTGTTATTTTTATCAGCAGGCACATCTCCTATTAAGGCTAACTAAGTGTAAACCATTCAATTAAAAGCCCCCATGGAGATTTGCAGCACAGCAAATGCTGTTCGAAAAATGCAGTTAGCCCCATGCTGTTTGAGCTGGATGCTTAATTCCTATAAATACACAGCATGTTTGTTCAGGGCAGATATGCATCTTTGGGGAAAATACCACAATGTTGACCTAAGTTTGCTTCCTCTCCCTCTAAAACCACCCTCCTTATGAACGCACCCCTCCACCCACGTTTACAAAGACCCAGTGGTGAATGTCTCAGAGAGGAGAGAAAAAGAGAATGTGCAAGGCTGCTGCATTTGCATCAATAATGTAGGTGCTGAATTTGCTTTGTCACACTTACAGGGCTGGTTTTACTCAATATTACATTTAAAATGGATGGGCAGGAGAAAGAGAGCAAACCAAGAAGAAGTGTCAGAGTTAAAAAAAGGGGGAAAAAGAGCCTGTATATCACTTTTAAAATAACAATGCCAATCACAGAGTATTCCAGTATACTTCAACCCTGAATAAAATGGTTATTTTATTCACCCACTTCATGAGAGAAACTGAAGAATAATTGTGGTTGTAATCCTGATTGCACTTTATCTAACCCCAAGAGAGACCACAAGTATCAAGGGCCTTATCGAAGCCTTGAGACACTGAGCCACAGAAAAATGACTACAATTATGTGACATGACATTTCTTGATTTTCAGCAGGTTCATTCTAGTAGTGGGGGTGAATACATTGGATTCATTCAGAGAAAGCTGTACTCAGCACAGCTGTACTAATCAGAAAAAATAAGTAGTAAATGAAGATAAAGAATTAAATGAATAGTTGACCTAAAAATAAAAATATTATAATTTTCTCATCCTCATGCCATACTAAAACAGTAAAGACCATTGAGATGCAATATTTTGTTTCCAAAATAATAAAGAAATAATTTCTTCAGAATTGCGTGCCAATAATGTTAAAAAGCATCGCTTATTTTCAGAAATATTTTGAATAGTATATTTTGTGTACGTCACCTGCGGTCTCATTTATGTGCACCCTCACTCTAAAAAATGCTGGGTTAAAAACAACCCAACTTTACCCAACTAGCACTGGGTAAATATTGGACAGAACACATGCCAAATTATTTTGACCTAGCTGGTTGGGTTAAATGTTTTTACCCAACATACTGGGTTGTTTTAATTTTTTTATATATTGCTGGCTTGAAATGGACTGGAAATTAAAAATTACACACAGATAGGCAACAGCAATAATCAAAAGATGAACATTTTTTATTAAGCAAGAACACATAGACAAAATACAAGACAAATTGAATTTATTTGGATGAATACAACATAGTTTACAATATTACATTTAAACTTGTTTAACAAGCATTTTAGACATAAAAATTGTAACATTTAAAAGTGGCATTTTAATTCAAGTGTGTTCAACCATTCTCTATAATCGCTTTTTACTGGAATAGCACTAATTCTTGTGCGGGTGTGTCGCCAGAATCTGATCCGGTGATGGGCTGCTGTTCGCCAGGGGAACTACCAATATCAGACCATAGCCTCGCATTTCACTAGTACCAGAAAGATGCCGTGACTGACTCCATAACCTGCCCATAAACAAACTGTACTGAGATTAGAGAACATATTTTAACATCAAATTAAATTAAACTCAGTATTATAACAAATAAAATCCATGGTAACACTTTAGAATAGGGAACACTTATTCACTGTTAACTACAACTTTTCCCTCAATAAATTCCTAATTTGCTGCTTATTAATAGTTAGTAAGGTAGTTGTTAAATTGAGGTATTGGGTAGGATTAGGGATGTAGAATAAGGTAATGTAGAATAAGGTATTGATATGTGCTTAATTACTACTAATAACTGGCTAATATTCTAGTAATATACATGCTAATAAGCAACTAGGTAAGAGACCCTACAATAAAGTGTCACCAAATACATTTATGTTATGCAAGGCAAAAGGTGTTTCCATCATGCGAAATAACTGCTGCTGACGCAGCTGACTGACATCTCATCCTTATGTTGCATTGTGTAAAATAAAACAATTTACAGAACAGTTAAGACTTTATAAATTAAATAAAATGTATACAAACCTTTATTTCGCTGAAGAAGTGCACCAAATTAGCGACGCTGCAAACTGCTCTCTCCTGTAGTGGACTCAAAAAGCCCGCACTCTGATTGTAACTCAGCACTAGGTTGTTTCGTCAGAGACAGGCTCAACCCAGCGGTTGGGTAGAAAAAAATAACCCGGCATTACAAATGATCCAGCAATTTATTTGCAGAAAAAAAAGAAGCTACCCAGCACCTGGGTTAAAAAAAAAAAAAACTTCAGCAAGTCGTCTTCACCACATCTAGATGCCTAAATGCATCGAGTTGCTGCCATGTGATTGGCTGATTAGCAATTTGTGTTACCAAGCAATTGAACAGGTGTACCTAATAAAGTGGCCGGTGAGTGTATGTGTATATATATATATATATATATGTGTGTGTGTGTGTGTGTGTGTGTGTGTGTGCGCATGTTTATGTGGTTTATGAGGACACAAATTTGTATAATGGCATGGGTATGACAGAGGTACTACAATATATACATGCCGCAGCCATATCACCCTGTAGCCCAAGACTGGTTGCCCACTGAAGCTAAGCAGGGTTGAGCCTGGTCAGTACCTGGATGGGAGACCTCCAGTGAAAACTAGGTGGCTGTTGGAAGAGGTGTTAGTGAGGCCAGCAGGGGGTGCTCACCCTGCGGTCTGTGTGGGTCCTAACGCCCCAGTATAGTGACGGGGACACTATACTGTCAAAAAAGCACCGTCTTTCGGATGAGACATTAAACCGAGGTCCTGACTCTCTGTGGTCATTAAAAATCCCATCCTGGCCAAATTTCCCATTGGTCTCTGACCATCATGGCCTCCTAATCATCCCCTTACACTGATTGGCTTCATCACTCTGTCTCCTCTCCACCAGTAAGCTGGTGTGTGGTGGGCGTTCTGGCGCACTATGGCTGCCGTCGCATCATCCAGGTGGATGCTGCACATTGGTGGTGGACGAGGAGACACCACCCCTCACAATGTAGAGCGCTATGAGTGCTTAGAAAAAGCAGAAAAGCGCTATATAAATGTAATGAATTATTATTAATTATTATATGAAGGTGGTTTATGAGGACACTGCCTATGTCCCCGTAATTCAAAAGGCTTAACAAACATACTAAATGTTTTTTTTTTTTTAAATCTAAAAATGCACAAAGTCTCCTGTGAGGGCTAAGTTTAGGTGTAGGGTTGGTGTAGGGCAATAGCACACACAGTTTGTTCAGTATAAAAACCATTACGCCTATGGAGAGTCCCCATAAACCACAAAAACCAACATGTGTGTGTGTGTGTGTGTGTGTGTGTGTGTGTGTGAGAGAGACCCTGGACCACAAAACCAGTCTTAAGTGGCTGGTTTATATTTGTTGCAATAGCCAAAAAAAAAAAACCCCACATTATATGGGTCAAAATTATTGATTTTTATTTATGCAAAAAATCATTAGAACATTAAGTAAAGATAATGTTCCATGAAGATATTTTGTAAATTTCCCATTGTAAATATATCAAAACTTATTTTTTGATTTGTAATATGCATTGCTAAAAACTTAATTTGGACAACTTTATAGGCGATTTTCTCAATATTTAGATTTTTTTCCACCCTCAGATTCCAGATTTTAAAATAGTTTTATCTCAGCCAAATATTGTCATATCATAACAAACCATACATCAATGGAAAGCTGTATACATCTCAATTTCGAAAAACTGACCCTTATGACTGGTTTTGTGGTCCAGCGTCACATATGTGGGTCACATACGCACACATATGAGAAAAAGACACTATATCACAAAGTGTGCAGCTAACCCTGTAATAAATTCAACCTTCTAAAACTGAAAATTGCTGCCTTGAAATTTTAAATAAAATCAGTGTTACATTGCATTGAAGTTAATTGCACGTTTTCTACCATTTTGATTGAAGAAAATTAAATTACTGTCAAACTGCCTAAAAATATAAATATCTATGACATTGCAACCTTTTAGCGAGTTTTTTTTCTACCTGGTCTCATGGCATAAACGTACCTGGGGGCACTTTTTAGCGAGACCGTTTTAACATACCTTGCTTCGCCGCAGTTTCAAAGCAAAATGTCCACTGAGTGGCGCTAAAACACGGGTTAAATACGTAAACCCTGGCACGTTTTTAATTACGTTGCTATAGGTATGAATTCCTGTGTTTTTATTATGTTGCTTCAGGTACGTATTGTGGCGGTTCAGAATTCAAATATCCGGGGACAGTCGCTAAAAATTGAAATATGCCCTACACCAAACCCAACCCTAAACCTACTCGATGGTGTTGACAAATGCAAAACTGTTATAAAAACGCATTTGTTGATGCAACCATGCTATTTGAACTTCCTTAGTTCTTCCTCAGTTACACGGGATTCAAACCGGAGCTCCTCACCTCTCAAGTACGTCTCCGTACTCCGTGAGATACCGAACAAACCTACCATCTATGAAAACCCATAGATATGAAGCTGGATATGTGCGATGCTAACATTCAAAAGCATCAGTTTTAAAATCTCCCAGCATATTAATATTGTTTTAAAGTCATAACATGATATTCTTCAAGTAATTGTTCGAAAATTATGCTTTATTAATCGAAACTCTGTAAATTTGTGTGAAAAGGAATAAAAGGCTTCAGAGTTTTACTGCCGCTAGTGTTAATTTCTTTTGGAAACTGCAGTGATATGTACTTATTGGTCTTGCTAAAAAGTGACCCCAGGTACGTTTATGCCATGAGACCAGGTTGTTTGTTTTTTTTTCCTCTAGGAAGATTTGCAAGCTAATTTATGATTAAAACCCATTACAGCCAATGATAGAAGAGCTCAAACATTTAAATGGCACCTTACATTTTTACCAATTTGTTCATAATGTATGGATTATGTTTTTATAGGACAAGTACATATGTGTACTTTAAGTACTAAAACAAGAAAATCACACCAGGACACTCTGTCTTGAGGTAAACTATGTCTTATTAAATGCTTGCATTTGGTCTGATGAGTTCTGCTGATGTAATGTAGTGTTTAGTACAGATGAGTCTGAATATACTGAAGAACTTTTCCCCTCTGTTTGGCCCCTGTTCTAGCATTTGTTTCTCCTTTTCTTTATCCAGACATAGTCTTTGCAAGAAACAAATCCAGATCTACCTGTTGTAATCATATTGGAAAACAGATTAAAAGTTATTGAGTACTGCTAATGATCTACAGCTGGTGTGTAAGTGAGAAGGTGGAAAATGTACTGCCAACAGCACAGAAGTCCTCCATTCATTCTATCCCAAAACACACACATCCACATAAACACATTCCTTCACATGCTCTTAGCTCTCACCTCTGTTCCACAGCATTCTTTTACCCATTTTTTTTTAAATGTGTGTCAAATACACCCCTAAAGCCTTTTCACGTCTCACAGAATGTCTGTGTCATGTATCTTCACTGTTTCCACTCAGACTGTACTTCTAAATATACTAAAAAAAAATCAGTTTTAAAGATTGTGATTTAAGTGATAATCCTAAATGTTACAATGTGTCTGAGACAATTCTCAAGACTTCCACATGTACTGCTCCTTCAAATCCTGTGTTCACACATACATGCACACACTCATACACATGGGAAGTGGGTCTAAAAAAGCCACTAAGCATTTAACTCCTTCTATCCACAACAAAACGTTTTTTTTTCCTTCTGCTGGATTGAGGTTTTTAACCAGCAGATAACCACAGGGAATATACAGTCATGGCCAAAAATATTGGCACCCTTGGTAAATATGATCAAAGAAGTCTGTGAAAATTAATCTGCATGGTTAATCCTTTTGATCTATAATTTTTTTTTTAATTACACAAATTTAACCTTTCATTGGATAATTAGAATTTAAAATGGGGGAAATATCATTATGAAATATATATTTTTTCTCAAATACACGTTGTACACAATTATTGGCACCCCTAGAAATTCTTATGACTAAAATCTCGCTGAAGCATTTCACATTCATATTCACAATTTTGAGCACTCCAGGGTGATTATGAACATGAAATTATCCAGCCATGGCTTCCTGTTTCACAGAAATATAAATAGGAGGGAAACCAAAACCCAAATTCCCTTAATCATCCATTACAATGAGATAAACCAAAGAATATATTTCTGATGTGCAGCAAAAGATAATTGAGCTTCACAAATGTGTGAAGTGGCTTTAAGAAAAGAGCTAGAGCATGAAAATTCCCATTTCCACCATCAGGGCAATAATTAATAATTTCTAATCAACAGAAAATGTTATGAATCTGCCTGGAAGAGGACGTGTGTTTATATTGTAGCACCTACATCACCACATGTTGTTCGGGAGGGTTTCAAGAAAAATTCTCCTAGCTCGTCCAAAAACAAACTCCAGCATATTCAGTTATCAGACACGACTGGAACTTCAAATGGGACTGGCCTCTATGGTCAGATGAAACTAAAAAATTTGCTTTTTAGCAGCAAACACTCAAGATGGGTTTGGTGAACACAGGGATAAAAAGTACCCCATGTGTACAATGAAATATACTGCTGTATTGTTGATGTTGTGGGCCTATATTTCTGCTGGAGGTCCTGGACATCTTGTTTAGACACATGGCATCATGGATTCTATCAAATACCAACATATAAAAAATCAACAAGTGACTGACTCTGTTAGAAATCTTATAATGGGCAATGTTTGGATCTTCCAACCAGACAATAATCCAAACACAAACCTCAAAAACAACACAAAAATGGGTCACTGAGCACAAAACCAAGCTTCTGCTATGGCCATTCCAGTCCTCTGATATGAACCCTGTAGAAAATGAGTGGGGTAAACTGAAAAGAAGAAACACCGTCATGGAGTTGTGAATCTGAAGGATCTGGAGAGATTCTGGCTGAAAGAATGGTCTCTGATCTCTTGTCAGGTGTTCTCTAACCTCATCAGGCATTATAGTAGAAAATTTAGAGCTGTTAAACTGGCAAATGGAGGTTTCAAAAAGTATTGAATAAAAGGGTGCCGTTAATTGTGGCCAATGTGTATTAGAGAAAAAACATTTATTTCATATTTCATAACGATATTTTTGGCCATGACTATGTGTTTTGCAGCTTAGTTGAGGTCGGGCTCTTGACCTTTTAGTGGTGAGTCTTAGATTTATTTTATATTTCTTGCAAACATGCATTGTCAAAACTCTTCAACACAGTGAGCAAAACAAAAGTCTATGTGGACCAAATGGTGAAACATTTTTATTGCTTTCACACGATGCATTAAATGACCACATCTTCCAAAATAACACACTGCTAGAAAACTGTTAAAACTCTTCAAACGCTTACATTCTTGGCTAAATATAATCCCTGTACCTGATTCTGATATAAACATAAAAATTTACTATTTTGTGCTGTCCAAAAGCATTTGTCCTCACAACATGAAATTCTTCTTCTTCTTCTTCTTCTTCTTCTTCTTCTTCTTCTTCTTCTTTTATTTTCTTCTTTTTATTTTTCTTTCTTTATTTTCTTTGTAATGCAATCCCATCTACTGGCAAAGATTTGAGCAAAGCTTGTCATACACCAAATGTATAGACTGTATATACGGAATATACTCAGTATTTACTGAATATACTGTAAAGTTCTCATGCGTGCCCACTTGTGCAATACAACACAGGCCAGTGTGAGCGTGTATGGTTGTGTTCTTGTATGTGTGTAACTGTCCTAGTCCTCTTGTCTAAATCTTTCTACCCTGTGGGAGGCTAATTCAGGAAAGAGCCCCAGGTTGTAAGACAGAGCACAGGGTCTGTTGTGGGGGGGTTTGTGCTCTTTCTACCCCATGGCATGTTGCCATCCCCGTCTGACTGAGCAAAGATGACTGCCCGCCCCTTGGGTGTCTGTGTGTATTTGTCTGGGATTTATGAGGAGGATTTTTGTGAAGCCTTCTGAGCCACTTTAATTCATTGTTCACCATCTGTACCAGGCAATAAATGATTAAAATACCTCCTGATAAATATGTTCCTTTAATTTTCATCCAAGAGAAGTATAATTGCTTTGACCAAAGTATGTTCCACCATTCTAAATAAATTCAACATAACTGGCAAAAAGGGCAATAAATTACCAGTAAATACCATGTGGTTCAAAACTGTTTGTTTTCACAGACAGGCATTCCATCCTAGCTACTATATCCCTTTAAGCAGGACCCTACAGGTGGCATCTATGTGCAGTAACCGATTTACCCACACTAGGATTAGTTATTCAGTTCAAAACAATAACAAAGTTAATTGATTCTGCATTAGCCAAAAAAACAGAAAAAAAAAACAAGACAAATATCCATCGTAATTAAGGTAGAATATAAAATAAATAAATAAAAGAAGATGAACCTTTGTTTTTAGAAAAATAATCAGCAACCCAATCTGCTATAGATGACTTGGGATCAGTTGACTTTTGAGTGTGCTTACTGCAGTGATCAGGAGGTGTCCATATCAGAGGCTGATAATTTAACCCCCTTCTCTTATTCCCCCGTCTATTGAGGAATCCAAGTCCTTTTGGACCTGAACTATATCTTATACAACACTTAAACACCCAAGGAAAAAAGCTGATTTTCCAGACATGCTAACAACTGGTATCAGCATTCATTTTGGGTGATTCAATCACAAGCTGACAGTGCCAAATACAGGTATAAAAGGGGTCCAAAAGTGTACTCGAATGCATTTGTGATCCAATAAGATGTCCAGCTTTGAAGCTGCTCAGGGACACATTTGGCAACATTTCATTTGTAGTGTAAACACTAATTCATCCTGATGTGCCCCCAGACAACAATGAAAGACCACCTACTCACAGAACAAATAACCAATTCACCAAGACAAAGGTTTTATGCTTTTGCCAAGAATATACAGCTATGAAATAAAATAATCATCCAATTGTTTTCTGTATGTCATACAGTGGCACACTGATATAAAGCAATCATTTTTGATTGGACTTCATTTTAAAAGTACATTGTAAGCTCTGAATTGCTTTAATGTATTATTCAATGTCGGTTTAAGTAATAAACTCTTCTATAAATGTTAATATTTCTCTTTCATGTGCTACACAGTTTACATGCTCCACAGTATCCGATAAAGCACATTTACAATTTCTAGATTCATGGTTGCCAATGATAATAATAATAGTCTACTACGTCTAATGAGAGTTAGTTGACATGTAGTTGCGAATTAATGAGAGTTAGCTGACATGTAGATGCAAAGTAAATGTAGCCAAAATAACACAGTAATACATTTCCAATATCATGTTTAGCTCTTCTTAATTGACTGCTTAAAATAAATAAATAAACAAATAAGGATTTAGAATAAAAAAGCAAAACTACAAAGTACCTGAAAGTTCAAGTTTCAAGTTCAAGTTTATTTGTATAGGGCTTTTTACGATACAAATCGTTGCAAAGCAGCTCTACAGAAAATTAAGTTTCCACAATATATTTATAATATATTTAACTTATGGCAAAATTTGGTAATTCTGTATGTTGTCTGAGCGTTGGCATCCTCTGAGGTCCTCTGAGGGGTTGGCATTATCTTTTATCAGGTGTTCGGTCATCTCAGATCATTTAAGGGTTGGATCCAGACTGAAGCTTCTGTAATTCCTGGCAGAAACAGAGAAACAAATAGAGACATAATTAGCGTAGCTGCTGTTCCATCTAAGCAAAAATTATTTGTTCAACCCAAGCTAAAGAATAATAATAATGTACATTTGATCAGATATAACTGCAGTACAAGATTATAAAATGCATTATGTGAATGCTTGGCTAAAGAGATATATCTTTAATCTAGATTTAAACAGATAAAGTGTGTCTGAATCCCGAACGTTATCAGGCTATTCCAGAGTTTGGGAGCCAAATGTGAAAAAGCTCTACCTCCTTTAATGGACTTTGCTATCCTGGGTACTACCAAAAGTCCAGAGTTTTGCGACCTTAAGGAGCGAGTTGGATTGTAGCGTGGTAGAAGACAAGTTAGGTACGCAGGAGCTAAACCATTTAGGGCCTTATAGGCAAGTAATAATATTTTGTAAACGATACGGAACTTAATAGGTAGCCAGTGCAGAGGCAGTAAAATTGGGGTAATATGATCATATTTTCTTGACCTGGTAAGAACTCTAGCTGCTGCATTTTGGACTATCTGTAGCTTGTTTATTGAAGATGCAGGACAACCAGCTAACAGTGCATTACAATAGTCCAGTCTAGAGGTCATGAATGCATGAACTGGCTTTTCTGCATCAAAAACAGGTAGCATGTTTTAAAGCTTGGCAATGTTTCTAAGATGGGAGAATGCTGTTTTTGTAACATGGGAAATATTATTTTCAAAGGACAAGTTGCTGTCTAATATAACACCCAGATTTTTGACTTTAGAGAACGTAACAGTGCATCCGTCTAGTTGCAAATTGTAATCCAAGAGATTCTTTGTACTGTTTTTTGGTCCAATAAGTAATATCTCTGTCTTATCTAAATTTAATAGGAGGAAATTATTGGTCATCCAATCTTTTACATTTTTCACACAATCTATTAGCTTAGATAGTTTAGAAGTTTCATCTGGTCTTGTTGAGATATATAGTTGAGTATCATCAGCATAACAATGACAACTAATCCCATATGTTCTAATAATATTACCAAGAGGCAACATGTATATTGAAAATAGCAGAGGACCTAGGACAGATCCTTGTGGTACTCCATACTTTACTGGTGATAATTGAGATGACTCCCCATTTAAATGAACAAAGTGGTAGCGATCGGACAGGTAGGATCTAAACCATCTTAAAGCCTGCCCTTGAACACCAGTATAGTTTTGTAATCGATCTATGAATATGTCATGGTCTATAGTGTCGAACGCAGCACTAAGATCAAGTAATACTAGCAATGAGATGCAGCCTTGGTCTGAAGCAAGAAGCAAGTCATTTGTAATTTTAACAAGTGCAGTTTCTGTACTATGGTGAGGCCTGAGATAATTTTTTTTTCAGCACAACTGAGCAGACACAACTTTTTCTAAAATTTTAGACATAAACGGAAGATTTGAAATGGGTCTGTAATTTGCCAGTTCATTAGAATCTAGTTGTGGTTTCTTAATAAGAGGCTTAATAACCGCCAGCTTGAATGGTTTTGGGACGTGACCTAGAGATAACGATGAGTTAATAATATTGAGAAGCGGTTTTTCTGCTACAGGTAACAACTCTTTCAGTAGTTTAGTGGGTACAGGATCTAATTAACATGTTGTTGGTTTAGATGCACTGATAAGTT
The DNA here is from genome assembly GCF_936440315.1 of Barbus barbus. NCBI lineage: Eukaryota > Metazoa > Chordata > Actinopteri > Cypriniformes > Cyprinidae > Barbus > Barbus barbus. The sequence goes on from NC_136733.1 coordinate 10,612,800, forward strand.
TATTTAGCTCTTCCTGTCCTATAGTTGTAAAGCACTGCAGTTTTTCTTTGGGTGCGATGAATGAAGCTGAAATACTAGACGCAGTAGAATCTACATTTGGTATTGTATTGATGTTATCTATTTTATCAGTAAAGAAATTCATAAAGCCATTACTATTAAACTGTGAGGGAATATGAAGATCGGGTGGGTTCTGTTTATTTGTTAATCTAGCCACTGTGCTAAATAAGAACCTTGGATTGTTTTGGTTATTATCTATGATTTTGCGGATACATATCCGCAAAATAGCCCTGGCAGCTTTTAGAGCCTGTCTATAGCTGGACATACTGTTTTTCCATGCAATTCTAAAAACTTCAGCATCATTTGTATTATCAACGTGAATGTTAAAATCTCCAACAATTAGCACTTTATCAACATTAACTAATAGATCTGTGAGGAAATCTGCAAATTCTTTTAGGAAATCTGTATATGGCCCTGGCGGTCTATACACAGTAGCCAGAGCAAGAGATAAGAGAGATTTCTTTTGCATATCTAACAGTGTAACATTAAGCAGAAGTATTTCGAATGAGTTAAACCTCCTGTATTCTATTTTCTGAGTAACATTGAGAATATCACTATATATTGTTGCCACACCGCCGCCATGACCAGTCTGACAGGGCTCATGCTTATAACAGTAGTTCCCTTTCGAAAGCTACAATCGATGCTGCGCTGCTCAGCGCATTGGGAACGCCTTTAGTCGTGAACAGCTGTGAATATTGTGTGTAACACGTCGATAGAATTGACCCGGAGGTAATATAACCTCGGTCGATGACGTCATCGGCGTGCACCTGCAACACGAGGCTATAAAAAGATGAGCCACAGGTGCATCATCAGGTCTTTTGTCTTCAGACCATTCTGTGCATGTGTGCGTCGAAGAAACATTCTGGCAGGTTTGCAAATCTTTTTTCTCTCACGTTACAACAAAGAGAAATGAGCCAACAAATCAGTAAGCGTTGTGTTCCTCCATGCTCCCGAGCTGAGCTGGATACACACGATTATTGTTTTGTTTGTTTGGGGGAAGAGTTCTGGCTATAGAGAAAGGTGGGTGCGAGCATTGTGACCAGCTCACAGTTAAGATGCTTCGCTCCCGTCTGAACTATTCCCAGTCCGCACCTGCATTACCATCGTGGGGCTCTCGTATGGATCTGCATGACGAGCAAGAGACGGGTCCGTCCCTTTCGCTTGCTGCGTCACCAGATCCTAACATCCCTTCTCGTGATCTCGAAGTGCGCTCCGGTGCTTCTTCGGTTCAGGAGGGGGATGATATATCTCTTGGTTCTTCAGATCACGGGCAGCCAGCCTCTGAGCATTCCTCTCGCGAAAAGAAATCTGTCGAGGAATTGCTAGAGGTGGTTACTCGCGTGGTGGCCAGGTTACAGATTGACTGGCCACGTGAACAAGAGACCCCCAAACGTAGTAAGCTAGAGGATAGTTTTCTGTCCGGTGGCAGGGGGGAGAGACCAAAACATCGGATAAACGGATCGTGCTCCCCCTCGTAGAGACTGGGGACAGGCTCGCCATGCTCAGCAACCTCCCAAGCCAGACCTCAGGACTATTATTAACAAGAAGCGAAAGTCCTGATGGTCTGGCGCCCAATCTGGTGGGGGTAGTCCCCCGCGGGATGGGGCGCGTTCAAGATCTCTTCGCCCCTTCCCGCTACCCTCACAAAACCACTCCATCCCTGCCACCTCTCGTGCTTCGGGGGGCAGCGGTTTCCAGCGAAATGTTAGATGTTCCGTTGTTTCCGGCTGTCATTCCGGACGCGGAACATCTAACATCCCCTCAAAAGGAAATATTAAAATTAATACCACTCTCAGAGAGTCTGGCAGCGTGGAAACTTCTGCCAGGCATTTCTGCGTGGGTATTAAGCACAGTGCAGATAGGATACAGAATCCAATTTATTCGTCGTCCTCCGCGTTTCAACGGCGTGGTTTTCACTTCCGTGAAACCGGAGCTGATGCACGTACTGTCACAAGAGCTGCAAACTCTTCTGATCAAAGAGGCCATAGAACATATTCCTCTTCCAGAGAGAGAGTTGGGCTATTACAGCCGATACTTCCTGGTTCCCAAAAAGGATGGGGGGGGTGCGTCCAATCTTAGATCTTCAAGGCTTAAACCGTGCAGTCAAAGCGCTCAAGTTCAAGATGTTAACCGTCAAGACGGTCGTGACGCAAATTCAACATCACGATTGGTTCGTCACGATCGATCTGGAGGACGCATATTTTCACATAGAAATATTGCCACAACACAGGAAATTCCTGAGGTTCGCTTTCGGGGGCGAAGCATACCAATTTCGGGTTCTTCCATTTGGCCTAGCCTTGTCACCCCGCACATACACAAAATGCATGGATGCAGCACTGGCTCCATTACGACTCCAGGGCATTCGCATTTTGAATTACATAGACGATTGGTTAATATTAGCACAATCGCGAGAGATGGCGCTCCAACACAGAGACATCGTGTTAGCTCATCTAGTTTCTCTAGGGTTGAGACTCAACACCAAGAAAAGTGTTCTTTCTCCTACCCAGAGAACGACTTATCTCGGGATCGTTTGGGATTCGATCACGATGCGGGCACAACTGTCTCCCGCTCGTATCGAGACCACTCGGCAGACCATGAGCAAAGTCAGGCTAGGTCAAGATCGCACTGTTCGTCAGTACCAAAAGATGTTAGGTTACATGGCTTCAGCATCCACGGTGATTCCTCTGGGGCTGTTGCACATGAGACCGTTTCAGTTGTGGCTGAAAGCCAGAGGATTTCATCCAAGAGCCAATCCTCAAAGGCTAATAAAAGTGACGCGCCGTGGGCTTCGTACACTATCTCTGTGGCTCAGACCCCGGTTTCTCGCCTTGGGTCCCACTCTAGGGGCGCCGTGTCGTTACAGACTGCTAACGACGGACGCCTCCCTGATAGGCTGGGGAGCGGTCTTAGATGGCCGTCCAGCTCAAGGGGAATGGGAGGGCCATCAGCTCGATTGGCACATCAATTGCCTCGAGCTGATGGCCGTATTTCTGGCTCTGAAATATTTTCTCCATCAATTGAGGGGCTGTCATGTCCTAGTGCGGGTGGACAACACAGCAGCAGTCTCTTATATAAATCACCAGGGAGGTCTGCGCTCACGCAATCTGAACAGAATAGCGAGGCAGATTTTTCTCTGGGCCCAGGACAAGTTCCTGTCACTCAGGGCAGTATACATTCCAGGGCATTTGAATGTGGGAGCAGATTTACTGTCCAGGCAGACACTACCGACGGGGGAATGGAAACTCCACCCAGAAGTAGTGAAACAGATTTGGACCAAATTTTACAAAGCGGAGGTGGACCTCTTCGCCTCACAACAGACAGCGCAATGTCCCCTCTACTTCTCTCTGAGTCACCCAGCTCCACTGGGTCTGGATGCGATGGCGCACACATGGCCCAAGATGTGCCTGTATGCGTTTCCTCCAGTTTCTCTGCTCCCGGGAGTTCTAGCCAGAGTTCGCCAACAAAGGTCTTGCCTCTTGCTGATAGCGCCACATTGGCCGAACAGAGTGTGGTTCTCGGAGATAATATCTCTCCTCGACGGCTCGCCGTGGGCGATATTCCATCCCAGGCCCGACCTGTGGAATCTTTACGTTTGGCCCCTGATGGGAACCAACTGAGGTACACTGGGCTTTCGCCTGCCGTTATTGAGACCATTCTGAGTGCTAGAGCTTCCTCCACTAGACAAATTTATGCCAATAAATGGGGTGTTTTTGAAAGGTGGTGTGTTTTACACGGTGTAGATCCAGTCAACTGCCAGGTTGCTTCAGTTCTGGACTGAAGGCACATCTCACATGCAGGAGAAATTATCAACAGGCACATGCCCTGCTACTCTTAAGGTTTATGTGGCCGCTCTTTCGGCTTGCCACGCCTTGGTAGACGGGGCGCCACTCGGGAGACATCCTCTGCTCTCTCGCTTCCTTCGGGGGGCCAGGCGACTGAGGCCTCCAGTAAAAACCAAGATCCCTTCATGGGACTTAGCTACAGTTCTCGAGGGTCTGGTTGAAACCCCCTTTGAACCTATAGAATCAGTGTCTGATAAACTTCTGACTCTAAAAATGTTTTTTCTCATGGCAATAACTTCCTTGAAGAGAGTTGGGGATATGCAGGCTCTGTCTATCTCTCCATCCTGCTTAGACTTTGCCCCAGGTATGGTGAAAGTGATTTTGCATCCACATCCTGATTACCTGCCTAAGGTTCCATTACCTGCCTAAGTGACTTACGCCACTGGCTAGTGCGGTGGATGTTTGCCGTGCTGAAGATGTCCCAGGACTGCTCTTCAGACAAAATATCCTGATGATGCACCTGTGGCTCATCTTTTTATAGCCTCGTGTTGCGGGTGCACGCCGATGACGTCATCGACCGAGGCTATATTACCTCCGGGTCAATTCTATCGACGTGTTACACACAATATCCACAGCTGGTCACGACTAAAGGCGTTCCCAATGCGCTGAGCAGCGCAGCATCTCGTTCCGCTTTCTCAGGGAACAAGGTTACAGTTAAGTAACCGGAAACGCTTGGTGGAGTAGACTCATTTAGACCAAAATATTAATTTGGTTTAAACCAGGTTTCAGGCAGAGTACATCAAAATTATTATCTGTGATCATTTCATTTACAATAACTGCTTTGGGTGCGAGTGATCTAATGTTTAGGAGCTCAAGCTTTAAAAATTGTTTTTGTACATTTATTTTGTGTTTTTCTGGTTTAATCACGATCAGATTTTTTCTAGATCCTGCATTAAATTTACACTTTGACCTCGCTATTCGGGGAACTGACACAGACTGTATAGATTGGACGACGCAAGTACTTCTATCTTTTAAGTGGGTAGAACAAAAGTCATCATAGTAGTTATTTGAGAATTGGCTTACTAGTCAGATGGAACGTAGCGTCCTGGAGATGTTGTCCGACAGGAGTTCCGCGTAAAAACTCTGCTGGGGTGCAGGCCATCAGCATGGAAAAGCCTAGGACGCTCCCAGAAAAGATTCCAATTATTAACAAAGAGCTGTTTCTGTTCTTTACACCATGACAATAACCATTCGACACACGGAGTAGAGGTGGTGGGAGTGTTAGCAGCATGCTGTATACTTACCCCGGACTTGTGTGCGGATGTTTCCAGCGCGGCTCTCTGCTCTCTCAGCTGGGCCTGCTTCTCCACCAGGTCGCGGATCTGCTTCTCCACGGCCTCCAGCTCCAGCTGCACCGAATGCAGCTCGAATGTGTCCTCACCTGCACTCAAAGGTAGATACAAATCCGCCATTTAAGCAAGTAATAGCATTGCAAGCGAGATTAGCGGCAGCCACGCTGCCGATGCTAACAGGCTATAAGCTAATAGCAGACTCGAGAAATCAAAATAAAACTAGTGATAACAAGGCGCTCTGATTGGTTTTTGTTTTAGAATGCTATAGGGGATATATTCATACGTTATAGAAACGAAAATGATAGTGTATAAAATTGTTTTTAAGATAGAAAATTTTAAATCAACTTGATGGAGCTCAAGTCAGCCTCAGAGAACCAATCTATTATAAGATTTTACAGGGTCCATTTCTCAATACTTAGGTCACATTTTCAAAATTTTCTCACATACTGAGCACAACAGCAGTTTATGTGGGCTTGTAACGGTGGTGACCGCCCTTGCATAAATTAACAAACTTTTAAAGAATTTAGGGCACCAGACAGGATTTATCCTGTCAGAAATTAAATTAACCCAGGATAGCAGAACCACCTGTTACACAAATCTTAGTAAGAGTCCAAGAAGAGATTCAGTTCATATTTATTTCACAATGTCCAAAAAAAATAAAAAATATTTGAAAAAGGTCATCAAAAAGAAGAAGGGAAAAAATAAAAAAATAAATTCAACAATCCAGTTCACTTCACATGAAGTTGAGATCCCTGAAGAAAATGCATCATACTATTATTTTCCAGAGTGGCAGATTCATGTCCACAATCATTCATAAATTGACCATAAAAGAAAGAGAAAAAAAAGGAACATTGAATAAACATATTTGAGAAACAATATCAACATCAAACAACAATCTTCAAGAGCAGAAATAACATTTGCATAATCATGAAAACAAAAAGCACACAGAATGTGCAGATAGAGTGGGTGCGTGTGTAATGTGTGCAATGCAGGCTACTTTTTTTGTTATCAACATTTTTTTATTTTTCATACATAACACAACATAAAAAAACAATATATTAATAAAATAAAATAATAAAATAAAACAACAGACACATACTCAACATCTCAAAGTCCAGTCAAAAGGAGGGAGAAAAGGAAGGACAGAAAAAAGAAACCCACAGAAGTCACTCCTCCATACAGTCACGTATTTCAAAGAGAAAGCACTGCCAAGCATCAATGGTAGAAGGCTTGGCTCCATTGATTCGTGCTGTTGTACATTCACAAGACACTATTTGCAAGAGGCTACGGATCCAATATGTTTTCCCACACATATGCGGTGTAAACCAGTTCTGTATTATTGTCTTCTTCGCAGCTGTAAAACCAGCAAACAACATTCTCTTTTGCATCGAACTTATACAAAGACCAGAATCATCATTAAGAAGACACAAACTTGGGTTAACTGACCAATCAATTTTCAGTAAGGATGATAAAACCAGGTTTACATGTGTCCATAGACTGCTAGTGATAGGACATTCCCAAAACATATGCAGAAAATTATCATATATATCACCGCACGTGTTTACACCTAAAGAAGACCAAGAGGGTTGGACAAATGGGCGATTTCCGCATACAAAATTAAAATTGTGCCATAAAGGTGTACTATTACAAAATTTGATGGGTCCTCCAATCCGACGTTCAACCGTTTTCCAGATTTTAATAGAATTGGCCACAACCGGACCAAATTTATAATTATCCCCTTTTTTCCCTGTGCCAGTAAATAAAATATCTTGGAGTCTATTTGGTTTAACCTTGTCAGCTTCAATCACTCTCCAAGAAACTGTAGATTGAGGATCAACCCAAGTATGAAGAGCCTTAAGCTGGAACGACCAATAATACAGTTCAAAATTTGGTACAGCCAGTCCTCTGCGCTATTAGGATGTTGTAATGTGGTAAGTTTAATTCTGGGGCATTTATCATTCCAGATAAATTTTGTGATTATGGAGTTAATCTCCTTAAAGTAACCTGGAGGGGGAGAAAGCGGTAGCATAGAGAAAAAAAAAATTAAATCGAGGTAGCAAATTCATCTTAACAGTGGAGATTCTTCCTTGGAGGGAAACGTTAAGATTCTTCCATCTTTGAATGTCATTCTTGACCTTAACTAAAATATTATTAAAATTGTCCCTGGCAATCTTATTAATGTTTTTATATATGGTAACGCCCAGATAGGTGAAAGAGTCCTTAATAGGGATGAATGAGGGAATAGAATAATTAACTTTAATATTGTTAATTGGCATTAAAGCAGTTTTTCTCCAATTTATTTTATATCCTGATAAGATACTAAAATTATCAAATTCCTTAATTATATTAGGGACTGAAACATCAAAGTGGTCTAAATATAGAATAATATCATCAGCGTATAACAAAATACTATGATTATGATCATGAATCTTAATCGATACTTCAGACTTCCTGATTGCTTGTGCTAAGGGTTCAAGAGATAGACAAAACAATAAGGGGGAAAGCGGACAACCCTGCCTCGTTCCCCGCTGTAAAGGGAATGGGGGGGAAATAACATTACCAGTTATGACTGATGCTGCAGGTGAGTGGTATAATGTCTTAATCATAGAAATGAAGTGTTCACCGAAGCCGAAACATTGCAAAACTGCCCACATATAATTCCACTCTAGCCTGTCAAAGGCTTTTTCTGCATCAAGTGAAAAGACTGCACAAGGGGTTGGGTGGGAGTCTGCAAAGTCAAGAATATGAAGGAGTCGACGCATATTATCAGATGCATTACGCCCCTTGATGAAACCAGTTTGGTCCTCCTTGATCAGACTATGAATTACCTTCTCCATACGGGAAGCAAAAACTTTAGCATAAATTTTTAGATCACATGAGATAAGCAAAATTGGTCTGTAGTTGGAACAATCTAATGGATCTTTCCCTTTTTTAAGAAGTAATGAAATCAGTGATGTTTTTTGATCTCTATGAAATACCCCATGTTCAATTGCAAAATTAAATGAATTAAGCATAAGTGTCCCTACCAAATCCCAAATTTCTAAATATAATTCCGGGGGGAGACCATCTAGGCCCGGCAATTTGCCCTTCTGAAGGCTTTTTAAAGAGACATGGAGTTCCTCCAAACTTAATGGGGCCTCCAAAGATTCTTTATCCATCTGTGAGATCCGAGGCAGTTCCAATTTATCTAAATACTGCTTACAGATTGATTCATCAAAATCTGTTTCGGCTTTATATAGATTTGTGTAGAAACCTTTAAATATTTCATTAATTGCCACAGGGTTTGTGGTGACCTGATCATCCGATGATTTTATTGCGCTAATATATGCCTTAGATTCGCATTCTCTCAACCTAAGAGCCAATAAATGACTAGGTCTCTCCGATTCAAAATAATATTTTTGCCTAGTCCTATGTAAAATAAATTCCGCCTTTGATTGTGAAAGCAAATCATATTCTTCTTTTAAAGAGGACAACTGTGTAGCCTGTTGCTCCGTAAAATTTTGTTTTTGTAGGTTTTGTAATGATTGGATTTTATTTTCTAATTGTGTAAACTGGCGGGTTTTCGCTTTGGCAAGAGTAGAAGAGAAAGATATACAGAAACCTCGTATTCCGCACTTAGTCGTCTCCCACAGTTTTTGAGGATCCACACCAGAGGGCGTATTAATTTCAAGAAACTCCTTAATATATTCTTTTAAAGAAGTAATGAAAGTCTGATTACTTAATAATGATACATTAAAGCGCCATCTAGGGGACTTGGCTTTAACATCGGAAAGAGGAACACTGCATAGCACAGCAGAATGATCAGATAATAAAATTGGTAATATAGAGATGGAGGAATCAGACGAAATTAAAGATGGGCTAAGAAATATGTAGTCTATCCTAGAGAAAGTCTTGTGTCTATTAGAGAAAAAAGTGAAGTCCTTAGATTAGATTAGATTAGATTAGATTAGATTAGATTAGATTCAACTTTATTGTCATTGCACATGTAAGGTACAGGGCAACGAAATGGAGTTAGCATCTAACCAGAAGTGCAATAAGCAGAGGTACAGGATATACAGTGGCTACAATATGTTACATATGTACAGAATATACAGATAAGGCAGTAGTACTATGGACATAATTTACAAGTTTTTATACTATCAGTATGATATACTGATGGGTGATATGAACATACTATACAGATGGATTGTGCAGTAAATGTACACTATGAGCAAAAACTATGACCATAATTACAAATGGATATGAATAAGCTATAAATTAAGATATATAAACACTAGTGCAATGAACATTGAAAGTGCATAGAAATAAAAATTTACAGTACATAGTACTCAGTGTGTAGATTGGTTGTTTTTTTTGTTTTGTTTTTTTAATCGATTTGATGATGGGGAGGGGTGAAGAGTTTGTAGTGGTGTGTGAGGGGGGTATCATTGGGCAGAGTTTAGTAGGGAAACAGCTGTGGGGAAAAAGCTGTTCCTGAGTCTGCTTGTCCTTGTTCGGAGGCTCCTGAAGCGCCTCCCAGAGGGCAGTAAATTAAACAGTCTATGGTCAGGGTGAGAGGAGTCCTTAAGAATGCCGCGAGCTCGACCTAAACAGCGTTTTCTCTGGACGTCCTCAATGGCAGGGAGTGGTGTCCCTGTGATGCGTTGGGCGGTTTTCACCACCCTCTGTAGTGCCTTGCGGTCAGCAGCTGAGCAGTTCCCATACCAGACTGTGATGCAGTTGGTCAGGATGCTTTCAATTGCACACCGGTAGAAGTTCCGCTGGATGATTGGAGACAGGTGGTTCTTCTTCAGTGTCCTAAGGAAGAAGAGGCGTTGGTGAGCCTTCTTGACTAGGCTGGATGTGTTGGTGGTCCAGGTCAGGTCCTCCGAGATGTGGGTTCCCAGGAACTTGAAGCTGGAGACACGTTCAACAACCATCCCGTTAATGTGGATGGGGTCATGCGTTCCACTTTTCTTCTTCCTGAAGTCCACAATCAGTTCCTTTGTCTTGCTGGTGTTGAGGAGCAGGCTATTGTCAGCACACCATGCAGCCAGGTGCTGTACCTCCTCCCTGTAGGCAGTCTCATCGTTGTCTCTGATGAGGCCAATCACTGTGGTGTCGTCAGCAAACTTGATGATGGAGTTGGATCCATGCACAGGCCTGCAGTCATGGGTGTAGAGGGAGTAGAGAAATGGGCTCAGCACACAGCCCTGTGGTACGCCGTTGTTGAGTGTGATGGTGGTGGAGCAGGTGAGGCCTGACCTAACATGCTGAGGTCTGTTGGTCAGAAAGTCCATAATCCAGCTGCAAAGGGAGGTGTTAACACCCAAGTCTCCAAATTTAGTGGTCAGCTTGGAGGGAATGACGGTGTTGAATGCTGAGCTGAAATCAACAAACAATATCCGTGCATATGTGTTGTTGTTTTCCAGGTGTGTGAGTACCGAGTGCAGTACTGTGCCTACTGCATCCTCAGTGCTTCTATTGCTTCTATAGGCAAATTGGTGTGGGTCCAGTGTGGGTGGGAGGCAGTTCTTGAGGTGTGCCAGGACCAGTCGCTCAAAGCACTTCATAACAATGGGTGTGAGTGCTACGGGGCGGTAGTCATTCAGGCACGTTGGGGAGGAGTGTTTCGGCACTGGCACAATGGATGTGGACTTAAAGCATGTTGGCACCGTTGCTTGGGTGAGTGACAGGTTGAAAATGTCTGTGAAGACCCCTGCGAGCTGCTCTGCACACGTCCTGAGCACACGTCCAGGAATGCCGTCGGGGCCAGCAGCCTTGTATGTGTTGATCCGGCTCAATGCTGTGCAGACATCTGTGGAGGTGAGTTTGAGGGTCTGATGGTCTCCTGAGAGTGTGATCTTGGTGGCTGTCTCCTTGTTGTTGTTGTCAAAGCGAGCATAAAAGTCATTTAGCTCATCAAGGAAGGAGACGTCTGTGACCGTTGGAGTGGAGTTGCATGGCTTGTAGTCACTGATGACCTGGATGCCCTGCCACATGCGCCAGGGGTCAGAGTTGGAAAAATGCTCCTCTACCTTTAGCTTGTAGCAGTGCTTGGCCTTCTTGATGCCCCTCTTCAGGTTAGCCCTGGATATGCTGTAGGCCTGAGCGTCATCTGATCTGAAAGCAGTGTTGCGGGCTTTCAGCAAGAGCCGCACTTCCTTGTTCATCCATGGCTTCTGATTAGGGTACGTTGTGATCTGTTTCTCTGTTGTGACACTGTCAATGGAGGTATTGATGTAGTCCAGTACCGAGGTGGTATAGATGTCAATGTCCGTGTGAGAGCCACTGGCAGCCTGAGAAGCAAACATACTCCAGTCCGTGTGTTGAAACTTGTCCTGAAGTACAGACTCTGCTCCCATTGGCCACACTTTGATGGTCTTCACTGATGGCTTCACACGGTTGATGAGGGGTGAATATTTGGGGGTGAGAAACAAAGAAAGGTGATCAGACTGTCCGAGGTGGGGGAGGGGAGTCGCGATGTAAGCTCCAGCGATGTTTGTGTAAACATGATCCAAAGTTTTTTCTCCTCTAGTGTGGCAGGAGACATGCTGATGGAATTTGGGGAGCACTGTCTTTAAGTTGGAGTGATTAAAATCACCCGCAACAATAAATGCAGCTTCCGGGTGTACAGTCTGTTGTTTACTAATGGCCGCATGCAGTTCGTTCATAGCAAGCTTGGCATTAGCATCCGGGGGAATATAGGCTGCAGTTATGATGGTGGAAGTGAACTCCCGCGGCAAATAGAAAGGTCTACACTTAACCATGAGAAACTCTAGATTAGGTGAGCAGTGTTTTCCAACAATGTCAGAGTTCGTACACCAAGCTTTGTTTACATAAATGCACAATCCTCCGCCTCTGGTCTTGCCGGAGTCATCTGCCGTTCTATCTGCTCGGAGCGTGTAGCGTCCGGTTAGATCAATAGCATTATTGGGTATGTCGCTATGTAGATACTTAGATTTAGTATTCTGAATTCTCCAAAGATCGATTACGTTAAGCTCAGTGATAAATTTATTCAGTAATTTAGAGGATGGATTGGCTGTTGTATCAGATTGAGATTTATCTAAAGCAGGATTTATGACAGCATTAAAATCCCCACCCACCACTAGAGGGCAATCAATCTGCTCAAGCAGAGTTTTGGAAATCTGTGAAAGGAATGCACTGTCTGTCTCATTCGGACCATAAATAGAGACCAAGGCTAACCTATTATTATATATTTTGCATCGGATAAAAACAAATCTACCCTTCTCATCACTACCAAGGTGTTCAATTGTTAAATTTAACTTCCGGTTAACAAGAATAAGCACCCCCTTAGTTTTATTTTGAGCGCAGGAAAAAGCTGCTAATTTGTAATACTTATTCTGGAAACGTGCCACGTCGGATTGCTTTAAATGTGTCTCTTGAATTAGGGCACAGGAAATAGATTTACGATGTAAATATTTTAACACACGAGTTCGTTTAACAGCAGAATTTAACCCATTCACATTTAGTGATAAAATATTTAGAGTATGCATTGAATATACAGTATAGCGTGTAAACGTTGACGTGTATTTTAGATACCAAACCTCCTAGATGAAAAATCCCTTTAGAAATAAGGTAAAATAAATTAAAGTATAAATGTCTGTTGTAAAAAGTAAAAACCACATAAAAACATGAACAACTGACAACCTTAAACAAGGAACAACTCAGACCGCACATTACCCAGAACATAGGTCTGACTGAGCAACAAAAAATAGTGATGGTTCGTGACCGATCCACTCCAACGCGGGACATGTCTCCCAAAAAGCTCGTACTGCCAGAAAAAAATATTTTAAATTAAACCAACTCTCCATTAGTCCCCTCCAAAAAGAAAAAAGGGGTGTCAATCTTGCCAGCAATGAGATCGTTGTACCGAATATATAGGAAGTTAGGAACAATATCTCAGTAGTAGAGTGGAGAGAAGAGAAAAGCAAAAACCAAATTTAGTCAGCGTCCATGTCCGTTCTGCCATCATCCGCTCCTGAGCCGCTGGGAACATGTTCATCCCGACCATCAAACTCCTCCCGCCGGGCTGGAGAAACAGCGGCCACCGTTCCCCCGCGCAGAGCCGCGGCATACGTCTTCTGCTGGGACAGGGAGCTAATAAAATCCTCCGCTTTCTGAGTGGAATCGAAGCTTTTCTGTTCCCCCTTGTGCCGTAGTTTGATTACGGCCGGATAGATGAGGAAGGGCTGGAGACCAAGCGCTGTCATCTTCTTCAAAACCGGACCAAATGCCTTTCTCCTGATCACTGTAGCTGGACTAAAGTCGGGAAAAAATAGCAGTGTGACATTGTTCTGTGCGCATTTCACCGGATAAGCCTTTCGAGCACCCTTCAGGATATCTGATCTGTCATGCCATCTCAGTACACGGAAGATGAGGGTGCGCGGCCGATCGGAGCCCCTCCCTCCGTCATACACGCGATGTGCCCGGTCGATCTCAATGTCACGGCCCTTCAAGGAAGGAATCCACTTAGAAATATTAACTCTGAGGAAACCAGCTGCGTCAGATCCCTCAGCCCCCTCTGGCAGCCCCACCAGTCGTACGTTGTTCCTCCTGCACCTGTCCTCAATATCCGTCACCTTCTCGGTGAGTCGCTCCAGCTGATTTCTTAAGCCCGTGACTGTCCTCCTATCCTCACGTGCAGCTGCTTGAACAGAATCTACGCGGTCACGTGTCTGCTTTGCCGCGGTAGTTATGGTCTCAAACTCCTCTCTTAGCTCTTTAACAGACTTGTTGGTCGCTTGTATGTCTTCACGCAGTTCGCGTAATGCTGGAATCAGCACAGAGTCCATCGCCTCTCTTACTGCCAAATTCACAACCGAATTCAACGTGTTTTGTTGCTCTTTAAATGCTAGTTCGATGCGGCTAGCAATAGCCTCGTCGAGGTCTTCTCTGGAGATGGCGGAATCTCTGAATTTTTTCTTCATTGGCGATTGCTCAATCTCTCTTTTCCGATCCCCTTTGTCTGCCTTAGCACTCATGACAGGTCCAATGCAGAGTGGTTCAAATTTTACTGACAGGATCATACAAAATATGGCAAAGTGAGCAGAGCGAAAGATTCAAGCCTGCATCGCCGTCGAAGGGTCACGTGATCCCCCACCGCAATGCAGGCTACTGACCAAGTTTGCAGACATGAAGGAAGCTGGAGAGTGTAGCTTTTGCACCTTTGCAATCGTAGGGCCCATCTAATGAGACGACTGGTGTTTTTTGGGGAACTTAAGACCCACTGTAGCGCAGAATGGTCGATGACTACGGTGAACATCTTGTGCTCCCGGTAATGTTGCCATTTCTCAAGTGCCAGCGCAGAATGGTCGATGACTACAGTGAACATCTTGTGCTCCCGGTAATGTTGCCATTTCTCAAGTGCCCATATGACTGCTAGGCACTCTTTCTCTGTAGCAGAGTAGTTTGATTCAGCTTTGTTAAGGGTGCGGCTTGCGTATGCAATGACTTTCTCCAGTCCCTGAGCTTTCCGTTGTGTCAATACAGCACCGAGTCCAGTATCACTGGCATTTATACACAATGAACGGAAGTTGGAGATTTGGATGGCCAAGGATAGGAGGTGATGTGAGATGTGCCTTCAATTGCTCAAAAGCTTCCTGGCATTGGCGTGACCAGTGAAAAGTGTGTCCCTTCTTTTTCAGTGCATTGATGGGTTCAGCGATCTTGGAGAAATTTGGGACAAAGTGGTGATACCATCCAGCTAGTCCAAGAAAACGCTGGACCTCTTTGATATTCCACGGCACAGGGTAAGATCTGATTGCCTCAACTTTGGATGAGTCTGCTGTGATGCCGTTGATGCTAACCACATGTCCCAGGAATGTAATTTATTTTACCCTTTAAGACCTAAGGGTAAAATAGGTCATTTTTACATATTTTGTTTATTTGACTGTAAAATTCTATCAGAATGTGCTATTTTCAAGTGCAAGGTGTCAGTTTTTTCAGAAAACAGATGGCTTTCAAAAATGTACAGTTTTTGACCATTAATGTTGTGTGGTGAGTTTGTAAACAGAATTTAAATAGACACAAATAAAAAAAACAGTAATACATTTTCTGTTTTTTATTTATAAAAAAGAGAAAAATCATGATTGAAATAATCCAACACTTCTTACTTCAAAATTCAATTATATTACATATACATAAATATTTGTGGGACACTGGGTTGCACAGTTTTCATTCTGGAGGCTTTTTTGTTCATACATGCATACATTTACACATGCATGCATATGCGTACACCCATTAATTTACACGCACGGACTCATTATAGTGATGCACACACTACATGTGAAAAAGTCTCACTCAGCCTGCTCCCAAAATCTCATCAAAAATCATCCCAATCGACTCTTGTGCTGTTTCCTCTTCCTTCACCATGTTTTGTTCATTTCGTTTATTTTATTAGTTTTATGCAATCCAAAACGCTGCACTCCTTATCTCTCCATTCAAATTCTCCCTTCCCGCTCTCCCGGAAATCTGCCGTCATTTGATGGTGCAAACGGTTGAAGAATTATGGTAACATAAATACAGCTTGGTTTAATGTGTCGGCGGCGACACAGCCAGTTTTAAAGGGTTAAGGCAGAAATTGTTCTTTTTAAGGTTTATGGTCAATCCAGCTTCCTGCAGTCGAAGGAGAACAGTTTGGAGGTCCTTGAAGTGCTGAGCTACAGATGGTGAGTATATGATAATATCATCGATGTAGACAAAGCAAACGTTTCTTCGTAAATCTCCCAGTACTGTTTCTATTAACCGCTGGAATGTTGCAGGTGCATTTTTTAATCCAAAGGGCATGACATTAAAGTGGAAGAGCCCTGATGGAGTGATGAATGTCGTCTTTGGTTTACTTTGGGGGTCCATAGCCACCTACCAGTAGCCACTGTTAAGGTCAATTGTTGAAAAGATGGATGCTCCAGACAGAGATTCAAGGATCCCAGTGATGTTGAGAAGTGGGTAAGCATCATTCTCAGTGATGGTATTAAGCTTACAGTAGTCTACACAAAATCTAAGGCTGCCATCTTTTTTTGGAACAAGGATGACAGGGGAGGCCCAGCCAGAATGTGAGGGTTCCACAATTCCTGCATTCAACATCTCCACAATTTGCTCTTGTACCACTGCTTATTTGGCAGGGGACATGTGGTATGGCCGTTGCTTGATGGGCACTTGATGTTGTGTGTAAATAATGTGTTGCAGGACATCAGTACGACCTGGTTGAAGGGTGCACACCTGAGTGTTGGACTCAAGGATTCTCCTAAGGTCAGTTTTTTCAGCAGGAGGCAAGTGTGCTTTGCTCACAGCACTGTCATTTAAACATTGTGCATCTGTACTGACAAGTGGTGATGATTGGCATACAGGTTGTGGTGCAGGGATTGAACTTAACAGTGAAAGGCTTTGGTTAAACGTCTTTGCATGTGGTCCCATCTTTTGACGTTGAGGGCTGATATCTGGTACACTTGCATTGCCAGGTTGAAATGGATGATCTTCTTGTGGGGAGGACTTAAATTAATATTTACTGTTGATTACATTAATTTGTAGGCCACTGAAGAAGATGAAATCCAGTCCCAGAACTAAAGCATAGGCGAGTGCTTTAGGGGAAAGGACAGCAACAGGTAAAATGAAAGTTTTGTTGTGAATGTGGATTGGTAACTGCAGCCATCCTAGAGGCACCTCTGCTTCACCATTAGCCAAATACAGTGAACCGAGAGACCAAGATTGGAGGTTCTCTTGTGGAAAGAGATTTTTCCACAAAATCTCATGGATCATGGTGTAGCTGGCCCCTGTGTCCATGATGGCCTTTCCAGACCACCCACCAAAGCGGATGGGAACAATCAGCTGTTGTGGGATGGCAACAGGAGAAACAGGTGTTGGTGTAGGGGGTGATTTCTTGAAAGTGGACAATCTTTTATTTGTTGTAGTCACAGAATCATTAGTTGCTTGACCTCCAGACTTACGTGAAGGAAATGTTCGTTGACTGGTGAACGGATGTTGCTGTTTTGCAGGTTGGTTTGTGGATGGGTTGTCATAAAGTGGACAACATCCAGGTGAGTGATGTCCCTTACATCTCCAACATTGCACTTGGGGTTGGTCAGTGGGTTTGATGTTTTTTGGAGTTACTTCCTGCGATAACTTTCTGCTCATACACTTTTCATATTGCAGTTCCTGCTCATGGTCCTTCTCTAGCTGATGTCCCAGCTTTACCAGTTCCTCAACGGTGCTCACACGACTACGTAGCTGACTGGCGAGGTAAGGTTTTAATTTTTTGAGAATCATTTTGACTATTTCATTCTCAGTTAGGGAAGGCCTCCATCTTTTGCAGAGAGCACGATATGTGAAGGCGAAATCTCTGATGGATTCTCTCTCTCCTTGAAACCTTGTGCGGACTCTTTCAGCCAGCTCATCTTCGTAGTCTTCAGAGAGGAAGGCTGAGAGGAAAGCAGTCTCAAATTCATTCCATGTTGTTACTGAAGATCGGGCGACTTCCCACCAGTCACGTGCAGTGCCGTGGAGTAAGCTGCGAGAAGGTTGTCGGGAGGTCGGTCTCTGCAAGTGGGTGCAATGCCAAGAAGTCCTGACACCTTGTTAGGTACAGCAGAGGATTGGCGTCATCCGACAGTCTTCCAAATGTGGGAAAGGTCAATTTTAAATGGTCACTTTTTCAAGCAGGAATAGGAGAACACTCTGAATCTGCTTTTGTTGCAGTTAACATGTTGAGGATTGTTGCTGGTTAGCCTTCATTTTCGCAGTCAGGTCTCCAAGTTGTTTTTCCATGAAGGGAAGTGGATATTTTTTGCTCCTGGGTGAGTTCTTTCACAGCTTTCTCCTGATATTTAATGAAGTCAAACAGGTTGTCTCAGTTACCTTGAACTTGCGCAGTCAAATGGTGAATGTCCTTTCCAGGAGTTGGGAGGTGACCAGGCAGGCGATGCTGTGGCACTGAGGAAGATGGTGTAGTTTCAGTGGATGTGCAAAGTTGCATAGGTTCTGGCAGAAATTAAGCAGTGCCACCTGGAGGCAAGGAGGCAAAATGCACTTGAGACCAGGGATGGGGACTGCTGAACTGAGTTGGGGTGAAGTGGAAAGTGGGAAACTGAGGTGGAGGAACGGGTCTTGGTTGCACAGGTGGCAAGACTGGAGTTGCTATGTCTGGGGGAGGTTCAATTTCTACAGATGTTGAAGGTGAAGGAGGGATAGTGGCCATGTTTGTATGTTGTTGCTTGTCAGTGTTGTGTGAATAATCAATAAATGGGATGAGACAATTGGAATGACTGTGTCTGTTTTTGGGGCACCAGGGGATATAAGCAAACAAAAAAAAAAAAAAAAAAAAAAAAAAAAAAAAAAAAAACATAAACAAACAGAGTACAATTTCCACAGTCTCAATTTTCACAATTCTCAGTACCAGTTTTTCCACATTGTTTTTTTTTTTTTTCACACAGCACATTCAAAACGCAGCATCAAGTACTCAGTAATTAGATTTCACTTCAATTACCTAATTATCTTGGTACCTTTTCCAGCTGATACACTTCAGTCAAACAAAAGCACAAAAAATACAACAAATTTTATTTTAAGGTTCACCAATGATAACAATTAACAATTGACCATAAGGTTTCAATAATTCCCCAACACAAACAATTCATGTTCAAGTGATAAATGTTCAAGTGGTCAAGTCATAATGTTCAAGTGTTTATGTCCCTTCTCACAATTTTTTCAAGTCCCTGTTCGGGCGCCACTCTGTAACGGTGGTGACCGCCCTTGCATAAATTAACAAACTTTTAAAGAATTTCGGGCACCAGACAAGATTTATCCTGTCAGAAATTAAATTAACCCAGGATAGCAGAACCGCCTGTTACACAAATCTTAGTAAGAGTCCAAGAAAAGATTCAGTTCATAGGGAGATTTATTTCACAATGTCCAAAAAAATCCTTATTTGAAAAAGGTAATCAAAAACAAACAAAAAACAATGCAATACTCCAGTTCACTTCACACGAAGTTGAGATCCCTGAAGAAAACACGTCATTCTAATATTTTCCACAGTGGCAGATTCACGTCCACATTCATTCATAAATTGACCATAAAAGAAAGAGAAAAAAGGAACATTGAATAAACATATTTAAGAAACAATATCAAACATCAAACAACAATCTTCAAGAGCAGAAATAACATTTGCATAATCATGAAAACAAAAAGCACACAGAATGTGCAGATGTGAATGTAATGCGAGTGGGTGCGTGTGTAATGTGTGCAATGGCAGCGGCGTACAAGTAGGTTACTGACCAAGTTTGCAGACGTGTAGGAAGCTGTAGAGTGTAGCGGGTCGTCGTCAGACACCAGGACAGGAAGATAAACAGGCAGTCTTGTCGTTGGAACAGTTCCCCAAAATCGGACGATCTTGAAGCGCAACACTATAAAGTTCAGTCAAACTCCATGACGCACAGATATCCTTCACAGGCCATCGTTTCCACTCCTCACGGTAATCCATTAACTCTCACTCATACTACTGCATACCTTGCATGCAAATTTTCTGATGACGTGTCTCTCTCAGGTACAACACACCTCCAATATATCCTCCTTAATAGATGTAGCTGAACACCTATGGGTCTTTCAGTTCCGTTATCATTTATACAAAATGGGACAACTCACTTTTGAACTATAATGTAGACATGTATCGTGTGACATACTGAAGTGAATTCTAAACAGTAGAAAGCTGTCACTCTTTTTTTAAAGAAAAGAAAATACTGTATAATGCTACTTTTTAGAGTGTTTAGGTCATTGTTTTATGAGTAATAAAGTGTGTTTGTTGTGTGATACCTTAGTGTTATGGAAGAATGACTCCATTTAAAATGTGCATTAAGTGTTTTAGCAGTTTTATTACATTTCAGTACATTTACTGCTGTGCCGAGCTTTCTCTATCTAGACTACTCTTTTTTTTCTTTCTCTGATACTTTTGACTTTGAGATTGAAAGAGAGAGAGAGAAAAAAAGCTCACATAAACACAGCTTTACCCATGCATGTTCCCCATACTTCTCGTTGCTGATACTTTTGGGAAAATATTGTTTTTCTCTCTATCTCCATCTCCTATTCCTATTTCTCTCACTCCTGGATGGCTTACACTGTACAGTCACAACATCACAGGCTGCTGCTGCTGCTAATGAAGACAAGCAACTCCCTCACTCCCCCTTCCCTCCATCCATCTCTGAGTCCCACTCAAACACAAATGCATAAACAAACCTAATTAGTGAATGACAGCAAGCTAGCCATTGGAAGAGCCTCATTAGGGCTTACAAACTGTTTCACGTCAACTACTCTGGCAATGAATTATCATGTCTGGCCACTAAATCGACATTGTGTGTGTTCTGTTGCTGAATTCCTCTTTCTTTGAATGCAAGGCATTCCGTGGAAGTCTCCCACTTTCTTGGAAACTTTTCTCTGTTCCCTAGTGGTCATACAAATTTGAACAAATCACACTACAGCTCATTAGTGTACCAGAGTGTTGCCAGTGCACTTGAAGTCAAAGCTGACTGACAAATTTTATCACTTGGTAGTCTCTGCTGTTGGTCACTGCTTAATGATGTAGATCTATAAGAAAGTACAAAAATAATATATATATATATATATATATATATATATATATTATTTCTTTGACAACAGAAATTATAAAAATTAGGTTTTTTTTGTGTCAAAGCAACTCTGTTGAAATTGATTTTTTTTATTATTGAAAAAAGTTTTCAGACAGGTTGTAGACATTAACATCAGTGTTGAACCAAGTAACATTAGATTGTAACTAAGGAGGATGGAGTCCATAACAACGCACTGGAGGAATGATGGTATAAAGGACTCTCCTTAAAGGGTTACTCCACCCCAAAATGAAAATTTTGTCATTTATCACTTACCCCCATGTCGTTGCAAACCAATAAAAGCTTTGTTCGTCTTCGGAACACTATTTAAGATATTTTGGATGAAAGGCTTGTGACTGTCCCATTGACTGCCAAAGAATTAACACTGTCAAGGCCCAGAAAAGTATGAAAGACATCGTCAAAATAGTCCATCTGCCATCAGTGGTTCAATCGTACTTCAACAATGTACTAGAAAGTTGTAATGTTGCCTAATTCTATACTTAAATTAATTTACCCTTAAATAAAGATTGTGGCTATCTATCTATCTTTATTTATTTTTGCTTACATATCTAAGCTGTGTGCATATGTGTGATTCTCACATCCATTTACTCTTTCTTTAATTCATTCCAACCGCCTATTTACATGCTTTTGAGTGGGAGGAGTAAAGAAGTGATCCATGAAGAAAGGGTGAGAGAGAGAGAAAAAGTATGAGGGGAATGAAGCAGTCCCCTTCTGTTGCTCTGCCTTCACAAAAAAAAACAAAAAAAAAAACAATTGGTGTGCAGACGGCTTCAATCTTTTTAATCTTTGTGTGTGTGTATAAGAGAGAGAGTCCTGGTCTGACCCTAGAGGGCAGAGAAATCAAATGCCTCCTGTACACAGATGACCTTCTGCTGCTGTTGTCTCATAAAGAGGAACTGCGTAAAAATCTCTCCATTTTGGAAAAGTACAGTAACAATTTGGCCTTACCAATAAACATGGAAAAGTCTAAAATCATTATCTTTCAGAAAAAGCCTCATCTTGCAGACAAAAAATATACTTTTACAACTGGGGAAACAATTCTTAATCATGTCACCTGTTATAATTATTTGGTTCTCACAATCTCAGGCTATTCATTTTATATTTTTGACGGATAAGACACACAGGGCTTTTTACAGTGAGAAAACCACTGTTCTAATTAAAATGTGGCTGAAAATATTTGATTGCATTCATAAACTATGAATCATGGGACAAAAAAAAAAACCCTGTTGAAATTTTCCACCATGAATTCTGCAAAAACATCTTAGGAATTCACAGAATTGCTCCAAGTCTCGGAATTGGGCAGATTTCCTCTGCTCTCTGAAATCCAGAAGAGAGCAGTGAAGTTATGGGTCTATCTATCAGAAATGTCAACAGATAGTTACTATCGCTATGCTTTTACTTATCCAATAAATAAATAAACCAACCAACCAAGAGAGCGACCCCATTCACTATTAAAAAGAAAAACATCAACTCAATTCAACATTTCGGTGTTGATGGACTCATAGAGGACGAGTTGCACTTCTTCACACAGTGCAGCAAATATAAAAATATTAGTGATGCCTATTTTACCCAAATAGCTCAAGTTTCACCTAAATACCAGCAAGTCGTTGCCTTGGAATTATAAGGTTCTATCTGCATTCTGAGTGGTTTTGAGATATAGAGCTTCAAAGTTTTTGCATTACATATAGCAAAAATTATATGGGGAACAAGTCCCTTTCCTACATGAAAATGACCCTAAATATATTCTAAATGTACAATATCAAAAATGGGTATTTTTGGAACAGGTCAAATGCATATAGAACCTTCTAATTCTAAAAAGTAATTTTCCGCTTGGAATTATAAGGTTCTATCTTGCAAAACATTAACTGAAGCAACAATTTTCAAGAAATACAAATATATATATATACAGGTGCTGGTCATAAAATTAGAATATCATGAAAAAGTTGATTTATTTCAGTAATACCATTCAAAAAGTGAAACTTGTATATTAGATTCATTCATTACACACAGACTGATATATTTCAAATGTTTATTTCCTTTAATTTTGATGATTATAACTGACAACTAATGAAAGTCCCAAATTCAGTATTCCAGAAAATTAGAATATCAATTAAGACCAATGCAAAAAAAATGATTTTTAGAAATGTTGGCCAACTGAAAAGTATGAACATGAAAAGTATGAGCATGTACAGCACTCAATATTTAGTTGGGGCTCCTTTGGCCTGGATTACTGCAGCAATGCGGCGTGGCATGGAGTCGATCAGTCTGTGGCACTGCTCAGGTGTTATGAGAGCCCATGTTGCTCTGATAGTGGCCTTCAGCTCTTCTGAATTGTTGGGTCTGGCGTATTGCATCTTCCTCTTCACAATACCCCATAGGTTTTCTATGGGGTTAAGGTCAGGCGAGTTTGCTGGCCAATCAAGAACACGGATACCATGGTCCTTAAACCAGGTACTGGTAGCTTTGGCAGTGTGTGCAGGTGCCAAGTCCTGTTGGAAAATGAAATCTGCATCTCCATAAAGTTGGTCAGCAGCAGGAAGCATGAAGTGCTCTAAAACTTCCTGGTAGACGGCTGCGTTGACCTTGGACCTCAGAAAACACAATGGACCAACACCAGCAAATGACATGGCACCCCAAACCATCAATGACTGTGGAAACTTTACACTGGACCTCAAGCAACGTGGATTATGTGCCTCTCCTCTCTTCCTCCAGACTCTGGGACCTTGATTTCCAAAGGAAATGCAAAATTTACTTTCATCAGAGAACATAACTTTGGACCACTCAGCAGCAGTCCAGTCAAGACGCTTCTGACGCTGTCTCTTGTTCAAGAGTGGCTTGAAACCCATGTCTTGCATACGTCTGTACGCGGTGGTTCTTGAAGCACTGACTCCAGCTGCAGTCCACTCTTTGTGAATCTCCCGCACATTTTTGAATGGGTTTTGTTTCACAATCCTCTCCAGGGTGCGGTTATCCCTATTGCTTGTACACTTTTTTCTACCACATCTTGTCCTTCCCTTCGCCTCTCTATTAATGTGCTTGGACACAGAGCTCTGTGAACAGCCAGCCTCTTTAGCAATGACCTTTTGTGTCTTGCCCTCCTTGTGCAAGGTGTCAATGGTCGTCTTTTGGACAACTGTCAAGTCAGAAGTCTTCCCCATGATTGTGTAGCCTACAGAACTAGACTGAGAGACCATTTAAAGGCTTTTACAGGTGTTTTGAGTTAATTAGCTGATTAGAGTGTGGCACCAGGTGTCTTCAATATTGAACATTTTCACAATATTCTAATTTTCTGGAATACTGAATTTGGGACTTTCATTAGTTGTCAGTTATAATCATCAAAATTAAAGGAAATAAACATTTGAAATATATCAGTCTGTGTGTAATGAATGAATCTAATATACAAGTTTCACTTTTTGAATGGTATTACTGAAATAAATCAACTTTTTCATGATATTCTAATTTTATGACCAGCACCTGTATATATATATTATAATTTGTTTTAAAACATAATATTAGTGTTGTAACAATGTGTCATCATGTATGAGAAAGGTCAATTTAATGCTTTCTTTATCACATTTATTCCATATTTTAGGACAAATTATTTTTTCTTGGCTAAGTTAGGCACAAAAGGCAATACTAAATATTTTGTCCAGTGCTAATGTTAATTTTAGCAAGGCTTATAGTGTGTAATTAAACACATTATTGAGGGAACAGTTAAGGCAGCTAACGTTAATCTAATCCATCTGACCAGGACTTTATTCCACAAAAAGCAGGACAGGGGAAGTCTCTTTAAATCATCATTTAAATTGTTGACTATTTGATATGTAAGGCTTAATGTTGTAAAATTTAAGACATTTTACAAGGACGACTTTCTGGAAAACAGCCAGGGAAGCCAGGACAACATCTCACAGCCACCGGAAACACCAGAGCCAGAGCCCTGCTCACCAGATACACTATCCCTCTCCCCAGCATCTCCACTTCTAAGCTTCTCACAGAAAATGGAGGAACTGGTGTATGCTGGGACCAAACTCTCCCACTCTTTCGCTGCAAGCCCCCAGATATCAACTAAAAAATGGCGGGCCCCACAACCACCAAAGACTGCAGGCCCAGCTCACCCTCCTCCTCCTGTGAGAGCTCTCCGGCCGCTGCCACAACGCCAGGGCCCAAACCCCTCTCCATCTGGTGTAGGTGAACCAAAAACAACTGATAACAGCTCTCAGTGATATGTGTCGGGTCCCCGCTATATTAGCCACAACATTCGCAAATGTTTACAGAAAAAGCGGGAACCCAATGTGCCTGTAGCCTCCTCTATTTCTGTTTTATCACGCGATAGAAAGTCTAAGGCCTTCTCAAGCCATACGGCTGACCCATCTAACCTGCGGCCTATAATGCATCAATCTAAGATTGCTGTAGAGACAAAATGTAATTCCATCAAGTTAGCATTTTTAAACATTCGCTCACTTAAAAATAAATAATTTCTGATCGACGATTTAATAACCACAAACAACCTGGATTTTATGTTTCTAAATGAAACATGGTTACAAGACAGCTGCCGTGCAACAGTCCTCAATGAAACAGCCCTCATTTAACATTCAACTTTAATTTTATAAGTGTCTGCAGGACTGTTAGGAGAGGTGGCGGTGTAGCTGCTCTGTTTAAAGATGTTTATCAGTGCAAGCAAATGTCATTTGGTCAGTATTTGTCTTTTGAATACTTAGGTATTGTGCTGTTTATCATTATTTACAGGCCTCCAAAATATTCTCCAGCCTTTGTTGATGAGTTCACTGAACTGTTATCAATGATTTCCTCAGAGTTTGACTGTTTTGCTATTGCTGGGGATTTTAATATTCACATAGATAATGCAGAAATCAAAACTACAAAAGAAATTATAACTGTTTTAAATGATGTTTAATTAATAAAGTTCGGGAGGAGCACGTCAGATACTTAGCCTAATTAGACACAAGTGGCACGTAATCAAGTTAATCAATACACGGATATAAATACAGCCATCATACCTCCATTCATTTGACGATTAATCAGCATCCTGCTCGCTCGTCTGACATAGTTTTCTCGATGTCCCACCACGATACTTCCTCATCAGGAGCGGAATCCGTCTCTTCCCTGGCGGCAACACCTCAACCAGCCGGTTCCAGGATCTCCGCTTCACCGCACAGCAACGCAATCGAGCCCCAGTCTCCTCGTTGCGGGCGGCCTGCAACCCGTTCAGCCTCTCGCCTCTCAAAACGCCGAAGTTCTCATTCATCTCCTCCGGCGAGAACACCACCTGTTTCCCCAGCGTCTTCATACCGGTCCACCAGGCCAACGATTCTGCCCATAGGAAAATGGACCGTGCCGAGCCTGAGGCAGGCGCTAAGCAACGCTGACATCCAGGCCCCATGCAAGTTTACCAAAGCCGAATTGTATGACTTGTACAAAAACCTAAAACCAACTAACCCATCTCCTAAATCCACTCCAACCCCAAAGAAGGGGAAAAAACCCAGCAAATCCGTGAACACACCAAGGCAGACTCCTCCATTCTCCTCCAGCTCAAGGACCAGCTCATCAAACAGTGGCGCTAGGCCAGCAGCAAGCCAAGACCACGCCCCCTATTCCACCAAAGCAAGGCCAGGCGAGGATCTGGCTGCAGCTCAGCATTTCGCCGCAGCTCCTCCCTCAGCAATGCCAAGGCCCACAACCCAAGTGGGTGCCTGGCCACCTCCGCTGCCAATTTCGGCCCCACAGCCCACCTTCTTAAGCTCAGGGCCCGCAGCGCAAGCAAACGCTTGGCCGCAATGGCCGGCTCATTCAGCCCCGCCGCCCACCTTTCCGAGTTCAGGGCCGAGGCCCAAGCGTGGACAGGGCCACTCGGGCAACCACCCTCAGCTCCGCAGCCCTACGGCACAGAATTCACAGCACAAACAAGCACTGGGCCTCCGTGGCCTCCTCATTCAGCCCTGCAACCCGCTCCTTCCTGCTCGGGAATTGCAGCCCAGACTAACGCTTGGCCCCACGAGCTGCCAAACATAGTCCCATCCCCAGCCAACCTTCTTTTGCAAGCGAAATCACAATACTCACTCTTCACCGCCACACCCATGCCCATCCCAGCGAATGCTATCGCCGCCGAACCACCACAAGTGGCAAACAATGTCTGCGCTCAAATATTAGCAGGTGCGGATGTTGATCTCTCGCTTCTCCTTTCCCTCCTGCCTACCTCCGAAACTCACCGACAGATAGATTGCGGGGACTTCTCAGTCCCTTTAAAAAAAAAGCAATCCTCAGTCATCCCATATCCTGTCGTTTCCTGAGTTCTCCATAGCCTTTAGTCGTTTTGTATGCTCAGATTGAAAAAGAGCTTTTAGCCATCATGTATGGAAGTGAAAGATTCAGCCAGTACCTTTATGGAAGACAGTAAGAGTAGTCAGACCACAAGCCACTGGAGACAGTGTTCAAAAAGCCTCTTCAGAAAGCCCCACCACATCTGCAGAGGATGTTGATGAAAATCCAGCCCTATGACTTGCAGGTAACCTACAAACCTGGAAAAGAGTTGAAAATAGCAGATATGCTTAGCAGAGCCTACCTGGAGGAACAAACAGAACAACTACTGGACAGAGACTTGGAAGTATACCAATTGTCAGAATGTCTGCCCATGTCGCAAAAGAAATTGAGAGCTGTCAAGGAAGAGCTGCAGATGGTGATGGCAGTAGTCAAAACAGGATGGCCTAAACAAATCAGAACTGTGCTGTCTGCAATAAGGAGGTACTGGACCTTCAAGAAAGAACTGACCCTCTCAAAAGGACTGTTGTTCAAAAATACAAGACTGGTAGTGCCGCAAAGCCTGCAAGCAGAAATGCTGGAGAAAATTCATGAAGCTCATTTAGGAGTGGTGAAGTGCAAAGAGAGAGCGAGAGATTAAAAGGAAAAAAAAATTGAAGATATGGTGTCAAAGTGTGCTGTGTGCAATACCTTCAGAAGGAATAACACCAAAGAACCTCTCGTCAGTCATGACTTACCAAACAGAGTGTGGGCAAAGAGAGGAGTTGACCTCTTTCACTTCAACCAAGCAGACTACCTACTATGTGTGGACTACTTCTCGAAATTTCCTGAAATTGCAAAATTAACACAGACAACAAGCCAACATGTGATTTTCGCAAGACATGGAATTCTGGACGAAGTTGTCTCAGATAACGGACCACAGTTTGTGAGTGCACAATTTAGAATCTTCAGGGATAAATGGGAGTTCAGACACTCAACTTCAAGCCCCAGATATCCTCAGTCGAACGGTCAAAGTGAAAGAGCTATACAGACCATTAAGAATCCGCTCAAGAAAGCACAAGAAAGTCATGGAGACCCGTACATTGCTCTTCTTGAGTACAGGAATACGCCACTTGGAGAAGTGAAGTTGTCTCCTGCACAACTGCTCATGGGCTGCAGACTGAAATCTAGATTGCCAACAGCAAGTAAGTTGTTACAACCACAGCTGCATTAAGGGGTTCAGAAAAGCCTAAAAGTCAGGCAGCTAAAGCAAAAGCTCTACTATGATCGAGAGATCAAGGATTAAGAGACCTACCTGCTCTGAAGGAAGGAGAAAAGGTGAGATTTACAGTTGATAGTCACTTGCAGCCAGCTGTCGTGGTGGCAGAATGGTTAGGCCACCAAAATGTTATTCATGCTAAAGTTCTAAGGACTGTAGTAAAGTAATTTTTTGAGAGTTTAACACCTGTCATTTGGTTTGCTGACATTGAGTTCAAAATTTAAAGTAAGTTGCAAAACCAAAGGTTTGAAAGAAGTTTATTGTAGTGTATCAATGTTGTTCTTTGAAAAAAAAAGGAAGAAGTGATATATGCTGGTTCTTATTATTAATATCTTTGGACTCTTAATCTAGTGAGCCTAAACAGCTAACGAGAGTTACCAACAGATATCACATATCTATTTATATATGTCTTTATTATTATCATAATATATTATTACATCTTATATTAACCATTTGCACACACCAGCATTATCCGATCGGCTCCTCCCGACCGCAGACGCAGGTTTACAAGCCACTTTTTCCTGCGTTTTTTCAGTCAATGTCTTGACTTTTCCTTCTTTATGGGCAACATATTTTCGTACACGATAAAAGCTCCTTGTGTTTTCTCGGTTTGACCGATTTAAGCATTCATAACGCAAAACACTGGCATTTTGAGTTTCTGCTAGTGATTCCTATTGAGAAAAATCCCTTCCTGCCCTCCAGCTGCATTTTGCGCGTCATCAGAATCACGTGATTGCAAACAACCCTTAAGTGATGTCACCGATTAACAATACAGCACATATGTTAGGCTAAATAAATTAGCCTAATTCCAATAACCCATTGACAAAACCTTTACAAAGATATCAAAACTTCCCATCTACACATAAACATGTGATTAAAAGTCAAAACTTTGATAAATAAGAGAGAGTTAGCATACCTCCTCTGAAAACAGTTGAGTTGCTAACGGACTATTTCGAAGACACTAAACCATTTTTATGAAGTAAATATTCAACAGAAGCGTGTCAATTACAACTAAGAAAAGTGTCAGTAACAGTTGTATGTAATATTTATTTGATTTTAGGGACTAAACTGCAGCGAGAGACGGAGTGTTGC
The DNA here is from genome assembly GCF_936440315.1 of Barbus barbus. Taxonomy (NCBI): domain Eukaryota; kingdom Metazoa; phylum Chordata; class Actinopteri; order Cypriniformes; family Cyprinidae; genus Barbus; species Barbus barbus. The sequence goes on from NC_136733.1 coordinate 10,642,240, forward strand.
AGCTGTCAGTTGGAGTGTGTTTCCATGGTAACTCCAGCTCTGCAGCTTTTCTAGACTCAGCGCGTGTCCATCAAAACACGTCACAGTCACGCAGCATTTAAATAAACATTTTAAATAAACATATAGAGCATAAACAACTAATATAATTTTTTTTTTATTTTAATTGTTTTGTGACCCATGACCCATTCATACATGGGTGTGAGCTGCAACCCACACGTGAAAGGATAGTGGGTCAAAATAGCACTTTTATTTTTATTTTAATAGATTTTTATTTTGTTATTTTTTAAGATTTTGTATTGTTTTTACGATCATTCGAACGATTTATTTCCTTTAAAAACGTGCTTGCAGGATTTTATACTAAACCTTTGTTAATAATTATAACTCTCACTATTTTATTCAGTGCTTCAGATTCCTTTTAACTGCAAAACTGTAAAAATTTTAAACATAAATGTAATTATATATCTATATATATATATATATATATATATATAATATATTTATAAAACAAAGATGTCATGTAAGAGCTCAGTAGGACAGACCCTCTGCTTGCCACTGGTGTACCGACAGAGGCCCAGCCACGGCAAACCGCTGGCCGACAGCATTTTTATATTGGTCGGCTCGCCGATGGTGTGCCGACGGTGGTCCAACCGCATTAATCCGCTGAATTTCTGCTGCCCAAAAAACGCTGGTGGACCGCCAGGTAATTTAGATTTTTGGTGCCCTGATAAAGGACACCCCTGTCTTATACCCCTTGTCACAGGAAAAGGACGGCTTAAACCCCCTCCCACCTTGACAATACAAGAGGCACCTGCATACAACAATTTGACCCAATTTAAAAAAACAATTGCCCTAAACCAAAAATTCCCAACACATCAAAAAGATATTTGTGATCAACACGATCAAACGCCTTTTCTTGATCTAGGGAGATCAGGCCAATTTTTGTTTTAAAAACTTTGCAAATATCTAAAACATCCCGTATCAAAAATAAATTGTCCGATATTGTCCTCTCTGAAACACAATATGTTTGATCCCTGTGTACTATTAAATGGAGATACTTTTTTAATCTATTAGCAAGGCATTTGGATAACATTTTATATTCAGTAGTCAATAGAGCTACTGGTCTCCAATTTTTTTAAAAGAAACAAATGATGACAACAATGATAAAACAGCACGTTGACAGGACACAGGCAATATACCATCTTTGTTACATACACAAAAAACTTCACAAAGATCCTTTCCAATACAATGCCAAAACTGTTTATAAAATTGAGGTTGCAACCCATCAATGCCTGGAGATTTTCCTGAATTAAGTTGACCCAAGGCAGCAATTAGTTCTTGATAGGATATATCTGTATCCAAAGCAATCTTTGAGTCCAAATCTATTTGAGGTAAATCATGAAATATTTGTGCAGAAGAATTCTCATCACAATGCTCAGCAGTATAAAGATTTGAATAATAATCCACTGCATGACAACACATCTCTCTAATATCATGTGTCATCTTCCCATCAGGAAGACGCAAGCAGACCATCTGTTTGTGCTTCGCCACCTTACGCTCCAAATTAAAGAAAAAGGCACTTGGAGAATCCATATCTGCAACAGAAATAAAACGAGACCTTACCAAGGCCCCCTTTACTCTCTCATTTAAATAGGATCCCAACTCCATTTTTTTTCTCTGTAGCTTACTACTCAACATAGGATCATATCTTCTAATTAATACTGCCTCTATAGATGATATCTCATTCTCAACAGACTCAATTATTTCCCTTAACATTTTTGTAGATTTGGCAGTGTACTGCAGGCAAAATGTTTTTATATTCACTTTTCCTATATCCCACCACTGTCTTAAGTTTTCAAAACTACTTTTTTTTAGTGCTCCACTGTTGCCAGAAAAGTACCTACAAAATTCTTTATCTTGAAGCAGTCTAATATTAAAATGCCAAAAAGAGGACTTGTTTGAACTCTGAGACTTACTTATTACAACAGACATCAAATTATGGTCTGTAAAACCCATTGGAATAATAGAACAATCAATAATCTGATTACTCAACTCTTTAGACACATACATTCTATCCAAACGAGCAGCAGTAACTCTATTATTATTCACCTTAACCCATGTATATTGCCTCACATTAGGGTGTTTAATCCTCCATATATCCAAAAGATCAGTTGCCCTTATTAACCTTGATAAACAAGATGATGACTGAATATGGGGTTCTTCAGTATTTCAATCGACTGTAAAATTTTCTGTACAGTTCCAATCCACCCAAATATGACATTCCCATCATTAAAACATTTTTTGAACAAATTACTTAACACACCAAAAAACATTAATCTTTCAAACCCTACATTTGGTGCATACACATTGATAAAATAATAAATTTAAATAAATTTAAATAAAAAAACAGCTTTAACTACCAGGAGACGACCATTTATCGGATCTTCTGTACTCAAGACAGTAACCCTTAAATCAGGTGAAAAAAAGAATTGCCACTCCTGCACTCAAATTTGTTTTATGGCTTAACTTATACTGCCCTTTCCACCACATTCCCCACTCAACTTCATTACCTACATCGCTATGTGTTTCTTGAAGATATATAACATGCCATTTTTTCTGCTCTATTATTTCAGATACTAATGCACGCTTGTGCATATCCCTCCCCCCATTTATATTAAGAGAACCTACTCTTAAAACTTCCATATGTAATTTAAAGAGGGAAAAGAGAAAAACAGACAGAAACAGCATAGAGCGAAACACCACGTGATGCATGATATTGATCAACTAAGTCAAATCCGTCTCTTTTTTTCCACTTTTCTGTACTTTCTAATTGCCGTTACATGTTTCTTTCAACGAAACCTTTTCTTTTCACTTAAGACCTCAAAACCCACATTCTTTTGATATGCTGAAACAGACTTCTCAAACTTCTCAATATCAGGAAAGAAATCTATCACATGAACTTGCTTCCCAAAACTATCATCCAGAAAAGCATTAATCTCTTCTAAAGTATACAATGAGGAATCATCTTGTGAGAACTCCTGCGAGTTCACCTCACCACTACACAGAGAATCTCCTTGTGAACATATCTCAAGATCATGCATAGATGAAGTCTCCTCTGACAGGGTTTCATCCATGTCTCATTATATTCTTTATTACATTTTAACTCCATCTGTTGCTCTTTCTCCACCACGCATTCTACACTACAAAAACTAGACTGAATACCGCTAGTGCCCGGTGCAGAAATCAATCCATAGACATCAACGTTTTTAACATCCGGAGAATCAACAATTTCTCTGTTCATATCATTAACCGCAATATTTCTGAAATCAGAAACTGTCACTGTTGTTGTTTTCACTTCATTATTTATTTGAATATTTTCGAGAACAGATACACTGACTTCCGACGCTCTTACCTCAGGAGGACCCTCAAACTCATCCCGAACTCCCTGGGTAGGCCCGAGAACAGGAATAATATAATTCTCTGCTCTCGGAACACTGCCTTCAGTTCCACGTTCTTTAAGCATGCCGTTTATGCCCAACATCACCGCATTCAAAGCACTTCATACTACCGGTTGTTGCATAAATCATATATGTTTTCCCTTCATAATTGACACGAAAGGATATATCCAGCGTTCGCTCCGGAGAATCCAAAATCATGTTTACTTGCCTCCTAAAAGACATCACATGTTTTAGAGCTGGATGTTTGCATCCCAAAGAGATCATTTTAAACGGACTAACGATTTTTCCGAAACGAACCAACTCACGCTCCAACGCTTCATTAAATCGTCATTTACAATAAGACCACTTTCAATTATTGTATTAACAAGATGCTGCACTTTCAAAAAGACCACAACAGCCTTGTTCATACGAGAGGCAGAGGAAATATTTTCGTGACCTACTGCCTCTCCTGTCACCACAAGCACATCCTCTACCATTACCCCATCAGCAGGTACACACCTGAAACCATTGCGTAAGGACAGCGCCTCAACCTGAGACGCTATCCCTCCACGTGAAAACTCGCTTTAACAACAACAAAAAGAAAAAATAAACACTTACGAAACCATGCAGAATCAAGATGAAATAGAAAAAGCACAAAGAGAAGAAATAAGCAAAAAAAAGAAAAGGATAGGTGAAATTCCACCATTCAAACTTCACCCCCCTCACCACTCTCGCACGTGCTAACTCCCAGAATGCCCAGAGAGAGAGAGAGAGAGAGAGAGAGAGAGAGAGAGAGAGAGAGAGAGAGAGAGAGAGAAAAGCACACATATCAGACAAATCATAAAAGCTGTGAAAATGAATCCTAAAAGACGTTTCTGTAAAATCACCAACAACTTCCAGAAAGCTGGGGTGATGCTCTGAGAATTCACTGTCCTCAGGAGACTTTTACACTGAATTACAGGTGCTACACAGCAAGAAGCAAACCTCTGTCCAGCACCAAAAATAGAAAGGCAAGATTAGAGTTTGCAAAAAAGCACAAAGGTGAGCCAGAAGAGTTTCGGAACTGTGTTTATGGACCGATGAGACAAAGATTAACCTTTATCTAAGTGATGGGAAAGCAAAAATGTGGAGAAAAAAGGGAACTGCAATGATCAGGACAATGACCCAAAACACCCAGGCAGTTCAGTCAAGGAATTTATAAGGGCAAAGAAATGGAATGTCTTAGATTGCCCAAGTCAATCTCCAGATTGAACATGAATTTCACAAGCTAGAGAGGAGAGTAAAGGCAGAAACTCCCCAAAACAAGCAACAATTGCATTAAAGGCTGGGGAAAGCATTTCAAAGAATGACACCAAGAGTCTGGTGATGTCTATGGGTCACAGACTCACTGCTGTGATTGTGCATAGGGGATCTGCAACTAAATAATAGCTTTTAATCTTTTATATCTACATTATGTTCAACTGTCCCAATACTTATGCACACATCAATGAGTGGGATGAACTCTAAAAGTGCTGTTCTTTTTATTTAGTAAAACATATGTGTTGAAACGGCTAATAATAAATTGTGACATTCTGTAGTTTTGTCTCATATTCATCTTTTAATCATATTTGCAAATGTCTTGACTCCACAGCCAACAGAACAATTTTGTCTTTACTGTTCCAATACTTATGGAGGGCACTGTATATAAAACAAATATACATAAGAGTGCAAGTAGGTTAACTATTTCTTAAACCCTTTCTCAACAGCCATTATTTGTATCTGTGACAATCTCAAAATTATTTGTATCTATATTCGGATGGATCCGGGTGTCATGGCTCTGGAAGAGAGATAAGGCGAGGACTCAAGTGCAGGAGAATGGTTGGATTTTTAATAATAAAATGAAACAAAAACTGAACAAAAACCACCCCGAAGGGGAAAAACAGGCAGACAGAGAACTGCAGTACATGCAAACACGACTACCAACATCTGACATTAAACAACGAACCAGCACAGGACTGCAGACCACAGAAGACTAAATAGGGAGACAAACGAGGAGGACACAGGTGAAGTCACTGAAACAATAACGAGATAACAAGGAGAGCGGGGTCAGACAATAGACAGGAGAGCACATGGCACAAACCACAAACAACAAGCCATGTGCTCAAACAAACACACAGTGACATCTGGTGGCCAACCAGGGCACACCAGCAGGACCGTGACACAACTCCCCCTTTAAGGAGCAGATTCCAGATGCTCCACACACTAAAACTGAAATCAAAATGTCTGGGAGGGAGGTGGTCCAGAGGCGGATCAGGGGGAGGAATGGTGGGCCAGGCCCATGTAGCGGCAGAGGGTCTGGAGACACCTCTATGCCAGGGTGCCAGGGTGGTGCCGGCAGAGCAGGAGGCCAAGGAGGGGCAGGCAGAGCAGGAGGATCGTGAGCAGACACTGCCGCTGCCTCAAGAGCTTTGTGTGCGGACAATGCTGCCTTGAGGAAATCGTGAACGGGTACAGCCGCCTCGGGAGGAACGTGGGCAGACCCTGCCGCATCGGAAACCTTGTGAGTGGGCACCGCCGCTTCGGAAGCCTTATGAGTGGGTACCGCCGCCTCGGGAGGATCGTGAGCAGGCACCGCTGCTTCGGAAGCCCTGCGAGTGGGCACCGCCGCCTTTGGAACACAGTGAGCGGGCACCGCCACCTCGGAAGCCTTGTGAGCGGGCACCGCCACCTCGGGAGGATCATGAGTGGGCACTGCCGCTTCGGAAGCCTTGTGAGCGGGCACCACCGCCTCGGAAGCCTTGTGTGGCACACCAGCCAACATAGCTGGGGAACGTGCCAGGAGCTCCACAAATTCACCAAAAGTCAGGTGGTCCAGCCCCCTCATCCTCCACCTGTTGAGGGGCTCCTCAAGGGCACTATTGAAGAGGTCCTTGAGGGCTGCATGATTGTACCCCAAACCCACCACCGAACCTCAGGGCAAACTTCCTCACGTCAGTGCCCTGCTGACGGAGAGAGTGTGGATGGTGGATGGTGTGAGCCCATTCTCCGCTGAGTCCTCATTTGGTAAGAGGAGCGCCGTGGAAAAGACGAGGTCAGGGTCCAATTGCAGGTAAGGTGCTCTTTAATCAGAAAACAAAAAGCCAACACGGCAAAAAACAAAACAATAACGGACTGGGATACAAAACGGCAAACCAGAGCAAACACTAGAACTACTATACACATGAAATAACAAATATCAAATAACACAACCAGGCAGAGTAGTGGGAGAGGGGAGACTAAATAGTATGTGGCAATGAGGAACAGCTGCGGGTGTCGTGAGTGTAATAATGATGCGGCATGTGTGAATGATGTGGCAGGTGTATTTGGTTATGGGAAATGAGTTTACAGTTGGATTTTGAAAAGCTTTGAAGTTAAGACCGTTTTTAGGATATTTTTGTGAGTTAGTTGATATAACTCCAGACAAATCTCTGATTTCTGAGAGACGCGCATAGACCCCAACTCGGCTATTGATTTGCGCTCATTTTATTCATATAGCCCAGCCAACACATCCATGTGGGGCCCATAGGGGTTGCAATTTGGCCGATATCTGGGGCCCACATGGCCTAACCAACTGGGACCCAGCTAATTTTGTCCTCAGTTTCCATGGTGGCCCTACATGGGTTAAGCCAGATGGGCTGATGATGGGCCCTTGATGGGCTCCATATAGGCCCCATATGGGTTAACCAGGTAGCTCCCATTTGGTGCCTACATGAGTCCGCCTACATGGGTTAGTGATGGGATCCAGCTAGGTCTTATGTAGGTCTCTTATGGGCCATAACAGGTATTCACATGGGCTAACATATTTGTCTGCTTGGGTTACCTTATTTTACAGTAAACCCCTAAACACAAACATTACATTAAATCCACTAAAATGCTAAAGGTATTCAATAAACAGAAACCAGTACAGTAGTTCATGCTTTTAAGCAAAGTTTATTGAGAATAATTTAAACTATCATACTATCATAACTTGTACATTTATAACTTTATAAAACAACAAGTATCTATAAAAAATATAAAAATAACAAGTATCTATAAAAAATATAAAAATAAAAAAAGAAGTTATTTTTAAGCTTCCTGAAAAACTATATAACTTTTATTCTGAATGCTTTAAGCAAGGTTTCGTTGGAATAATTTGAACATGACCATTAAAACCATTAATTGTATATTTACAACTTTACAAAACATAAGTATTTTAAAGTTAAAGTGAAGCTACTGACAAACATTATTTGGCATAACTTGTATCATTTGTATATTCATATTTGAAAACTCTAAAATGCATTTCACAAACAAACAAACCAACAGCGCAGCTCCTCACTCCTCTGTCCTCGCTCTCACAATGGCCCTTTGAAAAGACAATAAAATAATCAACCACTGTGCCACTTTTTTAGTTAAAACAGATGTTTCTTGTCTTTTTAAAGATTATATTTCCATTTAAAAATCAAGAATATCTTAAGACTTACCCATCTTGCTCACCACTACGTGACTTCGCAGAACAGTTTCCTCCGTCACCGATTAACCACTTTGACACTAACTTTTCTGCCTCTTTTCTGGTAATTTTTCAAGCTTCCTGTAAAACAGAGCAAAGTTAGATTAAATTCCATATTTAAGCCCTTGCAATATAAATAAGCAGCCATCTCCATTTTAATTTTTTTTTCATTAAATACAATAATGGTATTGTATACAATATTCTATAATAAACAAATGATTTCTGTGTAAACAAGGGCACAGGGCAACATTTAAAGGCATAGTTCACACAGAAATTAAATGCCTCATTTAATCACAAATGTAAAAATCTGTCCATCTGAAATTCTTTTAAACAATTATAATTTTTTATCAGGCAAATATAGGTCCTTTTCATTGTCATTACAGTGAAATAACTGAACAAGCATAAGAGCCTGATAAACATGTTTTTAGAAGAAAATTTCAAACGGTTTTTGCATCTGATGTCTTCATTTATTCTTATTTTAGTATCTTCACTTGTATTAGTGTACACTCTAAAAAATGCTGGGTTAAACCAAGTGCTGGGTAAATATTGGATAGAACACATGCCGGGTTGTTTAACCCAACCTTCTGAGCAGTAACCCCACTGCCGGGTCTAAACAACCCAATCGCTGGGTTGTATTTAACCCAGCATTTTTTAAGAGTGTACTTGTTTTTAATAAAGTTTGAATTTTATTATTTATTATAAACTGAGTTTTGTGATCGCTACACCACAAATTAACAGTTACTTATCACTAAAATCATACCTTATACAACCTCAAGCAGTTTGAGCCCCCGAAACTCTTGCTTTCCATGCCAGCCAACAAAATTGAACTCTCTTGATAAGGGGTGGTCCAAAAGGAAGGCCATCATTCAACTTCTGGCTTCATCCACAGTACTCCCTCCAATTTCTGCCACCACAGCAACCTAACGGAAAACAAGATTATCATTATTATGGGAGACAACACAAAATAATTAACCCGAATAATTGCAATTACATTTCCCCCCAAATCGTGCAGCCATAGGTTAAACACCAGAAAAGATGTTGGATCAGCACCTAGAGATGACCTCTACAGCCAGTACACATAGATGAGCCCCAGAGACTGATCCCCAGTGAAGACCCTGTCTCCAAGACGGCCATCTGGACAAGACCACAGGAACCAGATGAGTCCTTTGCACAATCTGATTCTGCTGCAGCATGGAATAACCTGCTGGTTCGTCTGGCCAGAGGAGAACGACACACTATCTCGACACACTATTTCCCTGTTTAATACTGTAAAGCTGCTTTGGCACAATCTGCATTGTAAAGAGCGCTATATAAAATAATGGTGACTTGACTTTTGTTCTACTGTTTGATCTACAGGAATGCATTATAAGGAATGGATTATAAATTTAATGATTTGTGATGGATTATCAACTAATTATGCACCTTCCTTGTTGGTGCGTTCATAGAGTATATCGTATTTTTAATTAATCTCAAAGTGCATACAGCACAAAAACTGGCAGTTAGGGCAAATTCTGGAAACACTTCTTTGATTTAAAAAAAAAAAAAAAGTATTGTGCTTGCAGGTTCATTCTGAGAATCAAACCCTGGTGGCACCAAATCCCATTCAGAGTCACAGATCAGATGGAATTCTGGAAAGAGTGCGCAAAAACAAAGCATAAGCCTGAATCCCCTCATGGTGTTTCTCATCAGAGAGCTTGTCAACTTTGCCAAAATTACTGAAATTTAACACAACAACACAAACAAATTTTTACTGTATTTTATTTCTGTGAAGTCTGTTTTGCCATGCTGCAGATACAGTTCCCAGGGGACTGTAGTGATGCCCTTTTCCAGCTAGCACATGCTAGAGATGAAGATTTGTAATTTGTATTTTTAAAAAGAACATGTTCAACAATTAAAAAGAACATTATAAAGACAAATGCCAATGAGTTATTGTGATCTTTATGGGGTTGTAAAATAATATGATATATAGTGTTGTGCTGCAATTAGATTGTTTTATACAGGTAAAAAATGAAAATAAACCGAACAGTACTACTATTGACAATACAGAAATAATATTTTAAATGAGAATACAGTAATAATATATCCAGCTACTGTAAAATTTACAGCAATCTCTTTACAGTGTAGTTTAGGTGCCTATCCGTTGGCACCTGAACGAGCAGGGGGTAATAATAAAATAATAATAATAAAAGCTGCGAGCATCTTCTGGAGCGGACAGCAGCAAATACCAATAAAGGTACATTTTCTTTCTTTTTCTGAAATCACTCACTGTTATACTGTACATTTGTTTATAACTTTTAAAATATATTAACAAATATATTTAATCATCTTGTAAATGACACTCATAATAGTCTATGTAATTAACGGGTTTAACTTATATGAAGCCTCTTTGTGAGTTGAAGCAGGGATGGGCAAACTTGGTACTGGAGGGCATTGTTACTTTACTTATTACTTTCTGGCAACAGTAATTAGTTACACTACTAGTTACATTACTGTTTCATCACGCCTCACAGAAGTTGAAACTGTGTATCTTCCACATAAAATTCTTCTAGAATGTTACTAATAACATATTTCTGCCTCATCATTTGATCAAAATATTAATACAACACTTCTACTTGAATGTCACTATCAATCTCATTAATTGTCAAGTGTAGCTCTAAACTAATTGTAAGTTCTCCATTAAATATACATTTCATTATGTATTTTATCAAATCACATAAGTTTGTAAGAAACTGTTTGATTTTGCAAAAATATTTTTAATTATATTAATATAATGTATCAAATGCTGATCAGAGGGATGTGGGAGGGATGTAATGCCAGAGTAATGTAAAAGCCACTTACACGGTGTTCAGATCATCTTTTTTCCTGACAAAATCAATATAATGCAATATTTCCATCTGCTGAATGTAAGCTTTTCCATATTCCAAGCTTGCCTGGTGCACTGGGGACATCACATGTATGTGCGAGTCGTGAAAATTATGAAAATAAATATAGGAATTATTTGATTGTTGGATTTTAAATCAGCAGGGTTGAGGCATCAAAAGTAACTAAGCTGTTTTATGGATGGTAACTGTAATATTATTACTGAAATCTTATTAGTAATTAGTTACACTACTAGTTACTGCAAAAAGTAATATTATTAAAGTAACTAAGTTACTAGTAACTAGTTAGTGCCCAACACTGATTAGGACTACTAGAAGGCTACAGGTAGGTGAGTTTTATCAGGGTTGGAGCTAAACTCATTTAATATTTAAACTACAAACAAAAATACTGTACAGTATAACGGTGAGTGATTTCTGAAAAAGAAAGAAAAAAAAAAAAGGAGAGAGAAAATTTTTTTCAAGTTTGCGCCTTTTGTCTGTGGCTTCAAATTTACTGATACACATGTGTGGCTATTCTCTACAAATTCTGCTGTCACGGACGCTCAGTTGTTTTGCACCAAATGTACCTTCATAATACTGGTGCTACTGCCAGGTAGCACTCCCAAAATATACAACAGTTTATCTATGTTGCAAGGTTTATCTGAAATCTTTGTCAAAATTGAGTTATTCACATATTCTTATTCTGTGACAACTTCTTTACATTATGCAATGTTTTTATTTTATTTTTAAGATTTGTACATTTTAGGACTTTTTATTTAGAAAACAAAAAGGTTCTATCTACAAAGTCGAACTCTAACTTGGTTCTATAAGGTTCTATCTGTGAATCAGCCAATCAACACTTCGAGTCAACAACTTTATGTGTCATGTAGCCGGGCTGCTCCGTAATAGCAGGAAAGATTAAAGATTAAACTACAATAAGTACGTGTCTGCAGAATCAATAAGTGTAATTCTCCTTTATTCCACAAAGTGGCACTGTTTAAAACATAATGATGATGTGATTTTTGTGATGTGATGATGATGTGACATGTACTGACTGGCGCCGAACATGGCCGCTTCGGTTTGTTGTTCCTTGGTACTTTTTATGTTTTTGTTTGTTTATCCTGTCTTAAGCAACAACTTTTTCCGATCAGTTTCACTAGAAACTATTGGACATAAGAAATAGCACACCAGATAACCTTTTGCCAACATTTGAACATTCGGACGTTTTACTGGACATTTTAGTTGGAGGAGCTGCGTTTCTATACAAGCGCTCCAGGCGACGCAAGCAAGGGAAGCGAGTTGGTGCGCTCGTGAAAGCCAGACAGCGCGGTTTAAGGACTCCCTTGCAAATAAATCAGATGAACTACAACTCCTCACCCGCACAGAAAAGGACTTTTTAAACTCTTCTGTGCTTTGTTTCACGGAAACCTGGCTGAACGGATCTATCCCAGACAGCGCGCTTCATCTAACGGGCTTCCAGCTGGTCAGAGCAGACTGCATAACCGAGTCGTCGGGGAAAACGAGAGAAGGTGGATTATGTTTTTATATCAATGAAGGCTGGTGTACAGACGTGACAGTTTTAAAGAAGATGTGCTGCCCAAACCTGGAAGCTCTCTTTATTAACTGCAAGCCTTTTTATTCAACGCATGAGTTTTCATCTTTTATTCTGGTGAGTGTGTACATTCCTCCTGACGAGTGTGTGAGCGCCTTACTAGAACTGTTGGCCGACCAAATCACACACACAGAGCAGCATTACCTGGATTCTTTCATGATCATTCTTGGTGATTTGAATAAAGCTAATCTCACTCGCGAACTGCCTAAATATAGACCACACATCACATGCCCCACCAGGGACAGCAATATACTGGACCATTGCTACACTGTTTTAAAGGATGCGTATCACTCTGTCCCCCGTTCAGCACTGGGACTCTCTGATCACTGTTTGGTTCATCTACTACCAGCCTATAGGCAGAAACTTAAATCTGCTAAGCCTGTAGTAAAAACTGTAAAGAGATGGACTGTTGAAGCAGAGCAGGATACAAGGCCTGCTTCGAACTTACTGATTGGAGTGTTTTTGAGGCTGCAGCTACTGATCTGGATGAGCTCACCGACGCCGTGACGTCCTATATTGGTTTCTGTGAGGACATGTGTGTACCCACCAGGACTTGCTTAACATTTAACAACGACAAACCTTGGTTCAGTACAAAATTCAAACAGCTTCGCCAGGCCAAAGAGGGTGCTCACAGGAGTGGGAACAAAGCCTTGTACAAACAGGCCAAATACACACTGAATAGAGAGATAAGAGTGGCAAAGAAAAACTACTCTGAAAAGCTAAAAAAAACAGCTTTCAAGTAACGACTCTACTTCAGTGTGGAAAGGCCTGAAAGCCATCACCAGTTACAAGACCCCTCCCCACAGCACCGAGGCCAATCAACAACTGGCTGAAGACTTGAACAAGTTTTATTGCAGATTTGAAATACAAAAGCCTGGTCTGACACCCCACACCCACTCTGACCGTCTCACAACACAGCCATTAACACCTTCCCCCTCCCCCCTGCTGTTTCTCAGCCTGTAATCAAGATCTGTGAGGAAGATGTAAGCAAAGTCTTCAGGAAACAGAACATTAAGGAAAGCTAAAGGCCCAGACGGTGTCTCTCCAGCCTGCCTCAAAGCCTGTGCTCTCCAGCTATCATCCATCTTCACATTGATCTTCAACAGATCACTGGTGATGTGTGAAGTCCCCTCCTACTTTAAACGTTCCACCATCATCCCTGTACCCAAGAAACCAAAAATCACAGGACATAATGACTACAGACCTGTTGCTTTAACGTCTGTGGTGATGAAGTCATTTGAGAGGCTTGTGTTGGCCCACCTGAAGGACTTTACTGGTCCCTTGCTGGACCCCCTGCAGTTTGCTTACCGAGCAAACAGGCCTGTGGATGATGCAGTCAACATGGGACTGCACTTCATCCTCCAACATCTGGACAAACCAGGGACTTATGCAAGGATCCTGTTTGTGGACTTCAGCTCCGCCTTCAACGCCATCATCCCGGACACCCTTCAGAATAAACTGACACAGCTCTCCATCCCCACCTCCGTCTGTCAGTGGATCACCAGCTTCCTGACAGGCAGGCAGCAGCTAGTGAGGCTGGGAAAACTCACATCCAACACCTGCACCATCAGCACTGGAGCTCCTCAAGGCTGCGTTCTCTCCCCACTGCTCTTCTCCCTCTACATGAACGACTGCACCTCTAAAGACCCCCCTGTCAAACTTCTGAAGTTTGCAGATGACACTACAGTCATCGGCCTTATCCAGGATGGTGACGAGTCTGCTTACAGACAGGAGGTTGATCAGCTAGCTGTCTGGTGCAGTCACAACAACCACGCTCAAAACTGTAGAGATGATAGTGGACTTCAGGAGAAACCCCCCTGCTCTCCCCCCACTCACCATCATGAACAGCACTGTGACTGCAGTGGAGTCATTCAGGTTCCTGGGTGCCACCATCTCCCTGGACCTGAAGTAGGATACTCACGTCGACTCCATCGTGAAAAAGGCTCACCAGAGATTGTACTTTCTTCGTCAACTGAAAAAGTTCAACCTGCCACAGGCGCACATGACACAGTTTTAATCTGCCGTTATTGAGTCGGTCCTGTGCTCTTCTATAACTGTATGGTTTGGGTCAGCCAACAAATCAGATATAAGAAGACTGCAGCGGACTGTTATGTCAGCAGAAAGGATCATTGGTGTCCACCTGCCCAGCCTTCAGGACTTGTACTACTCCAGAGTGAAGAAACGGGTGGTGGGGTGGTGATGGCGCAGTGGATAAGACACATCTCACTTTGGTGTGAGAGACCCGGGTTCGAATCCACCGTGAGACACCAATGTGTCCCTGAGCAAGACACTTAACCCCTAGTTGCTCCTGAGGCGTGCGACCTCTGACATATATAGCAATTGTAAGTCGCTTTGGATAAAAGCGTCAGCTAAATGAATAAATGTAAATGTAAATGTAAAATGTAAACGGGCAGGTAACATCATCACAGACCCTTCTCACCCTGGACACGACCTGTTTGCGCTTCTCCCCTCAGGCAGGCGCTACAGATCTCTAGCACTAGAACATCAAGGCATAAAAACATTTTTTTTTCTCCATGCCAATTCAAGTTTTTTCAATTCAATTCAAGTTTATTTGTATAGCGATTTTTACGATACAAATCGTTGCAAAGCAGCTCTACAGGAATTTAAGTTTCCACAATATATTTATATATTGCAGAACCTTAATATGTTTGACTTATGGCACAATTTGGTAATTCTGTATGTTGTCTGAGCATTGGCATCCTCCGAAGTCCTCTGAGGGGTTGGCATTATCTTTTCCTAGGTGTTCGGTCTTCTCAGATCATTTAAGGGTTGGATCCAGACTGAAGCTTCTGTCATTCCTAGTTACCATGGGATGTTAATCCCGTGGCAGAAACAGAGAAACAAATAGAGACATAATTAGCGTAGCTGCTGTTCCATCTAAGCAAAAATTATTTGTTCAACCCAAGCTAAAGAATAATAATAAATGTACATTTGATCAGATATAACTGCAGTACAAGATTATAAAATGCATTATGTGAATGCTTGGCTAAAGAGATGTGTCTTTAATCTAGATTTAAACAGAGAGAGTGTGTCTGAACCCCGAACGTTATCAGGAAGGCTATTCCAGAGTTTGGGAGCCAAATGTGAAAAGCTCTTCCTCCTTTAGTGGACTTTGCTATCCTAGGTACTACCAAAAGTCCAGAGTTTTGCGACCTTAGGGAGCAGGTTGGATTGTAGCGTGGTAGAAGACAAGTTAGGTACGCAGGAGCTAAACCATTTAGGGCCTTATAGGCAAGTAATAATATTTTGTAAATGATACGGAACTGAATAGGTAGCCAGTGCAGAGACTGTAAAATTGGGGTAATATGATCATATTTTCTTGACCTGGTAAGAACTGACGCTGAATTTTGGACTATCTGTAGCTTGTTTATTGAAGATGCAGGACAACCACCTAGCAGTGCATTACAATAGTCCAGTCTAGAGGTCATGAATGCATGAACTAGCTTTTCTGCATCAGAAACAGGTAGCATGTTTCAAAGCTTGGCAATGTTTCTAAGATGAAAGAATGCTGTTTTTGTAACATGGGAAATATGATTTTCAGAGGACAAGTTGCTGTCTAATATAACACCCAGATTTTTGACTTTAGAAGAAGTGACAGTGTATCCGTCTAGTTGCAAATTGTAATCCAAGAGATTCTGTGTACTGTTTTTTGGTCCAATAAGTAATATCTCTGTCTTATCTGAATTTAATAGGAGGAAATTATTGGTCATCCAATCTTTTAAATTTTTTACACAATCTATTAGCTTAGATAGTTTAGAAGTTTCATCTAGTCTTGTTGAGATATATAGTTGAGTATCATCAGCATAACAATGAAAACTAATCCCGTATTTTCTAATAATATTAACAAGAGGCAACATGTATATTGAAAATAGCAGAGGACCTAGGACAGATCCTTGTGGTACTCCATACTTTAGGCAAGGCAAGGCAAGTTTATTTATATAGCACATTTCATACACAGTGGTAATTCAAAGTGCTTTACATAAAAGAAAGTGAAATAGACATTAAAAATCAATAAAAACATGGAAATAAAAATAATAAAAACAAGGAATTTTAAAATGATATAGAAATTGATTTAAAATAAATTTAAAGAAAATGATTATACATAAAATTAATTGCAGTCAGTTTGGACATATAGCACAGTGCTCATTCAACAAATGCACAGTTAAACAGATGAGTTTTGAGTCTTGATTTAAATGTGGCTAATGTTTTAGCACATCTGATTTCTTCTGGAAGCTGGTTCCAACTGCGGGCCGCATAATAGCTAAAAGCAGAGTCCCCTTGTTTTGTGTGAACCCTTGGTATTTCTAACTGACTCGATCCTAATGATCTGAGTGGTCTGTTCGGTTTATATTCAGTGAGCATATCAGCAATATATTTAGGTCCTGGGCCATTGAGTGACTTATAAACAAGTAAAAGTACTTTAAAATCAATCCTAAATGTAACTGGAAGCCAGTGTAAGGACCTGAGAACTGGTGTGATATGCTCAGATTTTCTGGTTCTAGTCAGAATCCTGGCAGCAGCATTCTGGATGAGCTGCAGTTGTCTAATGGCCTTCTTGGGAAGGCCGGTGAGGAGACCATTACAGTAATCCACCCTGCTGGTGATAAAGGCATGAACAAGTTTCTCCAAGTCTTGACTGGAAACAAAACATCTAATTCTTGCAATGTTTTTGAGATGATAGTATGCTGATTTAGTTACTGCTTTGACATGACTACTGAAACTAAGGTCTGTCTCCAGAATCACCCCAAGATTTCTGACTTGATTTTTAGTTGTTTGACCCCTAGAGTCAAGGTATGCATTCACCTTGAGAATTTCATCTTTGTTTCCAAATGCAATGACTTCAGTTTTCTCCTTGTTTAACTGAAGAAAGTTCTGGCACATCCAACTGTTAATTTCATCAATGCATTGGCAGAGGGAGTCAATGGGGCTGTAGTCATTTGGAGATAAGGCTAGGTAAATCTGGGTATCATCAGCATAGCTGTGATAGGCAATTTGGTTCTTCCTCATTATCTGACTTAGTGGGAGCATATACAGGCTAAACAAGAGCGGTGCAAGAATTGAGCCTTGTGGGACTCCACATGTCATGGCCGTCCACTTAGACTTATGCTCTCCTATACTCACATAATAACCTCTCCCTTCTAAGAATGACCTGAACCATTTGAGTGCCATCCCAGAAAGCCCGACCCAGTTTTCCAGTCTCTCTAGAAGTATGTTATGATCGACAGTGTCAAACGCAGCACTAAGATCTAGTAGTACCAGCACTGATATTTTGCCAGAATCAGAATTGAAGCGAATATCATTTATTATCTTAATGAGTGCTGTCTCTGTGCTGTGATGTGCTCGGAAACCAGATTGAAAATTGTCCAGGTATCCATTTGAGTTTAAGTAGTTGTTCAGCTGATTAAAAACTACCTTTTCAATAATCTTTCCTATGAAAAGAAGATTTGATATGGGTCTATAGTTGCTCAACATGGTGTTATCAAGATTGCGATTTTTGAGAAAGGGCTTAACAACTGCAGTTTTAAGGGAGTTTGGAAAAGTCCCAGAAAGAAGTGAGGCATTCACCACTTCTGAGATCAGCTTCTAAACAGTTAAGCACATTTTTGAAAAAGGATGTGGGAAGTGTGTCAAGATAGCAGGTTGAAGATTTAAGGTGCTGTACTATTTCTTCCAAACTTTGTTATCAATTTTTGTTTTAAAACACACATAGTCACTTCTTTTTGAAATTGCGGTCGAATCTGTGTGACCTCTGCATAACTTGAGGATGTGCCAATCTCCTTTCTGATATTATTGATCTTCTCAGAAAAGAAGGAAGCAAACTCATTGCATTTGCTGTCGGAGAGCATTTCACTGGGAATCTGACTTGGGGGGTTTGTCAGTCTCTCAACAGTCGCAAAAAGAGTGTGAGTGTTGTTTAAGTTACTGTTTATAAGGTTTGAAAAGAAAGTCTGTCTAGCTGTGGCTAGTTCCACATTGAAAGCATGACGGCTGTCTTTATAGATGCTATAGTGAATTTCGAGTTTCGTCTTCCGCCACATCCGCTCAGCTTTAGTCGATACCTATGCAACATATTAGTGTCCTAAGAATCTTTAGAAGTTTGTGCATTGACCCAGGCAAATTACCTATACAAATTATCATGTTCAGAGACAAAGGGTTGTAAAACTTTCCCTCCAAAAATCCAGGACTCCATTGGGTATTTGACACCCCAGAGGTGGGACCTCTTGAGCAGATAAAGCTCCCACTTCAGAGATGCCCGGCAGTCTGCGGTTTTGTTAGATCCTAAGAGGATGTGAGCTAGACATTTTTCTGACCCTCTAAGTTTTTGTGCCAAGCCTTTGCGACCTTGTCTTTCCATTCAACCAAGCTCCTTGGACCTCAGCATGATCTCTTTCTTAGCTCTTTTCCATTCAAAACTTGGAAGAACATTTCTACCTGAGAACATTTTTGGAATTCATCACTCTTCAACCCGGAAGAACGTGATCGGAAGTCCAAAACTTTGAAACCATTAAGACTTTCATCTGAGACTGGTCGGGTCTAGTGTCCGGAATGCAAAGGCAGTGCAAGTATAACATTTAACTAAACGAAACAGAGGTTTAGTATAAGTTATAGACCCCATTATAAATGGCACTGATGGTTTTATTCAGGTGGTTAAATTACTTTCTCCATAACTGCATTCTCTGGTTTTCCTGATGGCTTCATCCATCAACTATCATTTAGCCTTTCCCCATGTATGAGTGATTGTACGTATGTATGTTTGTTTGTTAGACTAGCTTGCGTTAGTGTTTAGTTAATAAAAGTTGTGTGCACAAATTACATGAGTTTCTGACTCTGCCTTGCTTATTAAATGACCCTTTACGATTTTGACCCTTGCTACAATGCTCTAATGCATATTATAATAGGAAAGTATTTTCTGTGGCCAAGGAAATACCCTTACCCTTAGAGTTGATACGAATTTACACTGAATGTTTGCTGGATGGACAGATTAGTTGATGGCAATTTAATTCTGCGACAGTTATTACTGTCAGCCGATATAAATAATTGTAATTAATCATAATTAATCGTAATTACCTATATACAATTCCCTTTTGAGCTTATAAATTGTTACATCGGCAAGATGTGCAAAACGCAAAAACAGAAAGACAAAACAAGGTTTTCAATGAAGAAAGTTAATGAGATTGAACAAGAGGATCAAACAGAACTGTTCTTGGGTGCCATCGAAGAGAAGCAGACTGGAAACAAAGTCGAGATGCAAGTTAATAAAGTGACTGATGCCACGGTGCTGAAGAAAGACAAGTGGACAGAAACACTAAAAGTAAACAAAAAAAGTACTTTCTTTTAAATTGATACGGGAGCAGAGTGCAACGTAATCTCGTACAAAGACTTTCTAGGAGTTGCAGGGAAATCAGTGTCACTGATGTTAGTTTCATATTCTGGCCATAAGACGGAATCAAAGGGTACGACAAAACTCATCTGCCAGTTTAAAAACAATGAAGCTGAGATCGAGTTCCAAAATTGATTTCTGCCCTCCAGCTGCATTTCGCGCCACAGCAATGACATCATGTGCAAACAACCTATTAACTGAATCTAGTTAAAACGTGATATTGGCAAACAATTACTGATAAAAATTGTTCTGTGGTTTCAGGAGTAACACTTCTACAACAGATAAGCTCCAATATATCTACATTTCTGAAGGAAGCTGCTGACAGAGATGTGGGAAACATAGGTAAGCTGAGAAAGATTAAATAACTTTAAACTTTCGTAACTTTTTTTTAACATTAATCACTTCATATGCATTTTTCACTACATATTTGCCTATATCATCATGCATTTGTTACACGTCTTTATTAATGTTATTTTAAGAAGGTTTTGACATCCAAACATGAGTGAGTGATGTTAAAATGTATTTTATTTCTGTGATCAAAGCTACATTTTCAGCATCATTACTCTTCAGTTTTACATGATTATTCAGAAATCATTCTAATATGCTGATTTGCTGCTCAGGAAATATTTCTGATTCGTATTTTGTTTTTTGTGTGTGTGTGTGTGTGTTTTCAGGATTCCTTGATGAACATAAAGTTGAAAATGAACGGTGTTTATTTAAAACAAATATTTACTCTCACTTCTCATCAAAAAATTTATCAGCACATCCGTTTTTTATATTGATAATAATCAGACATGTTTCTTGAACAGCAAATCAACATATCAGAATTTTTTTGAAGGATCATGTGACACTGAAGACTGGAGTAAAGATGCTGACAATTCAGATTTGATCACAGCAATAAATTACAATTTTAACATTCAAATAAAAAACAGTTCTCTTGAATTGTAATATAATTTCACAATGTTTTACTGTTTTTGTTTTGTTTTGTTTTTTTACTACAATAAATGGATCTGTGGTGAGTATGAGAGACTTCTTTCAAAGATGCAAAAAATCCTACTGACCCCAGACTTTTGAACAGTTGTGTAAATTACAGTTATGATGTTCCTCCCACTTCAATAATACTGTGGCATATGTAGACTGTGTCTGTTCCCTGAATACTGAGGACAAATTATATGCTTACTAAGGGATATAGAATAAAATCTGATTGCGATTTTACCAAATTATAGCAAAGTAAGCTAAATAATGTCACAAAACTCTGGACTACTGATAGTACCCAGAATATCAAAGTCCAGTAAAGGAGGTCGAGCTTTTTCACATTTTACTCTTAAACTCTCGAATAGCACTTCTGATAATGTTTGGAGCTAAATCTAGATTAAAAATACATATTTTAGCCAAGCCATTCACATATCACATCTCATAACCTTATACTCTAGAAATAAATGCACATGATCATCTTTTGCCTGAAATAATATGAACAGCGTCAATGCTAATCCTTCTCCTTTTGTTTTCCTGTTTCTCTCTCAGGTTGCCCATCACAGTGTTACTACAGTTTGGATCCAGCCTCACTTGTGGTGACTTCAGATGATGCCAACACTCATGAAGACTCCAGATGATGGCAACTATAGAAGAACATACCAACCTGACAAATATTATGTATTGTAATCATTGCCTTAAAGCAGGGGTACTCAACAGGCGACCCACAGGCCACATCCGTCCCATCTGCATTAATTTTGTGGCCCGCATCATGCTGAAGATTAATGTAGGTTTATTACAATTTGCGCTCAAAATATTAGATTTTTTTTAATTAAATGTATACAATCGCAGTAGTAAAATTGCACTGCTCAATCTCTGCAAGCGATGTAACTAACCTGCAATTAAAAAGCAACACACTGCACGCCCCAACTTAAAAGACAAGCGTTGTCCAACAAAAGAGGACATTTAATAACATGATTCCACATCAATCGAGTGAAATAACTTCATTTTGTGGGCTGATGTGTGGTTTTTGTCACAGAACGAGGCAGATAATATATTCTGTACGGTAATAAAGGCTATGTCGATTAGCATTGGATTGTGAAAATACCAGAGATGGCTTGAAGAACACAGATAAACTATATATTGTTGCGTCGTATCTTTACTGTCGTATAGGCTACTGTTGGATATTTAAATAAATAGCCAGATAGCGAACAGATTCAATCACCCACACAATCTTTTTCATAAATGACAGGATTGTCTGTTAAAGCCCTAATCACACACAGTGACATTCAAATCTATGTTCACGCTGCCGCTGATCCAGAGAGAGCAGTTTACGTATATGAAACATTTTTACAAAGTCTTTTTTTAGTTATTTTTGTGTTACAGACATTCAAATAATCACAGAAGTACTGGAATAAAAGTTAATAGTTCGGATATAAACACTGCTGTCTACAGAAGTGATCAAAATAGAATAAATCAGAAGTGAGGATGCTTCAAATAAATAGTGTCAATTACAACATAATGCCAGCAGGTGGAGACAAGTGACTTAAAATGAGATTTGTTCAAAAAACTTTGATTCATTCAGGAATTAAACAAGTGAAGTCTTTATGAGCAAGTCATGAAGTTATGAGTTATGAATCATTTGTTTAACTTTTAATCAATTCGTTGAATATTGTATTCTATAAATAGACTGCAGCAATTTTCTCTACAAACTCTAGTAAATTGATATTTTTAGTTGTCTGTTTTTTTCAGGATCATGGTGTGTTTGATTGACTGAACGTCAGCGGCAGAGTAGATCCACCGAGGAGCTTTCTGTCCTCCAGTTCAGAAAGGAATGCATGGAGGGTCTGTCCAAAATTGTGAAGAAGATTCAAGAAAAGAGCCCTTTGAAATTCCCAACTGTAAGACAAATGACTTGTCTTAACCCAGCCGTGATGCATTTGGATCCACAATTGTGTCAGGG
This sequence comes from Barbus barbus, assembly GCF_936440315.1. Lineage (NCBI taxonomy): Eukaryota > Metazoa > Chordata > Actinopteri > Cypriniformes > Cyprinidae > Barbus > Barbus barbus. The sequence goes on from NC_136733.1 coordinate 10,664,985, forward strand.
CCAGATGAAGTGTCTAGTCAAAAGGTTTCTTCAAGACAAGCAGTTAGATGGGGTTGCCACAGGTACATAAGAGTAAGTCCTGACGTTAGGCATACAATTTACAAAAGAAACAAATGTACATTTGATTGGATTATTATATATATGTGAGTGCTTTTTCTTTCACTCTTTCTTTAGGTGATCTGATCATTCAGCAATTTTCACAATTGTTGTCCCTGGAGGTGAGGAATGAGAAGTTCCTGTCTTTCAAGCCCCTCGAGAAGAGGATGGATGTGTTTCTCCATCCTTATATAAGTCAGCCCTACCCACAGCTCTCGGCTTTCATCAGAAACCTTCTGCTCCTCTCCCATGGGCAGGCTATGGTGGAGAGGGGCTTCTCTATCAATAAACAAGTAGAAACTTGTAATATCCAAGAGGACACTGTCATTGCACAAAGAGTTGTGTGCGATTACGTGTCCATTCCATGCATGGGGGTGTTACCAAGGTGCCCCTCACACCAGAGCTCCTGTCTTCAGTCACATCAGCAAGGGTGAGGTACAGGATGCATCTTGAAAGTGAACGAAAGAAAAAAGAATCTCAAGCACATAGTCAAAGAAGAATAATGATTGAAGAGGAGTTGGAGCAGCTAAAAAAGACAAGACAGACCATCCAGGAAGTTGCGGAGCATCTGAGCAGGGATGCAGACAAGATGGCCGAGGAGGCTGAGGGCAAACAAGGCAGCAAAATGGCTAAGCTAATCGCAAGTCAAACGCATTGAGAAGAAGCCACAAGCAGAAGTTGACAGAATTTGAGAGCCTGGGCAAAAAAATTGCAACCAAGGCAGCAGAGTTGCGAAGGCTGTAGTGTTCAACACCAAGTTCAAATGTATTTGTTTATTACAAATCAAATGTGTTACGCTGTTGCGTATGTATTAAATATAATTGGTAATTTAAATAAAATGTTTTATTTAATTCAAGTAGCCTACTTGTACATTTTCTAGGGTTCAAAATTTATACAGATTTGACATTTTCCCCTCATACTTCTGTCGGAATGGGTACGAAGTTGGCATTGAATTTCATTTGAAATGGTATTTAAAAGGTCTTAAAAAGCCTTGAATTACATTTAGAGGATCCTGGGGGTATCCTGTTACACCACCAATACAACAAACAATGATTTTTTAGTTATTTTATTATTTATTTACATAATTTCACATATATGGACTCACAAAGTCCAAACATAATGTTACCTCTAAAGACACACAGAAGGTAAAATATTTTGCGTCCAGAAGCTCAAAACAAAGCTGTTAATTACTGTACATAACTTTAAAAAAAAAAGGGAAACACAAACATGACTTTAATTCGGTTTACAAAAGCAGATGACATTTACTAGATAAAAATATCGACATTACCATAACAACAAACCTTACATGCTGAGCGAGCGCCTAGAGTGTGCCACTGAGTGTCCCACCAGAAACAAACCTTACACTACTGTAGTTCCTTTTATTTGAAATTATTAAATTATTGTTCGTTGAAAGTGTTAGTGCCATTAATTTAGACTGATCTATTAAATCAAACGTAGAAAATAGACCAATAACTAACACTAATATTTTGTATGATTCGCTTATGTTTAGTCATACCGTCTTTTCTGGGCCTACAGTATGTAAGGTTTGTTTCTAGTGGGACACTCATTAGTGGCGCACTCTAGGCGCTCGCTCAGAGTTAAATTAACTGTAAACTTCAGCTGCAAAACTGGCTAACTAGCACATTATTTGGAAAGGCAATTTGCAAAGATTCATACTTTTTTTTTTTTTTTTTTTTAAACCCTTATATACACTTCTTCTGTAGATGAAGTTGGATCATGAATGATTTGCGCAAACATAAACACATTTAGGCAGATCGGGATCGGCGCATTCCCTTCAAAAACGAAAGTATCGTTAATCCTCTGCGTCTTCAGTGGCTCAGATGTCGGGAGTAAATGATGACTGCTATATTCATTATTACATCCAACAACAAAACACCTCAATCGCCTAATCGGAGACATCTTGTCTTCCCCTGCACCAGAGTCAACACAATGGCGGACAGCTCTCAGCTCAGCTCACTTAGGGCGGGTCTAAGTTAAGACGGCCTTGACAATCAAATATCGTGGGAGCGGCCTGTGCAGAACTATGTCATTCTGACAGGAATCTCAGAACAGCCTGATTTGGGAAAGGGGATTTTAAAATAGGAAAAAAAAAAAAAAAAAAACACTGGATGGATTTTTATCATTAGAGGATGGATGTGTACACACACTTCCAACACACATTTATGTTTAAACAACTTATAAAGTGAAATGTTGCATCCAATGACCATGTGACGTGACCTGTCTGTCCATGACATTGACTTCAAGATTCAAGATTCAAGAGTTTTATTTGTCACAATTATGCAGAGTATAACCAGCAGTGAAATGTAGGTCAGGTCCGCTCCAAGGACAGTGCAATTATAAAGTAAACAAATATTAAGAGAAGAAAAGTAGAAAAAATAAAATAAAAGAATAAAATAAAATAAAAGATAAGATAAGATAAAAAATATAAATGTGCAGGTCAGTATGTTGTTGACTTAGTAATAAGAGGAATGTGCAAAATAATGTGCAAAAAAGTTGTACAGGGTATTTAAATAGCAGCAATATGAGGTAGAGAAAAATTATGAATAGCTTATTGATATGGTGATATTTACATGGAGTCAAGTGACTTTGGGGGTGGGGGATGTGAGGAACTCAGCTGAGTGCATGGACAAACCATGAAATTACCTTGACAACAAAGACCTCCATTCATTTCACTCTTGCCAAGACCTTTTCTGCGTCAGAACAGCGCATTTCAACATCCTTCCTTGAACTATACCAAACCTGATCTATTCCCTTCTTTTTGTCTTGACCTCTCCTCCTCTCTCCTCTTCATTTCAGGTTTTTATGCACAGAGTGAAAAAAAAAACATTTATCAGCTGTCAGAGTCTGGCAGTTCTGAGTTATGTGAGGCAGAACAGCATAAAATTATCATACACAGGCATGAAATTACAAAATCGCCCAGGGACACCTAAAAAAAATTCATATTTCTTCCCTCCCCACCTACAGCATCAAAAATGATGGAAGGATTGTAAGAGAAGATCTGCAGAATGCATATTTAGCTGTGGTGCTTTAGGGTAATTATTTATTTTATTTATAAAAGACAAAAGCTCTTCAGTTTTTAATACTAACGGTAACACAATGGATTGGAGAACACTATTCACTATTAACTAATTGCTTATTAGCATGCATATTATCAGCATATTGGCTGTTTATTAGTACTTCTAAAGCACATATTAATGCCTTATTCTGCAAGGCCATATTCTAGATCCTTTAACCCTACCCAATTCCTAAACATGTTCCATTAGTGGTGGAAATGGGAAATAATTGCTGAGGGGAACCTAGCTTGGAAAGGATGGGGGGAGTGGTGTGACAATGTCAGCAATATTAGTGAACTGTGTTAGTGAACTATTAGTGAGAAAAAAAAGAAAGAAATAGGAACACAATTTAGGAGCACCTTCTGATCAATGACAAAAATATATATATATATATATATATATATATATATATATATATAAATAAATAAAATAAAATAAAAAATAACCTTCACGAGGGGATTTGCAGGGACAGCTTTGTAATGGCATTTTTCTAACCTTATTAAAGGGGTGGTTGATTGTGATTTCACTTCTTTTAACTTTCAGTCTTGTGCAATGTTGCTGTTTGAGCATAAACAATATCTGCAAATTTACGATGCTGAAGGTTCAATGCAAATGGAGATATTGTCTTTTAAAATGATGGCAGTTTAATGTCTACAGTTACGGCTCATAGGGAAAACAATGAGCTACTTCCCGGGTTGGTGACATCGCAAACCCTGAAATTTACATTAACCCCGCCCCCAGGAACATGCAACAAAGGGAGCGAGGCCATGATGTGCTGCTTTAGAGAAGAGGAATAGTTGTTGCCATGCCGTCAAAACTAGGGGTGCACGAAAATATCTATTTATATATGAATCACAATTCTGTCTAATGGATTCACAAGTTTCAAAATCAATGTTGTAAAGCAGCGGTTCTTAATCCCCTTCCTCGTGCTCTGCTCTGCATCTTTCTCTCTCCCTGTCTCTCTCTCACCTGATTCATATCATCGGCTCGTCAGCTCCATCAATAAACTGTGTTCCAATTATACACTTTATAAAAATGCTACAATGCAATCATGTATTCTACGGTATTAAAGCTTTAATCATGATAAAACCGTCTATTAGAAGCTAACATAAGCAGTAGCATTTACAAATAACAGCGTATCTAAAAGTATGAGACAACAACAAAGAAAAACTTACCATTCTGAAATGTCCTGTAAGAGCCGTGCTTGCACAGGTTCTGTACAATCCTCTTCACTAACATCATCAAGATGGCGCCGCGCATGGCAGCCATTGTGCTTGGCTCTCCAGTTGTTTCAGTGTTTTTGTTCATTTTTCCTGTTTTTTTTGTTTGTCTAACACAATCAGTTTCACCAAGGAAGAACTGCTGAACATTCGTCAGAACACTCCACAAAATCTCCAACCGGTTTTCGATTATTTGGATGTTTTGCTGAACATAGTAGTCGGTGGAGCTGCAGCGCTGTTTAGATGCTTTAGGACGCGTAGACGAGGGAAGCGAGCCGGCGCGCTTGTGAAGCTCAGACAGCGTGGATTTCGAATGCCATTGCCTAGCATCCATCTGGCTAATCTCCGCTCTCTACCCAACAAAATGAACTCCTGCTTTCCCGGCTTAACAAGGACTTTTCAAACTCTGCTGCTCTGTGTTTCACGGAAACCTGGCTGAACGACACCATTCCAGACAGCGAGTTACATCTGCCTAATTTCACGCTGATCAGAGCAGATCACAACGCGGAATCAAAGGGGAAATTGCGCGGCGGCGGGACATGCTTCTACATCAATGAAAGGTGGTGTACAGATGTAACACTGTTAAAGAAGATGTGAAAAAACTCACATCAGAAACTCGCTGATCTGATCACAGACACAGAACAACACCCAGACTCTGTTTTAATCATTCTCGGGGACTTTAATAAAGCAAATCTCTCCGGCGAACTGCCAGAATACAGACAGAATGTTACATGTCCCATCAGAGACAGTAATATATTGGATCACTGTTACACAACAATAAAGGACACATATCACTCTGTCCCACGGGCAGCTTTAGAATCAGAATCAGAAAGAGCTTTATTGCCAAGTGTGTTTGCACACACAAGGCATTTGTCTTGGTGTTAGGAGCTTCCATACATAGTGCAGACAACATATAATTAAGGTGATAAAGAACACTAATAATGAAGAGAATAGACAATAATTAAGAATAACAATAGTAATAAAGAATAAAAATATACAGAAAAGAGACATGACCCTAGACAGAACTGTGAATGTGCATGTGTCCTATGTACAGATGAAGGTTTTATGAGTTATTTACAGATGTACAGTACCGGGGTGTGTTATGTGTTGTTCAGGTGGGATACGGCCTGGGGGAAAAAACTGTTCTTGTGTCTGGCTGTTCTGCCGCTCAGTGATCTGTAGCGCCGGCCAGAGGGCAACAGTACAAAGAGAGAGTGAGCTGGGTGTGAGGGGTCTAGAGTGACTTTCTTAGCCCTTTTCCTCACTCTGGAGGTGTAAAGTTCTTGGAGGCTGGGCAGAGGGGCACCGATAATCCTCTCAGCAGTCCTAACTGTCCGTTGTAGTCTACTGATGTCTGTTTTGGTAGCTGAACCAAACCAAACAGTTATAGAAGAACGTAGGACTGACTCGATGATGGCAGAGTAGAACTGTTTCAGCAGCTCCTGAGGCAGGTTGAACTTCCTTAGCTGGCGGAGGAAATACAGCCTCTGCTGGGCCTTTTTCGCAATAGAGTCAATGTGATTGTCCCACTTCAGGTCCTGGGAGATGGTGGTTCCCAGGAATCTGAATGACTCCACTGCAGTCACAGTGCTGTTCATGATGGTGAGTGGGGGGAGAGCAGGGGGGTTCGTCCTGAAGTCAACTGTCATCTCCACAGTTTTGAGCGTGTTAAGCTCCAGGTTGTTAAGACTGCACCAGACAGCCAGCTGCTCAACTTCCTGTCTGTAAGCAGACTCGTCACCGTCCTTAATGAGGCCTATGACTGTAGTGTCGTCCGCAAACTTCAGGAGCTTGACAGAGGGGTCCTTTGAAGTGCAGTCATTCGTGTAGAGGGAGAAGAGCAGTGGGGAGAGAACGCAACTTTGAGGGGCGCCAGTGCTGATGGTGAGAGCCCTGGATGTGAGTTTGCCCAGCCTCACTAGCTGCTGTCTGTCTGTCAGGAAGCTGGTGATCCACTGACAGACGGAGGAGGGCACAGAGAGCTGTCTCAGTTTGTCTGAGAGAAGGTCAGGTATGATGGTATTGAAGGCCGAGCTGAAGTCCACAAATAAGATCCTTGTATAATTCCCAGGTTTGTCGAGGTGTTGCAGGATGTAATGCAGTCCCATATTGACAGCGTCATCCACAGACCTGTTTGCTCTGTAGGCAAACTGAAGAGGATCCAGCAAGGGTCTAGTGATGTCCTTCAGGTAGGCCAGGACCAGTCTCTCTAGTGACTTCATGACCACAGACGTGAGTGCGACAGGTCTGTAGTCATTAAGTCCAGTGATTTTGGGCTTTTTGGGGGCGGGAATGATGGTGGAGCTTTTGAAGCAGCAGGGAACTTCGCACAGCTCCAGAGATCTGATGAAGATCTGTGTAAAGATGGGGGCCAAATGGTCAGCACAGACCTTTAGACAGGCAGGTGAAATACCATCTGGTCCTGAAGCTTTCCTAGATTTCTGTTTTCTGAAGACCCGGTTCACATCCTCTACACAGACTTTAAACGCAGGTAGAATGGTGGGGGAGGGAGTAAGGGGGGTTGCGGGGGGGGGGGGGGGGGGGGGGTGAATGTGTGAAGTGCAGATCAGAGCGGGTGCTGGGTATCAGTCTGGCCTTTTCAAATCGGCAGTAAAACACATTGAGATCGTCAGTCAGTTGTTGATTCTCCACAGACTGTGGGGGTGGTGTCTTGTACATGGTGATGTTCCTCAGACCAGTCCATACTGACGCTGGATCGTTTTTTGCTGAAAGTTCTTTTTTCAACTTCTCAGAGTAGTTCTTTTTAGCCACTCTGATCTCCTTTGTTAGTCTGTTCCTGGCCTGGTTATACAAGATTTTATCCCCACTTCTGTAAGCGTCCTCTTTGGCCTGACGAAGCTGTTTGAGTTTCCCAGTAAACCACGGTTTATCATTATTGAATGATAAGAATGTCCTGGTGGGGATGCATATATCCTCACAGAAATTGATATGTGATGTTACAGTCTCTGTGAGCTCGTCCAGATCGGTGGCAGCAGCTTCAAAAACATTCCAATCAGTGAGGTCAAAAAAGCTTTTAAATCTTGCTCTGCTTCATTAGTCCATCTTTTAACAGTTCTTAATACAGGTTTAGAAGATTTAAGTTTTTGCCTATAGGTCGGTATGAGATGAACCGAACAGTGATCAGAGAGCCCCAGAGCTGCCCGTGGGACAGAGTGATATGCATCTTTAATTATTGTGTAACAATGATCCTGTCAGGGAACTGTTGTGTGTCTGTCATGTGTTCCTGCCCCTTGTGCCCATATTTGGTTTGTTTCCTGTCCTTGTCATATGTAATCATCAGTTAATTCTTGTCTAGCCGTGTTCGTCTCATTAGCGTGTGTATTTAAGTTCCTGCCTGTTGAGTTTCGTGCTGTCTGGTCTACTCGTTACTCCCCGGTGTTCCTGTCTGTGGTTTGCCCTGCCTTGTCTTGCCCTGCCTTGATGTTATAAAGATTATTATTTGAAGATATATCCTCGTCTGCGTGTTCCTGGTTCCTCCCTCGTGTGTGCACCGTGACAGATCCAATATATTATGGTCTCTGGTGGGACATGTAACGTGCTGTCTGTATTTTGGCAGTTCGCGGGAGAGATTTGCTTTATTAAAATCTCCAAGAATTATTAAAAGAGAGTCCGGGTACCTTTGCTCTGTTTCAGATATTTGTTTGGCCAGCTGTTGCATCGCGGCGCTCACGCACGCGTCCGGACACACATACACATTCACGAGAATGAAGGAGGAAAACTCTCGGGGCGAACAGAACGGTTTACAGTTTATGAAGAAGGCCTCCAAATTTGGAGAACACATCTTCTTCAGAGTTGTTACATCTGAACACCAACCTTCATTTATGTAGAAACATAGTCCACCACTTCTCGTTTTTCCCATTAGCTCCGTGATGCGATCTGATCTGAACAGCTGATATCCCGGCAAATGAAGCACGTTATCCGGGATGGTTTCACTCAGCCAGGTTTCAGTGAAGCACAATGCAGCAGAGTTTGAAAAGTCCTTATTTGTGCGGGTGAGGAGAAGTAGTTCATCCATTTTGTTAGGAAGGGATCGGAGATTCGCTAGATGAATGCTTGGGAGCGCAGTTCGGAAGCCGCGTTCGCGGAGCTTAACCAGTGCGCCGGCGCGCTTTTCCGTCTGAGCACGCGTTTGACTAGGACCGCTGTCCCTCTGACCAAAACATCCAACAAAGCGTCTGAATAATCAAAAACCGGAAAAAAATTGTCCGTAGTGTGTTGCCTTATGTCCAGTAGTTCGTCTCTGGTAAAACTTGCAGTAAGAGAATGACTAAACAAAGAACAAACAAACAAAAACATTAAAAGAACGGGAGCGTTCCACACCACAGCAGCCATACGCGGCGCCATCTCAAGATGTTGAGAGTCCTAACGTTCCTTTAGGACTCTCTGATCACTGTTTGGTTCATCTTATTCCAACCTACAGGCAGAAACTTAAATCTGTTGAACCGGAATTAAGGACTGTAAAGAAATGGACTAATGAAACAGAGCGGGTTTTACAAGCCTGTCTCAACCTTACTGATTTGAGTGTTTTTGAAGCTGCTGATGATCTGGATGAGCTCATGGAGACTAAAGGTAAAGGTAAAGGTATAAAGGTAAATTATGTGAAAAAAAAATAATGTGTTTTTTTTTTTTTTTTTAAACGAAGCATTACCATATGTTAGTCTGCACCCCATAAACACAATCAAGCCTAGAAAAAAAGCAGTCAACCACCATGAAAACAAGGACCGCGGCACATCTGGACGTATTTAAGAACAGAACTTCAATGTTGTTCCTGACTGGCTTACCATAAATAAAGTTCAAATAAACAACTGTACAAAGAACGTTGTATCTGGAAATGTTCCAGCGACAGACACTCCCGGGATCTCCTGACCGTTTAACGCATAAATCGATGATTTAGTGATGTAACCCAACGATGTAAGCCAATCAGCTGACGGGGTTCCCTCAACCACCCGAGGAAAACAACAGATCAGCTGTCGACTCAACTTGAAATGCAAGTAAACAAACAATCTCCATATCTTGCTGAGCTGGGCGAATTAATCTTTAAAAGTAAAGATAGTAAAGTTTTCTGCTTGTGACTTCCTCAAGTTGAATTTAAAGAATTCTTGGAAAACGAGTATTAGAACTTTGGGAACTTCATGCAAACTCCTGAACTGTGTGTGTGTGTGTGTGTGTGTGTGTGCTTAAATAGGTTTAGTTCATGTATTGTGGAATAACAGTTAGAAAATAAACTTTTTTATCATTGATAAAGAATCCTTGTCTCGTGTTGTGAAATTTTCGATACTAAACATCTGCTAAGATCTCATGGTAAAATTATCATTTTGTTTGAAAATATTGTTGGCCACGAATAAGTAAAACAAATTGATAAGACACTAAGTTCGACTATGACGTTGGACGCTGGACGTCTAAGTTGATAAGGTGTAAATTATTTGAATCTGATCAGTTTAAATCACAACAACCCGAATCTATAAGAATTCCCAAAAGGTTAAATGAGAGTTAATTCTTACAGTATTTTGTATTTAAATACATTTAATCTTATTATTTTTGTATTTTCAAAATACATAAAATACTTTTTGCAAATCAGCCTCTTTATTAGACTGCTGATTTCCCGTATCAACTATTTCAGACATGCCACTTTCATGCATGTGAGCTGCAGCTGTATGATGCCATCTATAATTGGGTAATTACATTTTCTGGATTCCTGTTAGGAAATAGGGAATAATACTGCCTTCGTGTGCTATCAAAATTTCCTACTTCCAATTTTAGAAGTCCTGGTTACAAGCTTGTGGCATTCAAGTGTTGGGGAATAACCCAAGGACCGGGTATTATGAACAAAGACCAGGAGTCAGAGATGCAATTAATTAAAGAAAAAATGTACTGAAGAAAATAGTTTGCAGTTTCATCCGCAGAACTCGCGAAGGAGTTTGGTTTATCTGATACACTGGACATTGGCTGTTTGAACGTTTGTCCTGGGACTGTCTGCACTTCTCCCAGTACAGACAGATACTAACACACATACGCAGAGAAACACTTATCTTACTTCAAGTTTGCCTCAGCCCTAAACCTTATCGGGCATGGTTACACACACAATGAGAGCAGCTTCTTAGAGAGTAGAAAGGCAGACTAAAGCCATATTCAACTTATTATCTAACATGTATAAATGTAACTTTGATTAATAATTAAGATTATTATGAAGGTCATTGTAGATCTGCCATCAACTCCTTCAGTCCCCGTGTGGGGTCCAATACCCCAGAATGGTCTACCAAGTGAGGTCACTACAGAAGGTGGAGTGGTGACGCATGATCCCCTGGTGGTAATTAGTCTCCCATAACAACATCAGTTACCTGCGGCCACATGTAAACTTGATGAGGTTGGAAATCTTCCCACAATAGATCGTCAATCTTCTGGGGTTCTCGCATCGTAGTTTTCCTACTGGCAATAATCTCTAAACACAAGTGAAACACATTCAAATGCATCCACGCAGTGACATTATAGACCATCGAGGTGGGGCTATAACACTTACTTTCGAGATGGTCATGTAGTTATTCCATTTTGATAAATGGATTTGTCAGCTAGAAGCATAGCAAAAAAAAAAAAAAACTCTACAAAATTAGCCCAAAAACATGGCACATATTTCTCAACTCCTATGATTACTTCTTCAATGGCTGAAACAATTCTTCCATCAGTCTACAGCCTCTCGCAACCCCTGCAGGCATAATTAAATATCTTTTCCCTTTAAGGACTAAAATGGAACTGAATAACCTACAGAGCACATAGTGCATTGGTGGCCTTCATGGCCTTAGACAACTGTCTTTACCTGTCTTATACAGCTATATTGGCTTTTGGTTAATTTGGTCATATCAGAAAATGAAGTGATAACAAGAAAACCACTCATTAATTCCCTCATTAGAAACCATGTCGGGGTTCAAAACAAACTGGTAGTCTAACTTGAAATAACCCATACATAAGTAAGACCCAGATTAAGCCATCTTTGAAAATGGAAATAAAATAAAACAATAAATATTTCCACTAAAACCTAGAACAGTTCCTAATTTTTCCTTAATAGCCCTTTAAGTTTTACTTTCACCACAAATCCATTTCCAATCATCATAGCCCACATACAGTACTGTTTACAATAACTGAACAGAAACCTAAACTTGTCACATTTGGTCGAAATTACATTGTAAGTATCAAAATGTATAACTTCAAAAATACAACTTGTTTACTTATTGTCATGCATGTATCTTTATATCATGACATTACTATTAATCATACTCAATACCTAATTTTTATTTTAATGCACATCTTCTCACTTATACCGTATTACTGTTCTCTGACTAAATTAACAGCACATTCAGAAGCAAATTCTCAGGACCTTGTGTAACAGTCAATTTGGTCCTCACTGTCTTGTCAGTTATGCTTACAGTTCATCTACCTGATCAAAGTCTTAAAAACCCTTCATTCATTTTTGTCATTTGGCAGTGATACTCAGTGAATCCAAATTTTTATAAACAGCAAAAACAGACAGATTTCACAATCCTATCAAACAATACTATTGCTCAGATCTAAACGGCCAAATATTCATTAAAATACATCTGCTATATTTAATTTCATTAGAATTACTTGTCACTGTATTCCTCCATCAACTGGTTAGCCAGCAGATCCAAAAGTTTGTGTTAACTTATCTCTATTCTACATAACCCCTACTATTGCATCACTCAGACCTTGATGACACAGACACAGACAGTCTTAATGCTTTTGACTTTAACCTATATTACCTAAACTGTATTCCCTCCTTTGTTTTCCCACCAGCCTTCCTTTATGTGAGGGTTCTCTCTGGATAATTTGGTTAGTGACTTAGCCAATGTGTCACTGTTTCTCTGCCGTCAAGTCTAAAATATTTACCTTTACCATTCAAATAACAAAGCATTAAATTTATTAATTTTAGACCCTCAGTTGAATTTAGACATGGGTTTTTAACCCATTATGGACGGCATTCTTCAATTTCACAAATCCAAATCAGATAAACACTCTTAAACATATTAATCCAGAGAGTGATTCAAATCAGCATTATAAAGGGCAAAAGAAGTCGTTATTACCCATAGCAGACAGAGCTGGATAACCAATCCACTTACAGCTCATTCCATATTCGGCATTCTCTTTTCGTTAGATTCACTCAGAATTCTCTATCCAGCGCTCTCTCCATCCTCAATACCATGACTGAGGTGCCCTTGAGCAAGGCACCGAACCCCAAACTGCTCCCCGGGTGCCGCAGCATAAATGGCTGCCCACTGCTCCGGGTGTGTGTTCACAGTGTGTGTGTGTGTGTGTGCACGTTGGATGGGTTAAATGCAGAGCACGAATTTCCGAGTATGGGTCACCAGACTTGGCAGTATGTAACTAAAAAATAAAAAAATAAAAAAAATTACCGACTTCTGTAAAGCCATTTCACTTAACCCATCTGTAATGATAAAACACTCATTCCAGATGTTAGTGTCAGTCCTCTGTCGTGTGTGTCATGTGTTCCCGCCTCTTGTGTCCATATTTGGTTTGTTTCCTGTCCTTGTTACATGTGATTATTAGTTAATCCTTGTCCAGCCGCGTTTGTTTCGTTATCTATGATTTACCTGTGTATTTATAGTCCTGTCTGTTCAGTTTGATTTTGTCTGGTCTACTCGTTACTTCCTGTCTGTCAGCCTTACCTTGTCTTGCCCTGTCTTGTTTGGAGTTATTAAAGACTGTATTTTGAGTTTACTCCTCGTCTGCGTGTTCCTCGTTCCTCCCTGCTGTGTGCACCGTGATAGTTAGTGACATACACAAAACAGGAAAATCGTCCCCCCAAAACAGAGTAGTCATCCTCATGCATGCATATATACTAGACACATGAATGTTGAAACAGCTCCAATTCAAGGTTTGCTTTTTGTGCCAAATCGGAAGTATTTAAACTTAACATTTTACTATCAGTTTTACCTAGTTTGTACATAGTCTCTTAGTTTGCCTGTTCATTGAGTATTTTTATTTTGAGAAAATCACTGGAATGTTTTGGCCTTGATATCATTGCTTTGTTTTGGTTATTCCTGTTTAGCTGGCTGATAAGAGGCAGAGCACCATCCCTACCTCTACTCCAGCAGTCTCTCTCTCTTACTGTGCAAATTATCTTTTGACAGTCTCACCAAACTTTTAATTTAGACAGACTATAATATTAAATTTATTACAAAATATATCCATTCATCATTCACCAAAGTTCCAGATGTCAAAGTTTCTATTTCAGATCTCAGACTATTTAAAGTAAAATATGCTATGAGCAGTTCTTAAAATAATGTATCTCAAATGCTTAATTCCCTTAACCTTGTTATCCAAATCGTCTCTTGATTCAGCAAAAACAGTCTTCATTTTTAGCCACCACCATGTCTTGCAATTATCCTATGCCATGCCTTATGACTTGCATGGGTAAAAACTATAGAAATATTAGTTCAATATCATCTCAGCCTCATAGATTCAGGGATTCATCGTAACTCTGCATGTGAGACCTTTTTTTATATACAGTTATTGCCAATAAAGCAACCAACATCATGCTACTGAAATAAAGAAACTGTCTCAAAATAATGGCTGTCATCGCATGGTCTCAGATGGTTCTTGAAAGCCCTTTGCCATTAACTCTTTATAAATAAGCTCCTTTTCCTCAGGATGTGATCCCCTGGCATAGTTGCATAAAGTTGTGGATGCTTGTCACAATGAAAAACAAGCCATCAAGGAATGCGGTTGCTGGTGATCAGGTCTGGAGGAGTTCACATTTTCGAGGCAGATTGCTGTAACTTATTACAGTTCCCCCCTTATCGGTGCTTTTAGGCCTATCAAGCATCCGCTCAACTCCACTACCATCTCACATACAACCACCTCCCTTCTGGGCAGGTGCCCAGTGGCGGTGACCCCCTGCCCTAGGTTGTCCTCCCCTGGCCAAAAGAGGATCTTACCCATCATTAAGAAATCACTTCATGCACACTGGTAACCGCTCTTTCCCGTTGCAACATCCTCGACAGTTTTCTTCTAGAATCCGGTATTTTCTGCAGCTGAGGAAAGGTGCACTCAAGAACCATGAGAGCCATTGACACCACCTACTAGTGTTAAAAGATTGAGACAGGTTAATCAGGGCAGTATTTAATTACTCATTTCAATTGGATATCTTCAAACCATCATGCTGAGATTACTCAGTGAATTTAGATATCACACCCATCCATTCATTGTAATGTTCTGCTACTTCTCTAGCCGGAGCCATCGAGCCCTGTATGATGATGGAGACTAAAAATAAGACAGAAGTTACTGGTCATAGAACAAGCAGCAATACATCTTTTTGACTTTTCAAAATCATTACTCCTATAACTCAGTGTCTGTATTGTGATTTTAAAGACTTCATGTTTCTTCAACAATAGCTCCTAAATTGTTATTCATTATTTTTACAATCTCTTATTTCTTAAATGCATTGGGCAGTTGAAACATTTAACTACTAATTGCCCTCTTAATGCATAAGATCTGAAGTCCTTGTATCATGTCCTTCAACATCTCTATGATTTGACTGAAACACTGTGCTTTACTATAAATAGCTTATCGCTTAAGACACAGGCTCAGATAACAGCATTTTAGCTGACTTTGAATGAGAGAGGGAACTGCTATTCAGGACTGGTAGCAATGCATTTTCATTAACTTTTAACATAATTTCATAGTACTATTGCTTTATACTAGCCCAACTTAAAACTTGTCAGAAATGACATGCATTTCTTTATCTTTGTCTTTTTACTTTATATTTGCAATTCAAAAGTTACTTAACTTTAGTTCTTTTGCAGTCCATGTTTACATCAACTTGTACTTAACCATTCACTTTGGAAAATTCAACAATGTTTTTAAATCTGTCAGGGTTTATCTGACCCAGATATGTTACATCGGGTCGTGCTAGCTGTGCTTTCTTCAAATTAACTTTGAAACCCCAGTTTATGTTACTTCTTTACAACATTATCATGTCATATCTCTCTCTCTCCTAGCGTTTATCCCGTAATGCGGGGTCCGCTTTTCGGCAGATTGCTCTCCATTTCTTCCGATCGAGGGCATCCTCGGGGGCGACATTGTCATGTTTCATGTCTTCCTTTATCCGATCCATCCATCGCTTCTTTGGTCTTCCACGGGGTCGCTTTCCTTCCATGTTGAGACACAGGGCCCTCTTCGCTATTGACTCTTCCCCACTCCTGACTACATGGCCATACCATCGGAGTCGCGCTTCCCTCATCTTCTCCATAATCGGTGCTACTCCCATGGTCTTTCTTACGTCTTCATTCGTTACTCGGTCCCATCTGGTCAGCCCTAGCGTCCACCTAAGCATCCGCATCTCCATTACATGAAGGGCCTGTTCGTGCCTGTTGGTCGCAGGCCAACACTCCGCTCCATATAAGGAGACTGGACGGACGATGGTCTTATAGATCTTTGCCTTGAGATGTTTGGGCATACTTTTATCGCAGAGGACGCCGGTGACTTGGCGCCATTTCAACCAGGCAGCGTTGACTCGGGACCTGACATCTAGGAGGCTGTCGCCATCGGCCGAAAGGGTGGAGCCGAGGTACCTGAATTGGGTGGCCTTCTTCAGATCTATACCGTCGATACTGATGGTATCACTAGTCTGGCGGGGGGCACTTTCCATGTACTCCGTCTTACCGATGTTAAGCCGTAGGCCATTCTGGTCCAGGCGGTCTTTCCACCATTGCGTGTACTCTTGGAGGTTTTGCCGCTCACTATCAGCAAGGAATATATCGTCCGCGTAAAGTAGTGTCCAGGGATGTGGTGCCTGCAGATCTACAGTCGCCGCGTCCATACAAGTGATGAAGAGCAGTGGCGAAAGGGCCGATCCTTGGTGTACTCCAACGTTGATGGCGAACGGTGGTGACATCCCAGCAGGGCAGCGGACAACACTCGTAACGTTTTGATAGAGTATTTGGACCCAATTAATATAGGCCTCGGGGACAGAGTGGGATCGGAGGGAGGCCCAGATAAGTTCGTGGGGTACACGATCGAAAGCCTTCTCTAGGTCCAGGAAGGCCATGTGGATGGGCTTGTTCTTTTCCCGGTGCTTTTCCATCAGCAGGCGGACAGCGTGGATAGCGTCCGTGGTTCCGAGTCCCTTGACAAAGCTGCATTGATTGGGGCTGATGTTGATAATGCCACGTAGGCGGCTGTCCAGGACGCGTTCAAAGATCTTCATGGTGTGACTCAGGAGTCGGATTGGGCGGTAGTTTTTACATTCAGAAACGTCGCCCTTGCCTTTATAAATCGGCACCGTGGTGCTGGCCGTCCAGGCCTGCGGTGCCCTGTTCTCTACGATGATCTTATTGAACAGGGCAGCCAGGATCACTGCTCCACGATGCCCCATCAACTTCCAGACATCAACTGGGATGTCATCTGGCCCAGTAGCTTTGCCATTCTTCATTCTCTTCACAGCCTTCATGACTTCGGCGGTAGTGACTAGAGGTACAGGTCCACAGATGGGGTCAGGGCTGTGAATCGGTGGATGTGGGAATTCCTCATTTGAGATGATGGTGAAATACTCATTCCAACGGGCGAGTATGGCAGGAGGGTCGCGTAATACTAGCCCCTCAGCACTCTTGATGTGCTTCACTTGACCAATGGCTTGGGTCGATTTGTGCCGCGAGTTTGCGATGCGGTAGATCATTTTCTCCCCTTCGGGTGTGCCTAATTGCTCGTACAGATCATGGTAGTACTCAGCTTTCGCCGTAGCCACTACCCGTTTCGCAGCCAACTTGAGTGTCCGGTAGTTTTGGCAGTGGGCGTCCAGGCTTGTGCAGTGCCATAGCTTATACGCCAGCTTCTTGGCCTTAATTGCAGTCTGGACCTCCTCACCCCACCACCAGACTTGCTTATCCATGTATCGCCGCCCTGGCTTTGTTAAGCCGAGAATGTCAGAGGCAGCGGCCTGTATGCGGCAGATGATATCGTCCCAGAACCTGTCGACTGGCTGGTCGAGGTTGATGTTAAGTGATTGAAGGGCCACTTCGAGTTGTTGCTTATGTTCGGGTAGCCTCCACCACTTGAGGTGCTCAGGGCCGGTCACTCTCATTTGGGTTTGCCGATGGAGCTTGAGTTGGAGGTCGAGGACAAGTGGCCGATGTTGGGGGCCGATGGTATCTGATGGAATCACCTTGGAATCGAGTGCCAGCTTCAGGTCACGCCGTCGAATCATCCAGTAGTCGATCTGGGTTGTGTGGCCGCCACTGATGTAGGTGGCCAGGTGGCTCGGTCTCTTCCTGAAGAAGGTGTTAACAACGACGAGATCACGGGCTTCGGCGCAATCCAGAATGCGACTTCCCTCGTCGTTACGTGTGCCTAGTCCCTGGCCTCCATGAACTTGTTCGTATCCTTTGCGCTCTTTACCAACATGGCCATTAAGGTCTCCTCCGACCAGGACGTGCTCTTCTGGGGTGACCATCTGGAGGTGCGTGCCAAGGCTCTCCCAGAACTCGTCCTTCTCCTGATCAGTGCAGCCTACTTGAGGGGCGTAGCATGAGACGACTCTAAGGATGGTTGGGCCAGAAACAATCTTGACTGAGATTAGGCGATCAGAGATGTTGTCGACTTCAGATACGCTGTCTCGTAGTTGCTGGCAGACGGCCACGGCAACTCCATTTTGACTTGACTTGACACCGTGATAGATAAGCTTGTACCCTTCTCCAATATACCTTGCCTTACTCCCTTTCCATTTGGTCATTATCATGTCATATGCAAACAATAATTTTTCATTCGAAATTGGCATTTGGCTGAGATGCTGAGTGGCTGAGTTTTTGCAGTCTGACAATAAAATTTGTATTTTGCCCAAACATCAGTAAATATAGAAATTACAAATTTCCACTCATAACACGTCTCTGTTACTTTTACAGCTTAAGCCAGAGTCATGGTGGAGGCCAGCATGAGATAAAAACGACTGCTTCATTGCAGTCAAACGCAATCTCATATTTCTAGCACAGTTGAAAACAAAATTTTAGCTCTTTCGGGGTTGTTCCTTATGCATCCCAGATCAATCAATCCTTTCCCTTAAATTTCTGACTGCAATGTTGAACCTAATTTCCTGTCTTTGCACCTCCTCTTCCCTTTCTGCATTGTCTCTGCATGGGAGAGGTGGGTCTCTAATGAGCTCTGATTAATCTAATTTCATCTTTTTCTTTTGAACTACTTTTGCACTTTAATTTGTCATTTAAAACATACCTGTGACATTATTTGACCTGTATATTTGATTATTTTCATATTTCCATAAAGTTTGATCACTTTTCTGTCCGATGTGAACTCGAAGCACATGCTAATTACATTGCACTTTACATTCATGTTACAGAAATGAAAAAGGGCGAATTCGCATCATATATACATACTCATGTCTTATCAGGTATGCTGTTTCGTTATGTTGTTAAAATAATTTAATTGTCTGAATGTTTTCTTTCTCTCTGCCCTTTCTGCATTGTCTCTGCATGGGAGAGAAATGAAAAAGGGTGATTTCACACCATATATACATACTCTTATGTCTTATCAGAGAGTAAAAGAAGAGTCTAACTGTCAGCTGATGTCCATGTGGTTATTTTATCAAAAACACAGCGCAGACTACAATAGCGCAGACTACCGGTTACAATAGCTCTAAAAAGGAAACTTCCAGTTTCCACAGACCAGTTTCAATTCAGATTAATAGTCCACTACCCCAGGGGTGTCACTCCACCAGTTTCAAGACGATCTGATGTCGCATTGCAAAACAAAAGCCCTCCAAAAACTTATACATGACCAGTTTTGTCTTTGATTTAGATGGCTCTAAAACGAAACTCCCTGTTTCCACAGACAAGTTTCAATTCAGATTAATCGTCCACTACCCCAGTGTGTCACTCAGCCAGTTTCAAGACGGTCTGATTTTGCATTACATAATAAAAGCCCCCAAATCTCATATTCTACCTGTTCTGCCTGTGATTTTGGATAGCTCTAAAAAGGAAACTCCCTGTTTCCACAGAACAATTTAATTTCATATTAATAGTCAGTGGACTATTAATCTGAAATGAAATTGTTAATCTGAAACTATTAATCTGAACTGTTTCAAGACGATCTGATGTTGAATTACAAAATGAAAGCCCTCCAAAAACTTTCATATAACCTGTATTTCCCATATTTCAGATAGCTTTAAAAAAGAAATTCCTGGTTTCCATAAAGTAGTTTTACTTCAGATTGATGGTTCACCATCACATAGTTTCAAGCCCCCAATTTCATGACTGTCTAATGTTGCATTATATAATAAAAGCTCTCTATATGTCATATATACAGGTCCTTTTCAAAAAATTAGCATATTGTGATAAAGTTCATTATTTTCTGTAATGTACAGATAAACATTAGACTTTCATATATTTTAGATTCATTACAACACAACTGAAGTAGTTCAAGCCTTTTATTGTTTTAATATTGATGATTTTGGCATACAGCTCATGAAAACCCAAAATTCCTATCTCAAAAAATTAGCATACCATGAAAAGGTTCTCTAAACGAGCTATTAACCTAATCATCTGAATCAACTAATTAACTCTAAACACCTGCAAAAGATTCCTGAGGCTTTTAAAAACTCCCAGCCTGGTTCATTACTCAAAACCGCAATCATGGGTAAGACTGCCGACCTGACTGCTGTCCAGAAGGCCATCATTGACACCCTCAAGCAAGAGGGTAAGACACAGAAAGACATTTCTGAACGAATAGGCTGTTCCCAGAGTGCTGTATCAAGGCACCTCAGTGGGAAGTCTGTGGGAAGGAAAAAGTGTGGCAGAAAACGCAGCACAACGAGAAGAGGTGACCGGACCCTGAGGAAGATTGTGGAGAAGGACCGATTCCAGACCTTGGGGGACCTGCGGAAGCAGTGGACTGAGTCTGGAGTAGAAACATCCAGAGCCACCGTGTACAGGCGTGTGCAGGAAATGGGCTACAGGTGCCGCATTCCCCAGGTCAAGCCACTTTTGAACCAGAAACAGCGGCAGAAGCGCCTGACCTGGGCTACAGAGAAGCAGCACTGGCCTGTTGCTCAGTGGTCCAAAGTACTTTTTTCGGATGAAAGCAAATTTTGCATGTCATTCGGAAATCAAGGTGCCAGAGTCTGGAGGAAGACTGGGGAGAGGGAAATGCCAAAATGCCTGAAGTCCAGTGTCAAGTACCCACAGTCAGTGATGGTCTGGGGTGCCATGTCAGCTGCTGGTGTTGGTCCACTGTGTTTTATCAAGGGCAGGGTCAATGCAGCTAGCTATCAGGAGATTTTGGAGCACTTCATGCTTCTATCTGCTGAAAAGCTTTATGGAGATGATTTCATTTTTCAGCACGACCTGGCACCTGCTCACAGTGCCAAAACCACTGGTAAATGGTTTACTGACCATGGTATTACTGTGCTCAATTGGCCTGCCAACTCTCCTGACCTGAACCCCATAGAGAATCTGTGGGATATTGTGAAGAGAAAGTTGAGAGACGCAAGACCCAACACTCTGGATGAGCTTAAGGCCGCTATCGAAGCATCCTGGGCCTCCATAACACCTCAGCAGTGCCACAGGCTGATTGCCTCCATGCCACGCCGCATTGAAGCAGTCATTTCTGCAAAAGGATTCCCGACCAAGTATTGAGTGCATAACTGAACATAATTATTTGAAGGTTGACTTTTTTTGTATTAAAAACACTTTTCTTTTATTGGTCGGATGAAATATGCTAATTTTTTGAGATAGGAATTTTGGGTTTTCATTTCACTTCAGATTGATAACACACCACCCCAGAGTGTCACTTATGCAATGTCAGAACTATATGATGTGTAATTCCAAAATGAAAGACTTCCAAAAACTCAAATCAATTCGGTTTTGTCTGTGATTTAAGATTGGTATATAAAAGAATATTCTAATTTCCACAGACTAGTTTCCCCTCAGATTAAGAGTACACTTTCTCACGTTGTAACTCACACCATTTCAGAATTGTCTGATGTTGAATTCCAAAATAAGAGCCTGCCAAAACTTGTATATACGCTGTTTTGTCTACGCAGTCCTAAAGTATTGTACAGGTGCATCTCAGAAAATTAGAATATGGTGAAAAAGTTAATTTAGTCTTGTAACTTATTTCAAAAAGTTAAACTTTCATATATTTTAGATTAATTACATGTAAAGTAAAACGCTTACAGCTAATGAAAGTCAAAAATCAGTATCTCAAAATATTAGAATATTTACATTTGAGTTTCAATAAATGACCATCCATACAGTATAAATTCTGGGTAGCCCTTGTTCTTTGAAACCACAATAACGGGGAACGCTGCTGACTTGGCAAAGGTCCAGAAGACGATCATTGACACCCTCCACAAAGAGGGTAAGTCACAGAGGGTCATTACTGAAAGGTGTGGCTGTTCAAGGAGTGCTGTATCAAAGCATATTAAATGCAAATTTGACTGGAAGGAAGAAACTGGGTAGGAAAATGTGCACAAGCAACAGGGATGACCGCACGCTTGAGAATACTGTCAAGCAAAGCTGATTCAAACACTTGAGAGAGCTTCACAAGAAGTGAACTGAAGCTGGAGTCAGTGCATCAAGAGTCACCACGCTCAGACATCTTCAGGAAAAGGGCTACCAAGCCACTTCTGAAACAGAAACATCATCAGAAGCATCTTACCTGGGCTAAGGAGAAAAAGAACTGGACTGTTTCTCAGTGGTCCAAAGTCCTCTTTTCAGATAAATGTACATTTTGCTTTTCATTTGGAAATCAAGGTCTGGAGTCTGGAGAAAAACTGGAGAGGCACAGAATCCAAGCTGCTTGAAGTCCAGTGTGAAGTTTCCGAAGTCAGTGATGGTTTGGGGTGCCGTGATGTCTGCTGGTGTTGATCCATTGTTTTTTTTTTCAAGTCCAAAGTCAATGCAGCCATCTACCAGGAGATTTTAGAGCACTTTATGCTTCCATCTGCTGACAAGCTTTACAGAGATGCTGATTTCCTTTTCCAGCAGGACTTTAGCAAAACCACTTCCAAGTGCTTTGCTGACCATGATATTACTGTGCTTGATTGGCCAACCAACATGCCTGACTTGAACCCCATATGGAATCTATGGGATATTTTCAAGAGAAAGATGAGAAACTGTCAATCCAACAATCCAGACGAGCTGAAGGCTCAATAGTGCCTCAGCAGTGCCACAGGCTGATCGCTTCCATGCCACACCTCACTGATGCTGGAATTTGTGCTAAAGGTGCCCCGACCAAGTATTGAGTGCATAAATGAACATACTTTAAAGAACTTGAACTTTTCTGTTTTGAAAATCCTTTTTTGATTGATCTTAGGAAATATTCTAATATTCTGAGATACTGATTTTTGACTTTCATGAGCTGTAAGATCTAATCATCAAAATTAAAACAAAAAAAACTTTTGAAGTGTTTTACTTGTAATGAATGTAATGAATGTAATGAATCTAAAATATATGAAAGTTTCACTTTTTGAAATAAGTAACAAGAAAAAATTAACTTTTTCACCATATTCTAATTTTCTGAGATGCACCTGTAAATGATACTATGAGAAGGCATACTATCAGTCTGAAGTTAATGTAGTCTTTGTAAACAAGGAGATACTATTTTCTACTTATCTGAATCATTAGAAAGTCCTGAAATTGTGTGAGTGATATTCTGAGGTGATGTACTATCAGTCTGAAGTGAAAATGGTTTGTGGAAAGTTTCCATTTTATACAAATCTAAACTGTTATACAAAACATTTTATGAGTTTTTGAAGGACTTCAATTTGTAATATTGCACCAGATAATCCTGACATTGTGGGAGCGACACTGTGGAGGTGTACTGGTTATCTGAACTGAAAGTGGTGGAAACAGGGAGTTTTCTTTTTAAACCAATCCAAATAGATACACTCTAAAATATGTTGGGTTAAATACAACCCAGCGCTGGGTAAAATATGGACGAACCCAGCGATTGGGTTACTGCCCAGAAGGTTGGGTTAAACATTTAACCCGATTGTTGGTTGAAAACAACCCAGCATGTGTTCTGTCCAATAATTACCCAGCACTTGTTTGTATTTAACCCAGCATTTTTTAGAGTGTAGACAAAGCAGCTTAAATATGAGCTTTTAGGGGGCTTCTATTTTGGAATTATACATAAAATAGTTCTGACACTGTGTGAGTGACTCTCTGAACAGGTGTACTATCACTCCGAAGTGAAAGTGGTCTGTGGAAACGGAGTTTAATTTTTATACCAATCAGAATTGACAGACAAAATACTATTTTCAGGGCTTTTATTGTGTAATGCATCAGATCGTCCTGAAATCTGTTGAGTGTCACCCTGTGGTAGTGGACTATTAATCTGAATTGAAACTGGTCTGTGGAAACAGGGAGTTTCCTCTTTAGAACTATTCAAAATTACAGGCTGAACAGGTAGAATATATGTTTTGGAGGGCTTTTATTTTGTAATACAACATCAGACAGTGCTGAAACTGGCTGATTGATACACTGGGGTAATGGGCTGTCAATCTGAATTGAAACTGGTCTGTGGCAAAAGGGAGTTTATTTTTTATAGCTATCCAAAATCACAGGCAGAACAGGTAGAATATGAGATTTTGGGGGCTTTTATTATGTAATGCAACATCAGACAGTCCTGAAACTGGCTGAGTGATACACTAGGGAAGTGGACTGTCAATCTGAATTGAAATTGAAATCTGATTTTGGAATTTATTTTGTAATATGAACTCAGACAGTCCTGACATTGGGCAAATAACATTCTGGAGTGGTGTACTGTTAATCAAAAGTGGAAACAGGGAGTTTTCTTTTTATAACTAAGTGAATTTACAGATAAATGTGTTTATATGCAAGTTCATGAAAGGCTTTTATTTTGTTGTTTCCCATCAGCCAGTTATTTTCATATTATTTGGGAATTCTACATTTAATATTACTCAACATTTGAAGTCATTTTCATTTTATCAGACCGTTTTTTAAATATTTGTATTATTTAAAATGTATTTATTTATTCGTTCATCCATTCATTTATTCATTATTGACAGAGAAACTGCCTTAATAAATGAATGCTAGAGATCGCTTTTCCTTTGAACTGAGTTTTTACATGCTATACCACAGCGCCTAGTATAAGCGCGCACCACAAAATAATGTGGCGTCTAGAATGACCGTGTTTTTCAAAGTGGAGGCTGGCCTGACCGCAGTGATGACAAGGGGGTGAGTAAATTATCTGTAAATTTTTTTGTTCTAGAAATGAACTACTCCTTTAATGTGAATTGGAATTCCATCAGAGTGGAGTTGACTGTCACCTACTTACTGTCGCATATTCTCTATTTTGTTATACTATTAAGTTCTTGTTTTTATTTTCCAGTTTCCTGCGTAATTGTGTAGTCCTTTGTTATTTTATTATGTACTGCTTTACCGTATCACAGTGTTGGCAAGTCTTACAGATTTTCTTTGAAACATTGCTGTGACACAGAGTCCTCACAGAAGTCCTTATTTTATATAATTGGTTAAATATAAGCTTTGTGCAACACTTCTTTACATTATGCAAACTTGACATGTATTAACTTTTTT
Organism: Barbus barbus; assembly: GCF_936440315.1. Lineage (NCBI taxonomy): Eukaryota > Metazoa > Chordata > Actinopteri > Cypriniformes > Cyprinidae > Barbus > Barbus barbus. Next base: position 10,689,993 of record NC_136733.1, read on the forward strand.
TTTTTTTTTTTAGTGTATTTTTCTCTAATTGTGATCACAGGTGAAAACTGCATCAGAGGTGGTGGACTTTTCTGCTCCCTCATATACTGCAGGGATAACTTTACAGGCATATGCAAAAGATCTCCAGAAATTCGTAGATTCCTGCCCACAGCTGAAAGGAAAAATTGACAATATGCCTATTAAAAATAAATGTAGAACATGATTTTGTGTGTGTGTGTTTGTGTGTGTTTTGCAGTTCTTTGTATTTTGTATAAGTGGTTTCAAATTAGTTTTTTTCTGCATTCTGTTCTTAGAAAAGATCTGTTAAAATTGTGTTAAATAATAAAAATATGTCTTTGTTAACTTAAGGTCTTTGGACCTTGCATTTAACTATGTAATACAGTTCATTGTTAATAACTTTGAAACACATCTATTGTAGCATAACTAAAATTGTTTAATGTTACTCTTACACAGTAACTACACGTAACAAGAGGGTAACAAGGCATCGCTTTAGATTACAGCCCGCGGATGAGATGTTACACTTACACAGTAACTACACATAACAAGAGGGTAGCAAGGCATCGCTTTAGATTACAGTCCGTGGATTTTACACTTACACAATAACTACATATAACAAGGGTGTATGTTTGCACAGTAGTTAAGAAAAAGGTTGTAGTACATTTTATTCTACTTGCCTCAAACCACATACGGAAGCCCAAAGTGCACCAACAGCTATCAAAAAAACATCAATTATACAGTAGTTATACATGTTGTGTATTATGCTGTTATATATCCTGGGAGGAGTTGGAAACAGGTCATCTACTTTTCCATTGTATTGCACCTTGACAGTATCCAATGCTGGTGACCTGACTCGCTGCTGAGATGACCATAAGCAATATTCTTTCATCAGGTAAATTTTTCATGGGAATTTCTAAACCAAATCATATCAGAAGCTCATCACATAATTACCCCATACTTTCAGCTGAGTTGTTCAGTAATCTCCATGACCCCACATAAATAACACTAGTAAATAATATAGCTTATATTATTTAGTAAACTGTGGTAAAATTTTATAAAGACTTATAATTACTAAATTATACTATAGTATACTACAGTTTACTGTTTGTATCAATGGCATGTAAGATATATATATATATATATATATATATATATATATATATATATATATATATATATATATACACAATAAATAGGCTACCCAGTACGTAGTATAAAAATATTGTATTTTGTGTTGTTACAATAAGGCATCTTGTTCTAAATCATAATATTGTTGCCTAACAGAGTAGGTTATAAATACCACGTAATCTTAGAATAGTTACACCTTACTCATGAAATACTAACAGTGTAAATACTTTTAATTTTCCAAGTCATTACCCCCTTATTCCCCAATTGTTTCCGTTTACCTACATGTACGTTCAGCTTTAAATTATGCTGACGTGGAAAATTATTATCTTGATCTATAAAGTGTAGTTAGCTATCTCTGTGTTGTACGTGGTCGCTTGTCAAGCATGAAAAACACAAGTTTTATTTAAATTCTGAATATATCATATACAGCATGCAAAGAGCGCTCCCTTTAAATGTATTAAAAACTGTCACTTGTTAATCACGATCTTACAAAGTTCAATTTTAACCAATGAACTTTCTTTTTTTTTTATGAAGTTATAAGCATGATAGATCTCGGTCGGCACTAAACACTTCTGATTGGCCGTCGCGTTGTAGAAATCACCAAAAAATGTCTGTGATTGGCTACTCTGCTCCCATCTGCGAAAATGCATTGAAAAATCATTTGACGCTTTCCAAAGCAGAAGATACACTGGATTGTTTGCCAAATCTATTTTGTTATGCTATTATTACAAAGAAAACCGATCCTAGACCAGGAGTTATGGGCAGCTTTTCCATCTAAAAGTAATCGGCTAGACCAGTGGTTTCCAACTTTTTATTCATATGGTGATTGCGTGATCGATGAGTAAACACCTCTGCTCTAGTCAGCTCGCTCCGCACTGCGCTGCTGTTTGAACCGAGCAGATATGGTCTGTGTGGCGCGACAAATGAGTAGCGCTGTTTTGTTCCGCTTTTGCCGTATAAACATTAAATTGAATATTTATCGAAATTGGTTTTTCGAGGAAAATTATATCACAATATAATTATAGTTATCGTTTTATCGCCCAGTCCTACCTCAAAGTATATCTGCTCACGCGCCCCCGCTGTGAACTCTGGGAACCACTGCGCTAGACTATTTTACACTATGAGTTAAGACTATTATACATGCTAAACTAAAGTCCGGCCGTCTCCCTCTGTCCGGAGGGGGGGGCACAGGGATGTCCGTGGGGGGGCAAAAGCTCCCCCAGCCCCCCTCTGGCGCCGGGCCTGTTTAGATCTATTTTACTAAATATTTTTTATTTAAGATTAAAGTCCACAAGTGACACTCTTATTGTTCTGTTTGGTATCTTTGTTTTCTGTCAAGCAACAGAACATCTCACAACACAATCCACAACATACATGATACACGAAGATGAAGCCATTAAAGTGCCCCTATTATGGGTAATGAAAGGTTCATATTTTGGTTTTGGGAGTCCACAACATCAAGTTTACATGTGTCAAAAGTGTCAAAAAACACTTTCATTGTTTTAAAATTTGCATTTATTTTTACCTTACTTGCTCAACGACTCCCAAACGATTCGCTCAACGATTCATTTTTCCAAACGGGTCTTTTGCGTGACATCTGCGGTGATTGCTCAGATTGGTCTCGTTTTCATTTCATCATGCCTGTAATGCCTGATAAAGCAGCATTTGTGATTGCAGTGCTGCTTTGTGTACAGCATTACCAGGGAAACCGCTAAAGGACAAGCACACCTAGTGGCAAAGAATTAATTAGCATTTTCATTCAGACGAACGAGAAAAGACCAAAAAGTGGGCGGGCAATATGCTAATGTTTCATGTTGATGTCAACATGAAACGGCTTGGGATTCGTTTCAATTATTCAGAGTCAACTCTTTCTTTTGAGAGACAACAACTTTATACACGGTGCACTTTCAGATTTAAAATTTTGCAGGATGTTTTCATTCACTTAGAGCTGTGTTGCACACTGCATGGAAGGTCATTTTCAAAAATCCATAATAGGGGCACTTTGATATACAACCAAACACTAGATACGTTTACATTGACACCTTTTCTTTCAGCCAGAATACAATTATTCTGATTGATGAATCTGAACATAGTGTTTACATGAATGCTAAATAAAGTGATTGGGTTGATATGTATGTCACCAGCTTCCAGTCGGATTTTATAGTATTTTTTTAAATGTGCACACTGCACAGTTTAATATATTCATACTAGACATCCTTGTGCTTCTTTTCTTTACGTTGAAAAGCATACTTACGTCTATTTTGGATCCTAATTAGGAAACAACAAGAACACAAAGATTTTGGAAACTCTCCACACTGAATGTCTCATTTACATGCCACCTACACTTTGTTTGATGATTCACAAGCTTGCAGAGCTTAGCACTGGGCAATTTCATTTTGCTTTTTTTTTTTCTTTTATTGCTTTTTCTTCCATTAGCACCCCTTACAATCTGAATGAAATTTCAACCAGTTAGGCCAGTACATTCTGACTAAGATGGTTAAGTGTGACTGGCTAACTTGTTTATTTATTTGTTTATAAGTTATGTAAGTGTCTGATTTGGTGTTGATGCAATTAAGTGTAGCAGAGGCAAATAAGACCTCTTAGTGCCTTTAAATTAAATGAAACTGAACTAATACTGTGGAATTTAACAATTTGGAAAAAAGAAAAAGAAAAATGCTAATATAATATAAATTACTCTTTTATGAGAACTTGGCAAGTAGTTTAGCCTCACTGTTAATAATAAAATATATTTGCTATTTCACAGCAAACAGGCTATTTTCTATGCATGAGTATTAGATTCACTAAATTTCACATGGGATGAGTGAGTGTGTGATTGTATGTTAGCACCTTGGACAATGAATGACTGATAATATATCCTTATATATTTTATGTGCAAATAAAAAAAATATAACAAATCTGTACATATAAATTCATGTTTATCCCAATGTAAATGGTTACTTTATTTTTTATTTTTTATTATTTTTTCTCCAAATACAGCACCGAATAGAACCTTACAATATTGTATTGCCTGCCTTACCTTGGAAAAAGGCATCATAGAGAACAGGAAGGAGAGTAGAACAGAAAGGAAGAAACAAGGATCTATTTTAATTAACAGAAACTTCTTATTTCTACATTTGTTGCAGCTGGAATGCAACATGTATGCTATTTTTTAGCCATCTGTTGCAGTTTCTTCAAATAAAGGGGTCATTAAGAGATTTTCCTCCCTACGATAACCACAGAGTACCTGGCTTTGGGATAGCACAGAACTTGGAAGTTCCAATACCCCAGCTGTGTAAATGTTTTCGGTCGCTGGGTGACTAAAGCAGGGTTCTTTTCCTTTTTCATTTCATCCACTCTTCCTCCTTTATTTTTTCTCCTTGTCTCCTTTTTCTTATCTGGAGCCAAAATAAGCGAAGATCAGGTTGTTCTTGGCAGCTGCATGGAATGTCAACATGGCTTTTAAAATATGGTACTTTCTAAAGTAAAGCAAAATGGAGGGAAAGCTGAGCTGCCTGTGTATTTTGTGATTGTCTGGTTATGACTCCCCCCACCCTTGTCTGCACTTGCCCTCATTCAACAGAATTTCCAATACTCTCCTGCTCCTACATCTACATCTACAGTGGCATGCAAAAGTTTGGGAACCCCTTGCAGAATCTGTGAAAATGTGAATAATAAATAAAAAAAATAAGAGAGATCATACAAAACGCATGTTATTTGTTTTTATTATGTTTTTTTAGTACTGTCCTGAGTAAGATGTTTTACATAAAAGATGTTTACAAATAGTCCATAAGACAAAAAAAGAAAAGAAAACTGAAATTATTCAAATAACCCCCTTCAAAAGTTGGGGAACCCTTGTTTCTTAATACTGTGTGTGGTTACCTGGATGATATACAACAGTTTTTTTTGGTCGGCGGTTTAAAACTTTTTGAATTTGAAGATCAAGGTAAATTGTACTTAATTTGTCTTCCAGGAAACATGCAAGTATCTTGTTCCGAAAGGCAGTACTAAATGAAAAAATAAAAAGAAAAAGAAAAGAAAAAGATATTTCAACAAAATAAGAAAAATTTGGACATATTCATCCTGTTCAAAACTTCTCGCCCCCCGGCTCTTAATGCATCGTGTTTCCTTCTGGAGCATCAGTGAATGTTTGAATCTTTTTTAATAGTTGTGTTTGAGTCCCTCAATTGTCCTCAGTGTTAAAAGATGGATCTCAAAATCATACAGTCACTGCTGGAAAGGGTTCAAATATGCAAAAGATGCTGGAAAACTGAAGAATCTGCAGGAAACAGAGGATTTTTCTGAAGAACAGCGCTCAGTTTATCTGTTCAGAACTAACAAGGGACTTGTGAACAACCATCACATAAAAAAAAAAAAAAACGTTGTAGATCATCCACACACGGTATTAAGAACCAAGGGTTCCCAAAATTTTGAAGGGGGTTTTTTGAATTACTTCAGCTACTTTTTTTAACCTAACCCTATATGTCAACATATTTTATGTAAAACACCTTAGTCAGGACAATACTAAATAAAAACTAACAAGCATTTTGATGTCTCTTATTTTGTTAAAATTATTCACATTTTCATAGATTCTACAAGAGGTTCCCAAAATTTCACATGCCACTGTACATGGGTGCCAAATTCTAGCATCAAGCTTTAAAGCTGGAATATATATATATTTTAAAATATGGTATCAGCACTTATCTTGTCAGTGTCAAAAATTAGCTAACTAACTAACTAACTAAAAATACGTGTTCATATTTGTCAGTCCTCTCTTGTGTGTGTCTTGTGTTTCCACGTGTGCCTTGTGTTTCTATGCCCATATTTGGTTTGTTTCCTGTCCTTGTTATTTCATTAGTAGTTTATTCTTGTCCAGCCCTGTTTTCTTTAAGTATTTAAGTCCTGTCTGTGTAGTGCCATTTCGTCTGGTCTACTTGTTACTCCCTGGTGTTCCTGTGTGTAAGCCTTGCCTTGTCCTGCCATGTCTTGTCCTGTGTTGGGTAAAGACTATAATTTGAGTTACATCCTCGTCTCCGTGTTCCTGTGTCCTCCCTGCTGTGTGCACCGTGACAATATTGACACACAAGCTGAACTTATTTCTGTGTAAACTGTGTGTAAAACCATTAGTAAATCTACATAAGCTGTTTCGCTGAATTATGTACAAACAGATTTATGAACGATTATAGAGTAATTCACAAATACGATCCATTTTATGAAACAGTAGAAATTTAATAAATCCTTTACCTCAAAAACAGGCATGTTAGTTGTGACATGATGAAAGGTTGGCTCATAAATTTTGGTTAGGGTATGTCTAAATAAATTAACATTTCATAAACTAAAAATTTAAATGATATATTGATCCAGAGATCACTGCTCTGCAAAGGGGAAATACCTTTTTGCTAGAGTGTGAAACTGAGAAAAATTACTTTAAAGTTGTTGTTTTTTTAATCATTTGTCCAGCCAAATTAATTATAGGTAGAACACTGGAAATTTGGCAATTAGATCATGGGCTGTCTCATAGGCTATTGCAAATAGTATGGTGACTGTAATATTTTTTTTTTTTTTATCGTAACAAGCAGACTAAGTTAAACATGTGAGTGGATACCGTTTTGCAACCAATTTATTTGCTGTGCTCATTAACATCAAACAATACTAGGATAATTGCTTTTATATTGACTTGAATGAAACAACCTAACCTAAAAGAATGACTTGTGGATTGATGTGACTGCCAGCAAGCAGGAATGCTCAGAATGCTTATGAATTAAACGTCTCCGATGACGTTCATCGCCATGGATTGATTTTATCAGGTTACAAGAAAAGGAAGGATATGGATTTAATTGCAAACTGATAGTACCGATTTTATGATTGATCATGCTACATGCTATGGCATTCGAGTCCACATGCGTCCAACTAGAAATTAAAGCCTGGTGAAAAATCTGCATTATAAAAAGGAAAAAATAAAAAAATTTAAGGTTATTCACGATTGCATATTACTGCCAAGGTATCTTCTTTACAGTGCTTTAATGGAGCTGTTTGGCAGATCGCGACCTATATAATTCGTTTGTCTAATAAAGTGCTTCAGTGACAGATCAGATGTTTGAAATTAAACAAGTTACACCATAATTAAAATATGTTAGACTTTAATGGTGTCACAGATATTCACTTTTGTGTTCCTGTTCTCCTGCCTTAGTTTTCCTTTGACCTAGTTTTCCTGAGTTGCCCTGATTAGTTCATTCTGTTCACCTGTGTTCATTCTGTTAAGTCATTAGTCCCTCTCTTGCTTTGGTGTAAGTCAGGGCTCCTCAATTAGTTTTCGCTGAGGGCCAAATTCTGCCAACAATACCAAGCCAAGGGCCCTGCTTAGCTTCAGTGGGCAACCAGTCTTGGGCTGCAGGGTGATATGGATGCTAACTAATATATATATATATATATATATATATATATATATGTATGTGTGTGTGTGTGTTCATTCTGTTAAGTCATTAGAAATATATATATATATGCCAATGACTAATATATATCTTTTTGATGACTTAACAGAATGAACACAGAATGAACTATATATATATATATATATATATATATATATATATATACATATAGTCGGCATCCATATCACCCTGCAGCCCAAGACTGGTTGCCCACTGAAATTTTAGAAGAAAATGTCCGACAGCACTTAGAGGCTTTTGCATCTGAACTCTTCATATATAATTCATATTATTACAATTATTGCATTATTGTTGCCTTTGTTAAAATAGTCACAAGATAAATATTCAGATATTTTCCCCCAGTAGTCTGGTTTATTCAAACAATTATTAACAGTTTTTCATTTAGATACAGAGGAACTTTGCCTGTTGAATATTAAAAACAAATGAACAAACAAAAATTCTGGATCTCCATGTCTTCCATGCAAATCAATTGTTCCTGCTCATCTCCAGACTGGATCTCTTCTCTCCACTTTCCCTAATTGCAGATTCAATTATTAGATCTGTCAGCATTAATATTTTTACTTAGATTTTTGGGGAGGGATCAAACTGTAACACCAAGTGTCCCAACCAGACGTGACATGACGTGATAAAAAGTATCTTTTCCATGCAATTTTTGTCCTAAACGCCCGCAACAGCGACACGTGACAATAGCTAAGCGACACGGAATTCTGTTTTAGAAATGGTTTTTATTTTCTGCAACATTGCGGCAGGAACAACATACATATGACAGTGATAATCTCAGGTAATGACTATGCTTTCTTCAATGTTAAAAGTGTTTAATGAGAGTTTTAATATTATTTTGCGTGAGGTTTATAGCCATAGTGAAAGCAACAATAGATATTTTACCTCAGATCTTGAAAATAAATTAAAGCAAATTTATGCTGGGTACACACCACAAGAGAATCGGGCTGATTTTGGGACGATTTCTCCTCTTCCGACAATCCTAGCTAATGTCCCGATTATCTTGGTGGATCTAAAGATTATCTTATCAGATTTTCCTGTGGTGAGAATTGTGTTAAGAGTGACTGAATCTGCTCGGAAGAACGTCGGAGGCGTATTCAAACATTTTGAATATTTACGATCAGAAATCCTGATGTGTGGGGGAAACCCGAGGACAAACGCGAGTATGATCTGAAGATTATCTCGTGAAACAAAACTATATCCAATCAGAAAGCGAGCTGACAGAAGACAGAAGCGTAATAAACGCAGTCATGGCGCAGCACAAGGATTTGGACACTATCATCGCAATTTCTTCCTGCCATTACCAAAGACTGGGACTTTAAAGACTTAAATAAATTCTTTGAATAATTTGTAATTATTTATTATTATTATTTATTGTTCACAGGACTCTGGTTGAAAATCTGTTGGTGTGTGGTGTGCTGTCTTCGTTACATCGCAGCACACCACACACTGTAGGAGCAAAACGGTTAAATCTACGATTTTTTTGTCCTCATGTTTGTGGTCTCTCACATTTTCAAGATCTTATAAGATTTAAAAAATATTTTAGTGTGTACCCAGCATTAGGTTACGTTAAAACTGTGAACTCACTGCGAACCAACATCCATAACAAAGATGGTATCACTCACTCACTCACTAACTCAAAACTGTTCAGTCCATTCACTTATGAATCATCTATTTTCCGTGTCCACTTTTCTTTACTTCACACATGCCATCTACACTAGATGCGACAAAGCATTGCAAATCATTTGAACTTTGTGTCAGTACGTCATAAATAGAACGAGTCAGCAGTTTACTGTCAGGGATTTGTCATGCCGCGCTGTGCAGCATCCAGTGTAGACAGCATCACTGATTATAATATCTATTGTATTTTGTTGCGCCACTCGCGTCTGGTGTAGACACGATGTAACTTAATGTCGTTTTCTGATGCTGCGTTTGAATTTTCATGCCACATTATTTGAAATTAGCGCGGACCAAACATTTTTCTCTCGGGCCGCCTATTGAGGAACCCTGGTATAAGTAGTCCCCGTTTCTGTTCAGTCCCCGCCGGTTATTAATGTTGTTTGTGTTGATGTTTGGATACTATGTTGGAATACCTGTTCTTCTGTGGATGATTATTAAAAGGATTGTTTGAAATTCGTTGTGCGCTTGATCTCACTCCACCCGACTATGACAAATGGACAGTAAAACAAAGGCAGAACACAGTATAACTCCAAGCCAGCACCTTAACATCATATTGACGCATGGCTAAACAAAGGCAGAACGCCATAACTCAATTCGCGTTTCAAACAAAATGAAAGAGCGGTAACTGGTGTTGTACGGGTTTCTGCCTTGTTATACGGTTTCCCTGGGGCTTTTTGAAGCTACGGTTAAGACAACCCATTATTTTCTCAGAAATACAACAAAATTGACTCAAGATATTTATGCATGTGATAAAGGATGTCTTGAATGCCCAAAAATATCAATAACTAATTTTCAACCAAAATCTTTTGCCTATGCACGTCTGATCAGTTGAGTGTTTGCTGATAGAATAAAGGTATTTTGACAGCTGAGTTAAGGCTGCTCTGTGTGTTTCATGAAATTTCAGTAATGTTTTATTTGTACCCCATAATTGCCAGACGTTGTCTTGGGAAAAACGCTTCTTCATGTGCTCCTTGCGGTCCCACTTTTGTAAAATTGTGTCTTGTTTGTTCCAAAACTCTGGTGAGAATACCAGAGTATGGTATAGTTTTTTTTCTTGCTAGACACTGTGTGTTAATTTTATTATTATTATTATTATTATTTATTTAATTGTAAACAAGAAATTGACGAGTATGGCAATATCTCTGAACATTTCTCTCTGTATTCATGTTCTGTTTGTGTGGTTCGCAGATTCATTTATACAGGTGTAACAAAATGGTATGTAATGTCTGTGCTATGTTTTATTATTTATTCATTTATTTACTTTTACAAAAAAAATAAACGATGGAGACACTGCCATGAAACATTCTCAGCTCCACACTGAGAAAAAGAGATGCTCTACACAGTAATTGAGTCAGATGTCAGACTGCCAGCTTCCCTCAACGGGCAAGGACATGGGGGGGGGGGGGTCCTGTGATCTCTTCAGGACACACAAAGGGGCCATTAAAATATTTTTTTCTGAAAGGATTCACGTTTTTAAAGCTGTTATTTCCTAGATCCATTAGGGATGGCGGGGGGGGGGGGTGTCCAACTTCATATCTGAAGACACACAGGTTCAAGATGTTAATGCTAAAGCTAAATGTGTTTTAAATTCGAGACCAGGATTGGTTTGTCAAAGTAGATTTGAAGGACTCATATTTGTACATCAAGATTCTACCAGAACACAGGAAGTTTGTCATATTTATTTCCGGGGGCAAAGCATATGAATAATGAGTGGATGAATGAGCAGTCCAGTTCTTCCACTGGTTGTGCTGGTACCAATGCAGTGGGGAAAGGAGCAGGCCTTTAACAACAGCCTTGAAGCACTGTAGGATGATGATCTCCTGGAGCACCAAAGGATCCTAAAATCTGGAACACGCAGATGTGGCCCTGGAGTAGGTGTGGAAGATCCTTAGCTTGGAACACGCAAGCAAAAGTAAATTGAAGTGAAAGTTTGCTTGCCGGAGCTTAACCTTGTTGTTGACTGTGTCCTCTGCCTCTCTGGGCTAGAGACTCAGAACTTGGTGAATCTGCATTGTCTCTCTAGGATGGATATATTGGATATGCTGCATCTGTTGTTGTCTTGCTGGATGAAGACTCTGAACATAGAGTATCTCTTTCCTCGCAGGCTGGAGGCTCAGACTGTCACAGATTAGCCAGACTCGCTCACCACCCAATCACAGCGCACACCGTCACCTGAATTCAGATTGCACGCACCTGTTCGGAATTTTCACTCTCATCAGTATTCTTTCAAAAGCACACACCTCACTTCACTCAGTGTCCGGTCTCATTTGTATGAAGTAGACTCTTCATGCTACTCCAGCGAAAGATTGATATCCTTACCTTCCTCGTGTGCTTATCTCCTGTGATCCACTCCAACGTCTGTCTCCTTCATGGTCTCCTTCATGTTTACTCTTGCCGTTTCCCATTCTACCTCTATTGTCGTTAATAAACTTCAATCATTGTTTCTATCCTCCGTGTGAGTCTCCTTCCATAACACAGACGTGGTCGTGTCTGTTGCTGCCTCAAAAACTGGAGACTTGTAGCTTGGTCTGTTGACGTCTCTCCCTCACAGGCCAGATAGTCAGAACTTTGTATCTGTTACAGTCCCTTACTTGACAGGACTGAGACTCAGAACTTTGTATCTGTTGGAAGGGTACCTTTATCCCTTTCTGCTGAGGAGGAGACTGCAATTTAGCACTTCTGCATTTCCGTGCTGGGATTGGTTTACATCAGAGCAGGAAGACACTAACCAGGTTTCCATCCAAGGATTTTTTTTCGAAAAAATATTTAGCGCTTTAAAATATTTATGATATAGCTGATGGAAATGTCAATTATCGATGAAATTTCTCCTGTGTCGACAAAATCTTTTTCCGTTTAACTTTAGCACATAAATTCCAAATCGATACTTCAAATGTCGCAACAATTTGTTTGGAAACACTTTTTGTTGAGAAAAGGGGCTTTAACGCAAATAAATGTGGTGTCACATGACAGAATTAGCCTATAGGCAGTGTCCGTGTTCATGGTGTTGCTCACGTTAAAGCAGCGTTTACCTGTAGTTCAAAAGCGCATTAAATCATTCATATTATTAAATTGTATCTAAAATTATTTTATACATGGTAAGAAAAAGACGAGTTACCTCTCAAACATACTTATCTTAATTTGGTGTTAGTAGACTAGCCTAGGTTTACATGATGATTTTATTTATTTTTTTACAGTGCACTGTTCAGTTTAAATAGCCTGTAGTCCGTGCCTTTCAGCTTGACCACCATAACCCCGTGATATTATGCCAAGCACATTTTGTTTTACATGAACGTGAAGTACAAAAGTTTAAATTAATTAGTTTTGGCTTGTTAGCTTATATTATTATTCTTTGTTCTGAGTTCTTTCTACCATTAAATTTGTTGATGGAGTGAATAGATTTGTTGTGGAGTGAGGGGAAATAAAATATTTTTTTCATGTTTCTTATTTTTGGCTGACTATATTTTATTATGACATGAACAGGCTATGCTTAACTGCGCGTGAGGCGCCGCCACAATCACTTGTGTTTTTGTTTTTTTTCGCTTGTAAAAGTGGAAACAACTTGCACTAGCCCTTCATTTGTGGTCATATAAGAGTAAGACATTATTCAATACTATTCAAAATATTTATTTTTTCGCAATAAACAACAAAACGTACTTTTGTGAAATAAAGGAAAACTGCCGCTTTCTCAAGAATGAACCGAAATTCTGCATATAGGCTGTTAATTGTTGCAGTTTTTTTTTCTTTCGTTTTGTTAATTCATTAATTATTTAGAAAAAATATATTTTGTATATGGGCCTGTTTCTTTTATGTACTGTATAATAGCTTATGTTTTTCTCCGTTCGCAGAAGCGCTGCAGGTGTGTGAATCCTCACGTTCATGTTGTTTATGCTGCTTTTTGCGTGAATAAAATAAATCCCTGGAAAACAAATTTAGGTATTTGTAATGGGTCAAGCCACCTATCAATTTAAATTTAATTTAATTGTAATTTAACACAATCTTGTCGGTTAACGGTTAATATGGCTTAACGACTGTCGGTTAAGAGAAATAAAATAACCGGAATGAACATTCATGTTTCCTATAAACGTTAATCAGAAAAATTATAATAATACAACTGCAACTGTTTATGATCATTGGTTGATTATCAACAGTGGCCTATCTATCTAGTCTATAACAAAGTACAAAAAAAAAAAACTTAAAACACTTAATAAAAATTATTTTATGTAGGCCTATACAATTTAATATAGGCTTTGTTTTTGTTTGTTTCAAATGGATGAAGAACAGCTAGCCTAGCCTATAATTTACGCAAAAGGATAAATTATGTATGGAAACAGCTCAAGGGCAACGTTTTTTTGCGATACACCAAAGCTTATGAGACAATCCAGTTGTTTAGGAAAGACGTCACCATTTTATCGGTAAAAGGCCAGTTGGTTGGAAACAGGCTGTAGACAGCAAATTTCGCAAAGTTTTTTTTAACGCATATCTCTTTGTCGATAACAAAACAGCGCAAAATCTGGATGGAAACTTGATTACTGTTTGGCCCACCATATATATATATATATGCACACACACACACACAGGAAGAAGACAGGAAGTAGAAAAAGGGATTTATGAGGAGGTAGGGAGACATGAAGAAAAAAAGGGGAGTTATGAGGAGGTAGGGATAGAGGGAGACAGAAGGAGTGAGTGTATGAATGAGTGTGCGTGGCTCATGAGTATTCAAGCGGCGTGCAGCTCCATAGAGGATTAATGGACTCTGATGCTTAATATCCCGGAGAACAATTAATTTGCCCACAATTTTGTCATGGCTGAAAGTCAAATGCTGGAACGGATCGATGTGGCCTGGCCAGGCGGTGGAATCGCGCAAGCCCCTTCTGCTGGCTGCAGAATTTTAATTTCATCATCATCATTTCTCCTGCCAACATCTCACCCCCAACACCCCAACCCCCTCCCCCTGCAGACACATAGAGCTGTGCCTGACATAGTTGAAAGCGTTGGGGTGGGTGGTGCTTTGTTAGACACACACACACATACATACTTACATACATACATACATACATACAAAAAAGCTCAAAAGGGCAGAGGCACACTTATATGCATTTTAAAGGGGACATGGAAGTGTGTGTAACACATCTTTGCTCCCAAAGGAAACCTGTTGCTATTTGTTCAAGGAACAGCTCTTAGATAACCCATGATGGTCATTAAAGCCCCTAATTCTCCCAGATATCATTTAATAAAATAGTTCATAAGTTTTAAATGAAATGAAAGGAAATATGATTGCGCTCCTGAATTGGAATATCATAAAATCCCACGTTCACCACCACCAAACCCATAAATCTCATAAATACACAAGCAAACACACACGCACAAACAAACACACGAGCACGCATCATTCAATTATTCTGTCCACAATGCAAGAGTTCATTGGAGAAGTGTGGTAGGTAATAGAAATGGACCAGGATCAATAGTGAGGGAGATGGGCCAAATGCAGATATAATGACTTTGGACTTCTCACTGATTAAGATACTGTCACCCTGCTGACACTAGAGGTCAGTTACTCTTTAACCCCCTGTTAAGTATGCCTTTTTTAAATGGATTGTCTCTATCCAAAAAACAAACAAACACAAAAAAAAGCCAAAAGTGCCAAAGGGTGCACGGGAGAGAAGACAAGAAATTGTGTGGAAAAGAGATCAAGAAAAGCCTTAAGATAAATTTAAACTTGGATCACCAATATGTGCCATAAGGCAAAGTATACTTCACTTTTTACGTGTACGTGACGGACAGCGTACAGTGTGCGTGACGCGAATTGCGTCATCAGAACAATACGCGCGTACTGTACACGCACCACTCGATTTTTTTAACCTTGCATACTTTGTATCAGTGGCGGCTCCTGGTCTTTCAAAGAGGGTAAGCTCATTTTCGGCCTACATCATAAAAATTGTCCATTTATTTATACGTAAATTTTGCCATCGTGTGCAGTTTGCTAGCTGGCTAGTTCACCGCCTGGCCTACTGTATGAATGAATGAATGAACAAACGATCTAAAAAAAACATTAAACTCGGAGGAAATGTGGGAATTAGGTTAAACTGAAACAAGGAATGTTGTGTATAATTGTGTGAAATGTATAATGAAAATTGGCCAGCATTTTCGCCAAGCAAATATCAAGAAATAGGTTGCAGCAGTTTGTCTTTTGACTACACTTGCAAAGTCCACTATGGGACTGAGCTCGAACCAGTGTTGCCAACTTCTTTCGATGGAAAGTAGCTAAAGCCAGTTTGAAAAGTCGCTAAATGTCGCCAGATGACGCCATGCGCTAATTAGCATATTCATTACGTCATCGCGTCATATTACCTTTTACATTTGTTTGTCTCTCTGTGCTCATGCTGTATTTTAATGCAGCCAAATTCTCAATAAAACTGTTTTCCTTTATACATTTTACTGTTTATGTTGTCAGTCAACGGGATAAATATGAACTAGTGACTGAAACACAGCCCTTTAAGAATACTCTCCCTCCCAAGAAGTTAGTATGCACAAAAATACTAATTTATAATCGAGCCCTCATCTGATTAAATCAAATAATACATACAAGATAAGACAAGACAATTCCTGTGCTGTGATTTCGGCTATATTTGCATGTAATATTAGAGAAGCAACATAATATCTATTTGAACTGAACGCGCTGCTCCTCTCAGCCGCTCACTGAACAGAGAAAGAGGTGCACGCGCGCTGACCTCGCGTCGTTGCAGCAGTACCAACGATCACAGAGACTCGCTAAGGTTTGTCAAAGAAGTCGCTAGATTTGTCGCTAGTCACTTTTGGGGAAAAAGGTCGCTAGGGTGGTCTGAAAAAGGTCGCTAGGGTGGTCTGAAAAGTCGCTAAGTTGGCAACACTGGCTCGAATAGCTTCAGCATCAGCGACTTCTTATAGGACACAATCGCTGTCAATCAAAAGGAGATGCAGTCTTTCGACAAACCCTCCAATCATCACGCAGAAGCCCGGAGTCCAGCCCCGCCCACTCCTCCATTCACCCCCAGAGACGCTGAGCGTCCGGGGGCGGGACATAATCGCAGCATTTATCCAATGAGCGTCTAGTTTTGAAGCACTGAAAAAAACTGTTCAAAGCAGCCCCATTGAAGTCAATGGACGCTGGGCTTCAACAGGCAAATACACTGATGCTACAGGAATATATGAGAAGGAAATCGAGTCACTTGCTATATGTAGCTGATTCTGAACGAACTCGTCTCTGAGATGAACGTGTTCTAATGCATTTTTAATCAATAAAATGTTAACACATTAGTACATATTTGACCATTAATGTTTTGACATTATAGGGGAAGCCGAGCTTCCCTTGCAGTCTTAAAGAAATCCCCACTGCTTTGTATGCTTAGGTCGCACATGCGCATTGAAGTTATTTCACAGTAATCAGGTTTTCCCACATGGTGGCAACACTGCCCCTGGCCGTTGCTTCAGTAGAAAACAAAACTAAAGAGACGGACCACGCCTACAAAACAGTGGAGACTGCAACAACAAGCGCTTGTGAGCGAAAGGGTATGAGACAGCTCGGCTTTGGTTTAAAAGATTATGTTTTATGTTATCAGTCATAACTTAACGGGGGAAAATAGAGCAGACACTGAACATGCATAAAGCTTTCTAGTGCGCATGTGTCGACTGCCTGTGTTCACATATAACTTCAAATGGAGTATACTTTGAAAGGCTACGCCTTCGACTGTACGCATACGCTAGCATACGTGTACAAAAATGAAGTATACTTAGACCTTTACAGTTCATTTTGTTTTATTCCCAAGTGAATAGGAGTTAAAACTCCCACCCAGGGGACACTACTCCAATAACAGACCATGCAAAATATAAAAAATAATATTTTAATCTTGTGTATGGGGGTGTTACTTGCCTTTTGTTTTATTTCTGTTTCTTTTTTTTTGGGAAGTGTTTGTGTGTCTTCTGTCCAGGAAGAAGCCCGATTGGTTCTTGCAGTCTAATGACCTGTTTGGTCAGCTGACTCCTGGCTAGAGCCCTGCACAGGGCTGGGCTTCGGGCCAATTCTCACATCATAGTTCAGACGTGGGCCGCAAAGTTGATAATCCTGACTCGCCGTCTCCTCATTAGACGCGCCTTTAGAGAGAAATGCATCTTTATTGATTATGATAATGATTATAATAAAAGAGTTTTTGTTTTCAATTTGTTTTATTTCGTTAAGTGGTATTTTAAAGCTTTCTATAGATATATTTATCATGTCTGTGAGACATGTATTCGCTCAGCTTCAGTTCATTTTTGTGAAGCGCTGTTCAAGACGAGATGGCAGAAAGTGCATCATGTTTGTTCCTCTTCAGGAACTCGAGCTGCGTCCGAAAACGCTAGGGGAATTTCTTCAGCGTGAGCGGCTCTGAATATCGTGTGCAACCTATCCAATGGATGGGCGAGATGTCACGGACGGGGTGACGTAATGACCAGCTGGTATAAAAGCATGTGCAGTGAAACTGGCGTCAGCTTTCTGTCATTCAGCAAGCGCTTTGTGTGATATTTCTCTGTTGTGAGTGTTATTTAGTGTTGTTTGTCCAAAACCACTGTTATAAGCTTCCTGATGTCTCCTTACATACAGTTATTAGGTATGTCAAGCAGATATCCGCGAGATCAGGGGGAGAGCAGCTCGCAGTACAAGCAGTGTGGCTGCATGTGACACACACAGCTTGTGCGCAGAGCACACACGGTCTGCGCTCGGTAAAAAAAAAGCTATCCGCATTGCGGTCTTCTTCCAATCAGAAGAAGAAATTCAAAATTAATTTCGTTGACGAAGACGACGGCGAAAAATACTGAGCTAAAACTAATATCTGATGATAAAAACTATGACGAAATTTATGTCGCGTCTCGTTAACAAGACGAGACGGGACTAAAATGTTATTTGAGTACTACCGGACATTTAAAATACATCCTATAGGCTAAGTTAACTGTCTTGTCTTTCAAAATGTGCGTCTCTGTCATTGGATAAGGTGCATTTGCATGGCAGCCGCAGTGGACGGATAGGCTACCAAAACGCGAACTAGCGATCTGAAACAATGGCCTCAGCACCCGAAGGGTTAGGGAGTGGGTGACCAGACGTCCCATTTTTCCCGGGAGTCACAATTCATTGTCGATTAACTTAAAGTCAGTGAAGGTGCGATAGGCGGAAACGCGCTGATAGAAGTGTGCTCTCTCGTGCACGCTCCACTTCATCAGTTCTCATACAGCGCACGATCAGTTCTCAGTGCTCAAATACACACACAGCAGTCCAAATGTCTATCATGTAGAGTATCTCACGGAAATGACTAAAATGTGACTAAGACTATTAACCTGTTAACCTTCGCCCCCATTGTGGGCCTCACAGGTGAAAATAACCTACCTAAATTAAAATGGTAACAGTTCGTGACAAAGTGTGCTACACACACAAATTCGGTATCTTTGGAAAGAAGACACTCTCGGCTTTACTATCTATCATCCAGAGTTGATAATGCTCAAAAAGATAAAAAGTTATAGACACTGACATGCCTTGAAAAATATTTTTCCACACTGAATGTTTTTTTATTTCATATACAAATACATGAAATAAGTCCTGGAGCAATCCAGAAAAGGAATGGATTGAAAGCCACGTGTCTCATGAGTTCATATTTCAAATTTGAAGAAGATACCATGAAAAATTAGATTCCTGCAATATTTTTTCTGAAACTATTTATAGTCCCCCCACCCCCCTGTTTGAGGAAAAATAACCACCAAATGGATTTCAGAATTATACAAGCTATTTTAGTCATTATACATGTTCCTGCGTAGTTTTTCAATTATAAAATAATAGACAGATTTATTTGAGCACTAAAAAAATACAAAAATAATTATTTGAGTAATAAAAAAGGAAAACAAATTGAAAAAAATGCTTTGTATATAGTATGTATACTGAAGTATTCTGATTGCCAGACATGAAGTGATATTGGCAGACATGGTCATACAGTCAGTAATCCCACGCTGATGTGCTTCCATTCAGATGATAATCATACAGATGGGCCATATAATCAATAATAGCTGATCATTGAATCACAATGATAGCCGTCATAGAGTCGGTAATAAACACGCTGATGTCCGTCCATACATATTATAATCATGCAGATACGGCCACATTCCCCACACAATACACACACACACATATAAAAAAATGTAGAAGAAAAAAAAACAGTTTTTTATGGATAAAGCATGATTGCTAAGTTACGCCCCGCTCAGATGACAACTGTGACACAGCATGTGTCATGGCTGACTGGAGGGAGCGCCAAAATCAAATAAACTATATTCCGCTTTTCTGAGACTTTTTTTTCCGTGGACGGTCTCATTCTGTTTGTAAAACTGTATGCTACAACACCGTGTTGTTTTTTTACCACCAAGACGCTGTTTTTGAGCGTAATTTATTCCATAACGGACGCGAACAATAACTCTCCCGAAGAAATGAAACGTAAACAAAGGAATATTCATCCTTATTACAACGTTATTGTTTCGCTGGACTAAAAGTGCTCACTGGGATGTTGTTGTGTGGACCCTTACCTGTTTAACTAAACTGGGATTTCAGCAGTGGCTGTGTTTGTGGCTAGTTTGTGGCTCAGTTTGTGGCTCGTTATTACAATGATAATGGTACGTACTGCTTTTTTATTCTGCCTGTTTTGATGTGTACTGCTTACACAAATGTAGCAAATACATTCCTTATAAGCTTTCCATCAGAAAACAGCGATCTGTCGTCGATGCTTGAGGCTTAGACCTTCAGAATGATATATAGTTTGTCAAGATTAACGATATTCTTTCACGTTAAATTCATTCATAAACATTAAACTAGCTATACAAGTAAAATACTTTCCCTTTCTTCATCATGATATCTACCCCACCATGCATTTTTACCTTGCCATTTCTTTACCTGCCTGCAGTGGTGAAACTCTTCAATGTATACATCAGCTTATTTCGGCAGCAGACGCAGATCTACAGACAAAAGCATAGCTGGAGAGTCTAATGTTAAACTGGCCTACTGTTTGTACTCAAGAAATTGGTCGTACTAACCTTGTTAAACACCGCATCACTACCACTGATGAAGTACCGACGTGAAGGTACTTTTGTAACTTCCACCGGGCTATATGAGTTTCTTTGTCTTCCCTTCGGCCTGAAAAATGCCTCTGCTTCTTTTCAAAGGCTAATGGAACATGTTCTCCGAGAAGTGAGGGGTAAATGTTGCATGGTATATATTGATGACATTGTCATTTATTCCAAAACCATGGGAGAACATCTCCAACACCTCCATCGAGTCTTCACATGTCTCCATAAAGCTGGACTCACACTTAACCTGAAGAAATGCAATTTTATCCAGAGATCACTTGCATTCCTTGGCCATATACACTCACCTAAAGCATTATTAGGAACACCATACTAATACTGTGTTTGACCCCCTTTCGCCTTCAGAACTGCCTTAATTCTACGTGGCATTGATTCAACAAGGTACTGAAAGCATTCTTTAGAAATGTTGGCCCATATTGATAGGATAGCATCTTGCAGTTGATGGAGATTTGTGGGATGCACATCCAGGGCACGAAGCTCCCGTTCCACCACATCCCAAAGATGCTCTATTGGGTTGAGATCTGGTGACTGTGGGGGCCATTTTAGTACAGTGAACTCATTGTCATGTTCAAGAAACCAATTTGAAATGATTCGAGCTTTGTGACATGGTGCATTATCCTGCTGGAAGTAGCCATCAGAGGATGGGTACATGGTGGTCATAAAGGGATGGACATGGTCAGAAACAATGCTCAGGTAGGCCGTGGCATTTAAACGATGCCCAATTGGCACTAAGGGGCCTAAAGTGTGCCAAGAAAACATCCCCCACACCATTACACCACCAGCAGCAGCCTGCACAGTGGTAACAAGGCATGATGGATCCATGTTCTCATTCTGTTTACGCCAAATTCTGACTCTACCATCTGATTGTCTCAACAGAAATCGAGACTCATCAGACCAGGCAAGATTTTTCCAGTCTTCAACCGTCCAATTTTGGTGAGCTCGTGCAAATTGTAGCCTCTTTTTCCTATTTGTAGTGGAGATGAGTGGTACCCGGTGGGGTCTTCTGCTGTTGTAGCCCATCCGCCTCAAGGTTGTGCGTGTTGTGGCTTCACAAATGCCTTGCTGCATACCTCGGTTGTAACGAGTGGTTATTTCAGTCAAAGTTGCTCTTCTATCAGCTTGAATCAGTCGGCCCATGCCCAACAAATGCCCAACAAGGCATTTTCGCCCACAGGACTGCCGCATACTGGATGTTTTTCCCTTTTCACACCATTCTTTGTAAACCGTAGAAATGGTTGTGCGTGAAAATCCCAGTAACTGAGCAGATTGTGAAATACTCAGACCGGCCCGTCTGGCACCAACAACCATGCCACGCTCAAAATTGCTTAAATCACCTTTCTTTCCCATCCTGACATTCAGTTTGGAGTTCAGGAGATTGTCTTGACCAGGACCACACCCCTAAATGCATTGAAGCAACTGCCATGTGATTGGTTGATTAGATAATTGCATTAATGAGAAATTTAACAGGTGTTCCTAATAATCCTTTAGGTGAGTGTAGTGTCAGATGAGGGTGTAAAAACAGATCCAGCTAAAGTCTCTGCAGTGGAATCATTCCCCGTACCTCATTCCGTTAAGGACGTACAAAGGTTCTTAGGATTGGCAGGCTGGTACCACCGCTTTATTCCCCACTTCTCAGAGAAAGCTACACCACTGCATGCTTTGAAGCAGAGGAACTCAACATGGATTTGGACAGAACAGTGTCAGTGTGCATTCGACACAATCAAGCAAGATCTGGTACAAGCTCCTGTCTTAATAGCACCTGATTTTAGCAAGAGCTTTCGAGTGCAAACAGACGCAAGTGACATTGGCCTAGGAGCTGTTCTTACGCAGGAATCCTCAGGAGAGGAGCATGTGATTGCCTATGCATCCCGCTTGCTTAGAGGAGCAGAGAAAGCATATACAGTATCAGAGAAAGAGTGTTTGGCCGTAGTCTGGGCTGTTGAAAAGTGGCGGCCATACCTTGAAGGTCGACCCTTCAAAGTCATCACTGACCATGCTGCCCTGACATGGGCCTTCCAACACCCAAAGCCTTCCTCGCGTCTCATTCGTTGGACAATACGTTTACAAGGGTTCCATTTCACTGTAAGATACAGGCGGGGACAGTGTAATATAGTACCTGATGTATTATCGAGAACTCAAAATCACAATGCTCTGCCTGGTACAATCTTCGTTGTAAATGATTCCAAGGTCACTGCACCACTAGTCAGCATGCCGATAGACCTCACTCAAATTGACATATCGCAAAGTGATGACAGTGAAGTTCAAGAGTTAATTGCCAAAGCAGAGAATCAGACAATGCCTGATGCTTCACGAATTCAGTACATTGTGAAGAATGGTTTCTTGTTTCGCAGTGTGCCTGATGGTCAGAAAGGACAGAAATACCAACTGATAATTCCATCCATTCATCGGGAAGCCTTTCTGCAATATGCCCACGACTACCCACTCAGTGGGCATTTTGGAAAACTAAAAACTCTTCTCAGACTTCTAGACACCGTGTACTGGCCTAGCATAAGAGCTGATGTGTGGAGATACTGTAGAGAGTGTCACAATTGTCAAAAATACAAACCATCACTGACAAAGTTGTCCGGCCATTTGCAGAGTACTCCTGTAGTTGAACCTGGGTACATGATAGGAATTGATCTCATGGGTCCTTTCCCCAAAAGTGCAAAACAGAATGAACATCTTCTTGTTACCGTTGATTATTGCTCCAAATGGGTGGAAATGTTTCCTTTGAGAAAAGCTAAAACACCTCAAATAGCTAGAATTCTTGTAGAAGAGATCTTCACTAGATGGGGAACCCCGGCCTATCTAGTGTCAGATCGAGGGACTCAATTTACTTCTCACCTTATCAACTTGATATGCAAATATTTATATTTTTTGTGGGGAAGTCGTGGCCTAATGGTTAGAGAGTTGGACTCGTGATCCAAAGGTTGCGGGTTCGAATCTCCGGCCGGCAGGGATTGTAGGTGGGGGGAGTGAATGTCCAGCGCTCTCTCCACCCTCAATACCATGACTGAGGTGCCCTTGAGCAAGGCACCGAACCCCCAACTGCTCCCCGGGCGCTGCAGCATAAAATGGCTGCCCACTGCTCCGGGTGTGTGTTCACGGTGTGTGTGTGTTCACTGCTGTGTGTGTGCACTTTGGATGGGTTAAATGCAGAGCACGAATTCCGAGTATGGGTCACCATACTTGGCTGAATGTCACTTCACTTTCACTTTTTAAACAGTGGGGAGTTGTCCAAAAGTTGACTACTGCGTACCATCCTCAGACAAATCTGACCGAGCGGGTGAATCGTAACCTGAAAACCATGATTGCATCCTATGTAGGAGAGCAACATCGGCAGTGGGACAAATGGCTAGCCGAATTCAGATTCGCTATTAACTCTGCTTGGCACGAGAGTACAGGATTTACACCGGCAGAAATAGCTCTTGGGCGTAAACTCAAAGGACCTATGGAAAGAGCTCTTCAACAGCCACCTGACCCCAATAGTCCTTTCTATCCCATACTTGATCGACAAAAAGATCTCATCAGTCTGGTAAAGGAGAATGTAGAACGAGCCCAAGCTAAGCAGAAACGGTACTACGGCCAGCGCCACAAACCAATTCAATTTCGTGTGGGAGATATAGTTTGGGTACGGACTCACCCTTTATCCAGAGCTGATGCTGGCTTTATGGCCAAACTTTCCGCAAAATTCCGCAAAATTTCCCTTGTGTCTGATCCGGCCAATGTCGATACTTACCATGTTCAGAATCTTAAGATTTGTCACGGCTATGACAAAGCTTCCACTGAGCAGGGGGGTATGTAACAGCCCATAGTGCTGATACTATGGATTTATTAGAGTGCAGTACTACTACAGCCCTCTAGGGGCTCTAACCCGTTCCCCTCCTCTATATTAAGCCCAGGTGAAGTAGTAGAGGGAGAGGCATTGTTTGGTTGGGAGGAAGCATGGCTTCTCGTGCTACCTTCAATGCTTAGGGTCCCGATTGAGAAACGTTTGTGTTTTAAGCTCAATCAATGTAAGTGTGGATCTGTTTGGTTTATCTGTGTTATTTTGCTCTCCAGTTGACTTTATGTATGTATGTTTAATCATGTTTGCTCTTGTTTGGTCATTTGGTTATTTTCATTGATGATTATGTTTTTTAGCATGTTAACACTTAGTTTGTATTTGCTTTCTAGAAGGACTCTTTTGTATTGGTAGTTCTTCTTACTACTAATAACCACTTCATCTGAAATCTGGGAAATATTCCTAAAATGAGCTTCCTACTACTGATCCTACCAGGGTCAGTTTGGAATTCCTCATTCAAGGACTGAAGTGGTTTTGGGAGCACATGGTAGAGATTGTTTGGTGATCCATGGGATGCACATTTGAACTTTGTCATCTTCATCATGCTAATGAACTTCTTCTTTAACATCATCATTATCTCATCTACAATATCATCAACGATAAGTACTGTAGACATTTATTGACATTTGTGTTCATCATTGGACAATGCTCAGATTTATCCTTTTATTCAGAATTCCACTCCTGGTGCTGTTTGTTTGTTTGTTTGTAAGCTCAAATACTTACATTTCATAAAAGTATGTGAGACATGCTGATTTGCTTGTTTTTTTTCTGTGGTATTGGTTTATGTTAACTTCTACCATACAATAATGATTTCGTAAATCTCGTTCTGTGTGTTAATTTGGATACGTGATAATTCTTATCTAAGGTAGTAATATTAAGAAAGGTTGGTAGGCCCCTCCCTCAAAATATTTTGTAGCGGCTCTTTCTGGAAAGGAGAGGGGGAGCAGTTACAAAGGGAAAGAGTTTTTTTTTTTTTTTTTTTTTTTTTTTTTTTTTTTTTTTTTAAGTTTAGGATGAAGTCAAGTACTGCCGAAAGAGATGAGTTTTTAGTTGTTGCTTGAAGATTGCCAGGGATCCGGCGTTCCGGATAGGGGTGGGAAGATTATTCCACCAGCCAGGAATGGTGAACGAGAATGTTCTGGAGAGTGATTTTGAGCCTCTCTGTGATGGTACCACAAGGCGTCGCTCACTAGCAGATCTCAAACTTCTAGAGGGGATGTAGGTTCTTAATAGTGAGTGGAAGTAGGAGGGTGCTGAGCCTGTGGTAGTTCTGTACGCAAGCATCAGTGTCTTGAACTGGATGCGAGCTGCCACCGGTAGCCAGTGCAAGGAGATGAAGAGAGATGTAACATGCGCTCTTTTGGGCTCGTTGAAGATCAGTCGTGCCGCTGCATTCTGAATCATTTGTAGAGGTTTGATTGTGTTTGATGGCAGACCAGCCAGAAGAGCACTGCAGTAGTCCAGTCTAGAACAACAAGGGCCTGGACAAGACGTTGCGCAGCATGCTCTGTCAGAAAGGGCCTGATCTTTCTGATGTTGTGTAGTGCAAACCTGCAGGATCGAGCAGTCTTTGCAATGTGCTCTTTGAAGGTCAGCTGGTCATTGAAGATTACACCAAGATTTCTGATCGAAGTTGATGGGGTAATCATTGATGAGCCTAACTGAATCGTGAAGTCATGCTGTAGAGTCGGAGTGGCAGGGAAGACCAGAAGTTCCGTCTTTGCCAGGTTGAGCTGTAGGTGATGTTCTTTCATCCATGCCAAGATGTCCGCCAGGCAGCCTGAGATCCGTGCAGCTAACGTTGGGTCATCTGGTTGAAAAGAGACATAGAGCTGTGTGTCATCGGCATAGCAGTGATAGGAGAAGCAATGTGCATGTATGATGGGACCCAGCTATGTAGTGTATGTGGAGAAGAGGAGGGGTCCAAGAACCGATCCCTGAGGAACTCCAGTGACCAGTTGATGTGGTTTGGATACCTCCCCTCCCCAGGCCACCCTGAAGGATCTACCGGTGAGATAGGATTCAAACCAGTGAAGTGGAATCCCAGAGATGCCCAGTGATGAGAGTGTAGACAGGAGAATCTGATGATTGACAGTGTCAAAAGCAGCAGAAAGATCCAGCAGAATGAGGACTGACGATTTGGAATCAGCCTTTGCAGTTTGCAGGGCTTCAGTGACTGAGAGTAGCGCAGTCTCTGTTGAATGGCCACTCCTGAAACCTGACTGTTTAGCATCCAGTTTGTTGTACTGTGAAAGAAACCGCGAGAGCGGGTTGAAGACAACTCATTTGAGTGTTTTCCCTATGAATGGAAGGAGAGAGACAGGTCTGTAGTTATCTAAAATAGAAGCATTTAATGTAGGTTTTTTGATCAGTGGGGTTACCTGAGCCTGCTTGAATGTTGTGGGGAAGATGCCTGTGAGGAGAGATGTGTTGATAATGTGTGTGAGTGCCGGTAAGCGTGTGGGAGAGATTGTTTGGAGAAGGTGTGAGGGGATCGGGTCGAGAGGACATGTTGTAGGATGGCTGGAGAGGAGAAGTTTGGATACTTCTGCCTCGGTGAGGGGACAGAAGGAGAAGATGGGAGTTAGAGCAGTGAATGTGGTTGATTGGAGGTCCTGTGGAGTTGAGAACTGGTTACTGATTGTTCTAGTTTTGTCTGTGAAAAAAGAGGCAAAGTCATCAGCGGTTATCAAAGTGGTGGGAGGTGGAGGAGGGGGACAGAGGAGAGAATTAAATGTTCTGAAGAGATTACGCATGTCTGGAGCGCTGGTGATCTTGTTGTGGAAATGTGAGGATTTGGCAGTGTGGACTTCAGTAGAGAAAGATGAAAGCAAAGACTGATACCTACTCGGGTCCGACGGATCGTTTGATTTGCGCCATTTTCTCTCTGCCGCTCTGAGTTTGGTCTGATTCTCACGAAGAACATCGGATAACCAGCGGTTAGAAGGAGCAGCCCGTGCTGGCCTGGAGGAGAGAGGACAGATGTCGTCTAGACAAGAGGTTAAGGTAGAGCATAAAGTGTCAGTGGCTGCATTTACATCCAGAGAAGAGAAATGGGTAGGCGAGGGAAGAGAGGAGGATACTACAGAGGAAAGAAGGGAGGGGGAAAGGGAGCGTAGGTTGCGTCTGAAAGTAACCGGTAAGGGAGATAGTGGCACCTGGGTAGCAAAATGTAAAGTAAATGTAATGAAGAAATGGTCAGAGATATATAGTGGTTGTACCAGAATGTTATCTGTAGAACAATTGCGTGTGTAAATTAAGTCGAGTTGGTTACCTGATTTGTGCGTGCTAGTAGTGGTAAGGCGTTTAAGATCAAATGAAGCTAGGAGTGACTGGAAGTCTGTAACATAAGGCCTGTCTAGGTGAATGTTGAAAACGCCAAAGACTAAGAGTGGAGTGCCATCCTCCATGAAAGAGGACAGCAGTCCGTCCAGCTCATCTAGGAAGGTTGGTGGTATTTGGCCCGGTGGATGATAGATTACCACAATCTGAAGTCTTATAGGAGCTGTCACAGTAACGGCATGCGATTCAAATGAGTTGAGATTGCCTAGGGGAGAGTGGGTAGAGTATTTCCAATTGTTAGAAATGAGCAAACCAGTGCCCCCACCCCGGCCAACTTGCCTAGGGGTGTGAGAGAAAGAGAAGTTGTGAGAGAGAGCAGCTGGGGTTGCCATGTCTTCTGGACGAATCCAGGTCTCAGTCAAGACCAGGATGCTGAGTGTGGAATGTAAAGAAAATGCAGAAAATGAAGTCGGCTTTGTTGACAGCTGACTGGCAATTCCAAAGACCTACAGAGAAAGAAAGAGGTGCAGTGGAAGATGTAGAGATAGTGCGCAGGGTTACTTAGTGCGTGTATTTTTAGAGCGAGGTAGAGAGAGAACCGGAATGGTTTGGAAACGCATGATAGAGGATAGGAAAGTGTGAGGGAAGATAAAAACGATACTTAAGTGTGTGCTCGGTGTCGTTGCTTGGTCAAAGTCGTGCAGGAGAAAGTCGTCTGTCTTTACACTCGTTGGTCTTCACACGAGGAGGCTGAATGCTTCCACGTCAGCGCTCTGACATCAAATAATTACAGTCTAAGAAACTAGAGTGAAAACCGCTGTTGCCGGCTTCTGATCAGCCCAGCCAATAAGGTAGGACTGCTAATAGCTCAAGATGAAACTAACACTGCACAATCACACAGGCTCATTCTTAACTGAGGCGCAAATTATTCTAATTACCAGTAAGTGCAATCAAACAGACAAACCAACAAAAATGCAGAGTAGAAATAGGTAGGAAACGAACTATTCCTTCCTAGTAGCAAGTAAATAATTTAAACAACAGAACTGCGACCAAGTTATTCAAAATACTTACGCGAGCTGTCGTCCGTCTCTTCTGGTGACTAATCGGCTTTCCCTAAGTAGATATTCTCTTAAGGAAGGAGGCCACTGAGGTGGCCCTCCTCACGAGAGAGTCCGGGTTCTACAGCCGGTACTTCATAGTTCCAGGGAAGGATGGAGGGTTGTGTCCCATTTTTAGACCTGTGTCAGTTGAACCGTTCAGTCAGCAGACTGAAGTTCAAGATGCTCACAAACAGGTCGTGTCGCAGATCAGGTCCGAGGACTGGTTTGTCACGATCGATCTAAAAGACGCATATTTCCATGTCTCCATCCTTCCCACTCACAGGAAGTTTGCTTGCTTCAGGGGCGAAGTTTACCAGTATCAGGTTCTTCCCTTCGGCCTAGCTAAAACCCGGCTCACACTGTGCGATTTTGGCCACGATTTGGTCGTCTGAGACAAATTTTGAAAATCCTAAAAGATTCCTATAATCCTAGGCTAAAACCGGTTGTCTAGATCGCTGGTTTGACATGTTCACCGACAGCCGATTAATGGCCGTTGCGATTAAATTTTTTCCTACGATTAAATTCTGGCAGTGTTCCTACGATTAAACTTTAGCGCGACAACTTCAAACTTGAACTTCGTTATTTGTAAAAACAATATATGTACAAAGTAAAGTTTACTTAAAGTTTATTTTTTAAGGGGCAGGATGTTTAAACTCGAATAACAAAATTACCTCAAGTTCGCTCTGTAGAACTGGAAGTCCATAAAGTCCTCTTTTGCCCAGCCATGACTTGCTCCACACACGTCGTCTTTTTTTTTTTTTTTTTTTTTTTTTTTTTTTTTTTTTTTTACATCAAGGCATGTAATTAATAAAACTAACGCTACACGTTGCTGTTGTTTGCTAGTTACCATTATAGCGAGAGAACGCGGGTCACGTATTGATGACGTAAAACTCCGGACAAGTCTTCTTGAGTACGTCCGTTTTTGTCGCGTCTTGACTGTCGTACAGTCTGACATTAAGACAACTGAGATCCTACAGTCTGACATGGGGATCATGTTCGTACAGTTTGACAAGCAACAATCGCAAAAGACTATTAAAAATCGCACAGTGTGAGCCCGGCTTAAGTCAAGTGTTGGGGTTAAGACTAAACGCCAAGAAGAGTGTGCTTTCTCCATTACAGAGAACCACTTATCTTGGTGTGGGGTGGGATTCGACCATGAAGCAGGCACGTATCAATCAATCAATCAAACTTTATTTATAAAGCACTTTAAAAACACCTAAGTGGACCAAAGTGCTGAACAGTGCCGAAAATAAAACTCATACAAACATAAGATACAATTAAAACAACATTAGGAGGCAAACAAAAGGTCACTCACTGTCAAGCAGTTTCAGAGAATGCTGGGTCTGATGGCATCTGCGTCCAACGTGATACGTATGTACATGAGACCCCTACAGTGGTGGCTCAAGACCAAGGGGTTATCCCTGAGAGAAAACCCGCTTCGCATGATCAAGGTCACGCGGCGGTGCTTACATGCCTTAGACGTGTGGAGACAACCTTGGTTCTTGTCTCAGGGCCCGGTGTTAGGAGCTCCGTGTTGCCGAGTAAAACAACATTATTAAGAAGATGGCGTCGGGTGAAGGCTGCAGGTTGGCAGGTCCTGCGAGTTCACCTTCCTTAATACGCTCTGAGGAGTCGCCAAAGTTATTTAACAACAGTGGACCTGATGCTGAACTGCATTTGCCTTATCTGAGAAAAAGTGGGCGACTAAATATAAATCAGTATGTGGTTATTGTCTTGTATGTGCTTGCTGCGGTGTTACTGTCAACGTGGAGTGACTGGCAAGCTCTTTTGCTGCCGGTCGGATTACAACGCGATGCGCCACTTACTACCACCTTTCAACACATGGAGTAAACTCGCCATTTATGCGTCTGTTCTAAAACACGGACGCGCAGTTATCCCTTTGTCGATCAGCTCCCGCTTTGATAAGCGCCGCCGAAGATCAGCTGTTTCAATCTTGCTGTGCTCTTTACTTTTACTGTGTGGGGATATACATCTAAACCCCGGACCTGGTGGCGGGGAAGAGCTAATGGGAGCAAATGGCGTTTCACCCATGTGTGGATCTGCAGTCACGATCGCAGTGAGTTACTCTTACGAGCACACACAAACAAACAGACAAAATTGTTTGCCATCAACACTGTGCATGGCGGAGGGTAGACCTGGAATTTCGCAGGTTCCTCCTGCGATAAAGTTAGATGTGCCTTCCCCAGACGGTACCGAGACATTTCGTAAACCGAATTTGTCGGGTGCTTTGGCACAGACACCATGCACAGATAAATTTTGTCCGTGTAAACAAACGAAATGGCGCTGTGGAGAAAGTTGGAGCAGCATGTGACTCGGTGTGCTCGTCTCATCTATTCATGCCGTGTCACTCAAACACTGTTACCAAACAACAAAGATATAGACTATTTCAGACTGTTAACCATGCCAAAGTACTCTGGGACCAAAAGGTTAAACCTACAGGTGTATTTGGGGGACACCTAAATATAAGAAGCGCTGTATCGAAATCTGAACAACTTGAACAGTTGCTAACACATTCCAACCTTGACTTTTTGTGTATTTCTGAGACTTGGCTAAAATCCACCACTTCAAATAGTGCTGTCTATATTCCAGGTTACAACATCTACAGGTGTGACCATGGTCATGGCAAAGGGGGCGGAGTAATGATCTATGTCAAGGGCAGTTTTCAATGTGTACACATGGAATCAGTGGGAGATGTTTTGGAATGTGTGGGGATAAAAATTAGGCTGTCTCCAGAAATGTCTTTCGCTGTTCATGTTTTGTATAGGCCTCCGACATCAATTTATTTTTTGACATTTGACATTTAACTGACATTCTTAAAAAATGTGATGCGAAAGAAATACTTCTCATGGGGGATTTTAATATAAATTGGATCGATAAAAATAGTAGAAAAAAGCTAAAGGAGATTACTAATTAAATTTTACACAAATGATTGAAAAAGCAACTCGGATTACTAAGACATCTCAAACGCTCATTGATCTATTCTTTACTAACAAAGCTGACCGTATCTGTAAAGTTTATAATTTAATAACAGGTCTTTCTGATCATAATTTAACATTAGTTGCAAGGAAACTATCAAAAGTGCGCTATCGAAATTTAAACAAGGTTGATACTAATGAATCTGTACTTTATATCCCCAGGAAAGTTATTGAGAGGTTTGATAATGAAATAAGAAAGGTAAATTGGTTTGAGATGGTAAATGATAAAGACAGTAATGCAGCTTCTAATGAGCTGATAAAGATGTGTCAACAGCTTGTTTTTAAACATTCTAAAGGAAAAAAGGTAAAGCCTAAAGGCAAAATCCCTCTACCTTGGTTGAATGATAATCTATGGAAATTGATGAGAACTCGAGATTCAGCATTAAAAAAGTCCCATAAAATGGGACTTATAACTGATCGCTTGATTTATAATGGACTTCGAAATAAAGTCCCTCAACAGCTAAGACAAGCAAAAGCAAAGACAAGCAAAGGGTAAATCTAAACAACTTTGGCAAACTATAGACAAATTAACTGGAAAGATGCAAACTAAGAGTGGAATAATAGAGCTGAAAATAGATGACGAAAACCACAAGGATGGTCTAACAGTTTCAAACTATTTTAATAATTATTTTGATTCAGTGAATGAAATTATCCAACATGCCTCTGGATAGCCTTATCCTTGCTCAACACCTCAGCCCTCCATTTATGATCATGAGCTTCTATGTTTTAAACACATTGATTATTCTAAAACAGATAAAAGAATAAAATCCTTATCCAACTCAAAAGCTAAAGATTACTGGGGACTTGATAGCTCTCTCATTAAAAAACATAGGGAGATCTTAACACCAGCTATTACACATATTGTGAATAAATCTATTGATGAGAGTATCTTCCCCAGTGTCTTTAAAACAGCAGTTATAACCCCAATTTATAAATCTGGAAGCAAAAATTAAATAAGTAACTACAGGCCTATTAGTATATTACCTGTAGCATCTAAAATTCTTGAGAAAGCCATTATAGAGCAGCTAACCGATCACTTAGATTGTAATAATTTGTTGCACTCCATGCAGTTCGGTTTTAGACGCAACCATTCCACCGTCGCAGCCTGCTGCTATCTGATAGAAAACATAAAGGCTAACTTGGACAGAGGGGGCACGGTGGGTGCAGTGTTTTTTGGACTTGCGAAAAGCCTTCGACACGGTAAACCACCATGTCCTTCTGTCTAAGCATAACCTATCCATAGAGACATTGCATTGGATACAATCGTATCTCTCAAATCGGATGCAATGTGTGAGGGTAAATAATGCATTGTCCTCTCTGAAGCCCGGCACAACTGGGGTCCCGCAAGGATCAATTCTGGGACCATTGTTGTTCAGTATTTACATCAATGATCTTCCGGCTGTGTGCAAGGGCATAGACATCATCATGTACGCAGATGATGCCGTCATCTACGTACATGGGAGGGATAAGGAGCAAGTAGCCATTAAATTGTCCTCAGCCATGGAAAAAATAAGTAATTGGCTTAAATCTTCTTGCTTAACACTAAATATTGAAAAAACTGTCGGAATGTATTTCGCTAAGTCCAATAAAGTTAAAGATATGCCTAACCTCTATGTTAATGGACAAAAAATCTATATCGTGACAGAGATCAAATATCTAGGTGTACATTTGGACCAAACTCTGAGTTTTAAAAAACATATTAAAAGAATGTGCAACTCTATTAAGTATAATATTTCCACCTTTAGACATATTAGGAATAGTTTGACAACTGAAGCATCTTTCATGTATTTTAATGCCATGATTTCTCCACACATCACTTATTGTTTGTCCTGTTGGACTCAGGCAAATGAGACCACACTTAAACCGCTCAGATCGGTCTATAATCAGGCGTTAAAGGTGCTTGATAGAAAAGCCTCTCGTTATCATCACTGCAATATTCTCAGTAAATATAAAATATTAAGTTTTGACTCTCTAATTCGATATACAAATTTAAGAACCGTTTTCAAAATTGTTAATAATATTGCTCCACCCTCATTGAAAAAAATCATAAAACTTTATTCTGAACAAACGAATCGAACAGTTCGCTCTACTGTTCACAGAAACTGTGCTGTCCCGAAAACATCCTCTGCCTTTGCACAGACAGCCTTCTCATTTAAAACCATTAAACAATGGAATCAACTTCCAGACAGTTTAAAGTTGTCTGTAGATCTGAATAATTTCTCTCGAAACTTAAATACATCCTTGATAATCAGTTGTGTCAGCATCAGTACACTTAGTTTACAAATGTAATATTGAAGTAAATGTTTTTGACTATGTTGTAGATATTTTAGTTTGTGATGGTTTTTTTTATTAGTTTTTCATTTAAATATTTGATTAGTTTTAGATGATCACTGTTCAACTAATATTGCATGTATTTGGTACTGCTATTGACAGCTATTTGTAATGTAATGTTTTAATATTATGTGCACCTGCCCGGGGACTGCAGATGGAAATTAGCATTTGCTAACTCTGGTACAAAGCATCTTTTCGTAAGATTAATGTATTTTGTACATTGTCCCTAAAAAATAATGGTAGCAACGGACGCGTCCCTCACCGGTTGGGGTCTGTGGAGTGGTCGCCATCTCATGTGGCACATCAATTGGCTGGAGATGATGGCTGTGTTTCAGGCTCTGAAACACTTTCTCCTGGACCTAAGATACCCCTTTTCCACCAAAGCAGTTCCAGGTGCTAGTTCAGAGCCAGTGCTATTGCCGGTTCTTAGTTGGTTCGACTGGCGAGCCCTTTAAGAACCGGTTGCTTTTCCACAAGCTAGAGAGCCAATACAGAGCCAGGTCTTACGTCACTGAATACGTTTCATGTTTCGGATCACTAGCGCGGCACAACAGGCATCTGTACAAAGCATCAGCGCCACGCAGATCGATTGATCGGCACACAACACACTAAAGCACCGCGAGAGCGATCCAAAAGCATAAAGAGCAGTCTGCTTTCCAGTCGCTCCCACAGCACCCCGATATGCCTGCACCGAACGGTCCGCGCAGCGCCGATCCATCCCGAACAAGCCTAAACAAACTATCAGCAATGGGGGACGTTGCGTTGCTATTGATGTTCATGGCTTTGCGAACCTACAACGGCATCCAAACACGGCGAATCAAACGTGTTAGCGTTTAGCTGCTATTTCAAATATGGCGGTCCAAGTTTCTGTTCGTCTTATTGGTCACGGTAACCCAGCCCCTGACGCAAGCGGTTCTTTCTTCTAGTCCAGCAATGTTTTGGTGCTACTTACGAACCGCTTTTCCTGGTTCGGAGCTGGTGCTTTGGATATCGAAAACCAAAGAACCGGTTTGAAACTAGGCTCTGGCTCCGAACCAGCACAGGAACTGCCTTGGTGGAAAAGGTCAGTCTACTTCTGGTAGCACCGTTCTGGCCGGGCCGAGTATGGTTCTCGGACCTGACTTCTCTCCTCGACGGCTCTCCATGGGGGATTCCCGTCGGGAGGGATCTCCTCTCACAAGTGGGTGTCTATCACCCCTGCCCGAAGATGTGGAAGTTGTGGGGTTGGCCCCTGAGGGGGCGCAACTCATAGCTTCCATTTTCTCAAACAAGGTTTTTGAGACCATCCTCAAATCCAGAGCTCCCTCAACGAGGAAACTGTACGCCTTGAAGTGGAAACTTTTCAATTCATGGTGCGGAGACCGCCACCTCGACCCAGTTAACTGCCTGATTGGTACAGTTCTGGAGTTCCTGCAGGCCCGCCTCTCCGCAGGGTTGACCCACTCCACCTTGAAGGGTTAAGTGGCAGCAATTCGGCCTACCACACCTCTCTTGGTGGGCAATCAGTGGGTTGACACCCACTAGTTACACATTTCCTCCGCGGTGCGCCCTCCTATCAGAAGCCTGACCAGCAAAAGCATAACTGTATGTGTCCAGTGCGAGCACTGGATGCATACGTCCACAGAGCTGCCATGTGGAGAAGGGTGGACCAATTGCTAGTTTGCTACGGTCCCCCTAAGAGGGGTCTGCCTGCTACAAAGCAGACCCTCAGTCAGTGGATTGTGGATGCTATCAACACTGCCTATGAGTTCTCTCAGCTCCCCTCGCCGATGGGAGTCAGAGCTCATTTGACACAAAGTGTGGCGGCCTCCAAGGCCTTTCTCTCAGGTGTCCCAATACAGGACATCTGCAACGTTGCGGGATGGTCTACGCCCCTGACCTTTGTCAGGTTTTATGGCCTTGACATACGGGCCACTCCAGGCTCTTCTGTCCTCTCGCCCTAGATGTGCTCCGCAGGAATACACACTGGGCAGGGACTTGGAAGTCTGGCAGCGTGGGTATCTCGTTCCCCTAGCGTTATTGAAAGCAGCTCGAGTTCCTGAAGAGGAACGTCTCTAGGTTACGTATGTAACCCTAGTTCCTCGAGGGAACGAGACGCTGCGTCTTGAGGCCATACTTCTGGCATCCCTGCCAGCGCTTGCTTCATTCCTAGAAGCTGACACCGATTCACCGCACGTGATTTTATACCAGCTGGTCATTATGTCACCCCATCCATGACGTCTCGCCCATCCATTGGATATGTTGCACACGAGATTCAGAGCCACTCACGCTGAAGGCATTCCCTTAGCGTTTTCAGATGCAGCGTCTCGTTTCCTCGAGGAACTAGGGTTACATACGTAACCTAGAGACATTTTCTTTTTGTATAAAAACACATTTCGTTGATATTGTGAGTGCACACAAATAAAAGTAGACCCTTTACAGTTCGAATGATGTATTACTCTTACCTTTATCAGAAAAAATTACGGCGTAGGCTATTTTAAGCTATTCTGTTTACACAGAAAAAAAATGCAAGTGATTGCCCTGGTGCCTCCATGTCCTGCAGAGAGCACTTTAGCTTCCACTCTCCGCACAAACGTGGAAATAGGCTAGCACATAATATTATTATTATTATTATTATTATTATAGCGCAGGCTTAACGTTTAAACATTGTTATATGCTTGAACTGTTTTAGTATATCTATAGATATTATTTTAGGCAATTCGTTATGATTTGATAGGCTATGATCAGCCTGCAGGTCTGCCGCTGGACGCCTGGTCATAACTTTAAAAAACAAAAACTTATATTTAGCGAACAAAAATTCTCCAAACGTTTTTCTAAATTAACTTAATAAAAAAACGAAACAAAATATAATCATTTTGCCATTACATACAAAACTGAACTATTTTAATAGCTGAAACAGTAGTATAAGTTGTTTTGGGAGAAGGGGGAAAAAGTCGGGCTCGGGTCGGACTCGGGCCAGTAATTCCGATAAGCTGTCGGACGCGGGCTGGGCTAGGGCCTGGCTAGGGCCGGGCTAGGGCCTAAATTTGAGGCCCGTGCAGGGCTCTACTCTTGGCTGCCTATAAGAGACTCTTTTATCCTTCCACAACATTTTAATTGGATTAAGGCCTGGACTTTGGCTCAGCCATTCCAAAACATTAACTTTGTCCTTCTTTAACTATTCTTTGGTAGAATGACTTGTGTGCTTAGGGTTATTGTCTTGCTGCATGACCCACATTCTCTTGAGACTCTGTGCTTAAACAGATATCCTAATGTTTTCCTTTAGAATTTGCTGGTATATTTCAGAATTAATTGTTCCATCAATAATGGCAGGCTGTTCTGGGCAATATGCAGCAAAACAGGCCCAAGCCATCATACTACCACCACCATGTTTCACAGGTGGGAAAAGATTCTTAAGATGGAATGCAGTGTGTTCTTTTCTCCGAACATAATAGCTTTTCATTTAAACCAATAAGTTCTATTTTTGTGTCATCCATCCATTATACCTTTCTCCAGTAGTCCGCTGGCTTGTACACATGGTCTTTAGCAAGCAATTTTCTATTTGGAGAACAGTGGCTTTCTTCTTGCAACTCTGCCATACACACCATGGTTGCTCAGTGTTCTCCTGATGGTGGGCTCATGAACATTAAAATTAGCCAATGTGAGAAAGGCCTTTAGTTAGTTAGAAGTTACCCTGGGAACATTTGCAATCCTCACAGACTATTACACGATCTGCTTTGGAGTGATCTTTGTTGGTCAACCACTTCTCGGGAAGGTAACAGTGGTCTCGAACTTCCTCCAGGTGTACACAATCTGTCTGACTGTGGATTTGTGGAGTCCAAACTCTTTAGAGGTGGTTTTGTAACCTTTTCTAGCCTGATGAGCAACATCAACTGTTTTTCTGAGGCCCCCAGTAATCTCCTTTGTTCATGACAAGACTCATTTCCAAAAAACATGATCAGACTTTGATAAATCCATGTTCTTTGAATAAAACAGGTCACGTACTGACATTTGATAGTCATTGCACTGACTGAAAACACCTCTGCACAGATGGACTCTAATTTCACCTTTAAGTTAACTGCTAATCCAAAAGATTCACATACTTTTGCAACACAGAGATATGTAACACTGGATAATTTTTCTCAATAAATACATGACAAAGAAAATATTTTTCTCTCACTTATTTGATTTGGTTCTCTGTCTACTTTCAGGACTTATATGAAAATCTGAGGATGTTTTGGGTCATGTTCATGCAGAAATATAGAAAATTCTAAAGGGTTTACAAGCTTTCAAGCAGCACTGTTTAAAGTAAAAGTAGTTAAGATAATATAAAGTGGGACCCAAATATTTGTTTACATCCATTTTTCCCTACGAATCAGCTTCCTCCTACTATGTGAAGCATCTATTGCTAATGACGGCTAGCATGTTTTGCTCGGGTCACAAAACATATTTGCATTTTCAATACAAAATGTTTATTGTCAATGCCTCATAGGGTTTTTGTCCACTGTGCCTCACATAGACTCTCATGTGGGAGTAAGTAACCCCATGCCAGTTTGCATGTATGTCTGTGAATGGGGATTTCTTAGACCTTTCATGCCGGCTTTCCAAAGTCTGCAACAAGGCCCACAGGGGATCCTAACATGCAAATCAGCTGTGGTGAAATTGAAATGTATATGGGATTATTTCCTCTCTGTAAATGATAAAGCCTGCCTCTGATAAATAATAGATGGGACATCAAATATTCATAGCATGCAGCAAGTAGATAGAAACACAACAATGGGCCACTGCTTACTTCCCCATGCTTTAATATAAATAATAAAACAATGGTGCAGCAAAGTCCCAGCAGTCCAATTAACACTGTCCAAGAAGAAAAGCTAGCAGAAAAATGACAGGGTCTGTGTGTATGTTGTGTATATGTGTGTTGGGGGCATAGGGAATTTTGATTATACTACTTTGGGACACACATGCACATTTACACACACACACACATTTTAATTTTTCATCAATATGGATGCAACTTGCAAGTGATGCCACATCAGTTGTTCACAAACACATCAGTGCTGCAAGTTCAAACCACACACCTACATGTGTTCTTACTCACATAAACGCAACGCGCGCACACACACACACACACACACACATACATTCTCTCTCTGATGAGACACAAGTTGGCGGCTGTCAACCATTTTTCATGCTGACAGCCTCGCTGGAACAGCAAGCACTATATGACATATAGCTTTAATTTTTGTGCCTGGAATCTCAAGTTTACCCTTTTTGTCTGTAGTGACAAATAAATATCCTGAGAAGGATGGCACAAAAAGAAAAAACAGGCTTGAAGTATTTAAATTAATTCATTGTGAAAGTAAATGTATTGAAAGAAATGCATCGAGCAGGCGAAAAAAAAAAAAATGCTATTAACAGTCAAATGTAAAGGCCATTGCACACTGAGTCTGAATTTTTCGTCCGAAATTTTCGCACGTTGAAAAATAAATACGACCTCACGTTTTGTCAATCACGTTTGCACACTAACTCCGAAATTTTCGTCCGTCAAAAAAAAATTCGGATCGGGTTAGATTTTTTTTTTGCGTTTTTCGCATCCGTATAAAGCATTTTGAGATGCTTTGAGAAGGTGTTTTGACAATTCTCAGAGCCACCGTACAAGCGAAAGCCAAAATCCAAAATAGTGTCAGACAAATTAATACACTTCGTCTTGCAGCACAGAGCACTTTGACAAACAAATTGCGGAATACAAAGATACAGAATATAAAGAACTGCTGTAGCCTATTTTTTATGCCTGGCGCGCACCTTTCCGATGCCGCAGTTCGGTGTGTGTGTCTGTGGGTGTATCCATATCTCAGACAGTCTCTGTTCAGGATAAATTTTCACGGAAATTGGTGGTCTTCTTTTTAATATGTGGATTCAGTATCGCTAGCAAAGTATCAAACTGAGGCACTGACATCCTGAAATAAACTTTGAATCTCTCGGGATAATCCCGCTGCTCTTTGATAAGGAGGTGAAACTCTCCTTCCTCTCTGCGCAATCTAAGGATTGGATGGACCCAATATTTCCTTTTTTTTTTAAAAGAGAGAGGACAACAAAATCATCCTCACTGCTTGAAGACATTTTGTATAGTTTTGCGAATTTTTTCGCAACGGATTAATTAAAACGTATCGGACTCAGTGTGCAAGGTCTCTGTGCGTGATGAATGTTTAAGATTGCAAATGCGAAAAAACGCATGCAAAAATTTCTGACTCAGTGTGCAGAGACCTTAAGACGTTTAGTATTATAAAAACATAAGTATTATAAAAAATTATAATTACAAATAAAAAATAAGTAAAATGTGATAAATTATAAGATAAACAATTATAGGGTACAATGGGGCTAAAGGCCCACCATAAGAAAAAAAAATATGTGCTAAAAAAACTGCGCCTAAAATGTATAATTGCAAAATAAATAAATTGTCAATAAAAATATATACGTTGTATTGAACATTAAAGGAGCAACAGAGTTTGTGTGAAAATAAATCAAGTTGTTTATTTTGTTTAAAAATCTCAAATGTATGAGGTGGCAAGAGGGGCCTTTTACCCCACACATGGTGTAAAAGGCTCACCAGCATGGGGTAAAAGGCCCACGATATTGATACAAATACTTCAGCTAAAATAATGTTGTTTTTTTTTGGTTTTTTTTAAAGTTAATACTCGTTCAAAACAATCAATTTAGCAAAGTATGCACTATTTTTTGCTTATTTAGAAAAATAAAATTATTTTTTGTTCAATAAATATACTGTCATTAAAATGTTAATAAAAAAATTTTTTTAGCCCCAACAGCAGGAGTGCTTTTTACCCCAAATACCATACTTTTACATATTCTTTCGTTATTTAAAAAACGGTGCTTTATCTTAAACAAAACTGAAAATCATAAAGAAGACCTTTGTCTCAAAATATATGCATTCATTTTAGCGATTCTCATTTGTTATTTAAATCTACAAACATTTAAAAAACCAAAATATTCGATCAAGAAAGCACAGAATCAACTTTTCACTGCTGTGTGCGATCGCATTAAAACATCAGACAAATCTGCATGTGCATCTTGAAAAGTGGATGTTTAGGAAAGTGCAACTTCACGTTTTTGTGTCAGCTAGTGGTTTAGATGAAAATAATCAATCTTTTACCCCATGGCGCATTTAGCCCTGTTGTACCCTATAACGTCATGGCCAAAAATATCGGCACCCTTGGAAAATATGATCAAAGAAGGCTATGAAAATTAATCTGCATTGTTAATCCTTTTGATCTTTTATTAAAAAAAAAAAAATCACAAAAATCTAACCTTTCACTGGATAAGAATTTAAAACGGGGGGAAATATCATTATGAAATGTGTTTCTCAAATACACGTTGGACACAATTATTGGCACCCCTAGAAATTCTTATGAGTAAAATATCTCTGAAGTATATTCCCATTCACAATTCTGAGTACTCCAGGGTGATTATGAACATGAAATTATCCAGCAATGGCTTCCTGTTTCACAGAAATATAAATAGGAGGGAAAACAAAGCCCAAATTCCCTTAATCATCTATCACAATGAGAAAAACCAAAGAATATATTTCTGATGTGCAGCAAAAGATAATTGAGCTTCACAAATTAGTGAAGTGGTTTTAAGAAAAGAGCTAGAGCAGTGAAAATTCCCATTTCCACCATCAGGGCAATAATTAAGATAATTTCCAATCAACAGAAAATGTTACGAAACTCCTTGGAAGAGGACGTGTGTCTATATTGTCCTAATGCACGGTGAGGAGGAGAGTTTGAGTGGCTAAAGACTCTCCAAGGACCACAGCTGGAGAATTGCAGAAAGTAGTTGAGTCTCGGGGTCAGAAAAGATTGTCCAACAGCACCAACATCACATGTTGTTTGGAATGGTTTCAAGAAAAATTCTCCTAGCTCATCCAAAAACAAACTCCAGCATATTCAGTTATCAGACACGACTGGAATTTCAAATGGGACTGGCTTCTATGGTCAGATGAAACTAAAAAAATTATTTTTATCAGAAAACACTCAAGATGGGCTTGGTGAACACAGGGATAAAAAGTAACGTGTACAATGAAATATACTGCTGTATTGTTGATGTTTTTGGCCTATATTTCTGCTGGAGGTCCTGGGGGCTGTTCCATAAAAGACGCTAAGAAAAGCGGGGATTAAAGTCCAAAACCTGACTTGAACTAACCTAACAAATCAATCGGGACTAAAGCGGTTCCATAAACGACAATTCAAGTTCACACAATCTGACTAATGCTATCCAGGTTCAGTGAGTCAGGATAATGTGACGTACACGCTTATTCTGAAGCAGCCCTTAATGTCGATCATGGATCAAATCGATCCACCATAGCAAACACGCATTTGAAACATTGTGTTTTCCTCAGTGCATAACTGATACGTCACAGGTATATTTTTTACATCTGTAAATGTCAGAAAGCCATGCAAATATATCCATTTCGCTGTCAGGAGTGGGCGGGGCTTATGCGAGAGAACGAGCGCTGCGGCGCGCATGCGCGCTACACAGACAGAGCAGAATAGAATACTAGCGCAAGAATTCTGAATAAAATATACATTCTGCTAAAATATTTGTTGTTGGACATTAAATGTGACACATAGAATTTTACTACATATAAGTGTATTTTTATGATAGCAGCAACTGTTAATCACTAGCTCAAATGAGTTAAATGTGTGTTCCTCTTATCAGTTAAAATGTACTCTGATTTCTATTATAAATTTACATTTTTAATTCAGTGATTTTAACTTTTGATTGTGTTTTTATGCTTTAATGCTTTAAAGAGCCATTTTAGATTGTAATGTTTTAATGTTCTAATAACCATAAAAGGTACAGCTGTCATAAATTCAGAGAGAAAGGCTGCATGGCTAGAAACTTCTGATCAACTGCATGCACAAGTAGCAACTATGTTAAAATGTCATTCGCCTACATTTTGGGCACAATACATTAAATACAGTTGGTTGTAGCCTATTTTTTATTTATTGGATTATTTAAGGTGTATTTTCTGTATACTTTTATTTTTGGACCGATAATAAATTCAACTGACTGTATGTGAGAGAGTCAGTGGTAATATGGATGCGTTCCTATTGGTCAGTGTTATAGGAGCTCAGCTTAGCCTGACAGTTAGCCTGCTCCGGACCAGGTTAGTTTGCCAGCATAAGTTGCCGGGGTAACTTGAGTTTGAACTTTTTTAAGTTTGATTTATG
Source organism: Barbus barbus (assembly GCF_936440315.1). NCBI lineage: Eukaryota > Metazoa > Chordata > Actinopteri > Cypriniformes > Cyprinidae > Barbus > Barbus barbus. Next base: position 10,733,154 of record NC_136733.1, read on the forward strand.
AAACCGAATCTACCAAAAATAAGCCTGACTAACCGAAATAAACCTGGCTTATACTCTAATCTTGTTTTATGGAACAGCCCCCTGGACATCTTGTTTAGATACATGGCATCATGGATTCTATCAAATACCAACAGATAAAAAAAAAAATCAATAAGTGACTGACTCTGTTAGAAATCGTATAATGGGCCATGTTTGGACTGTACAACTCACAATTCTCATACTGTACAACTGTACAATAATCCAGACACAAACCTCAAAAACAATACAAAAATGAGTCACTGAGAACAAAACCAAGCTTCTGCTATGGCCATTCCAGTCCTCTGACCTGAACCCTGTAGAAAATGAGTAGGGTGAACTGAAGAGAAGCACTGTCATGGAGTTGTGAATCTGAAGGATCTGGAGAGATTCTGGATGAAGGAATGGTCTCTGATCTCGTCAGGTGTTCTCTAACCTCACCAGGCATTAAAGGAGAACATTTAGAGCTGTTAAACTGGCAAACGGAGGTTTCAAAAAGTATTGAATAAAAGAGTGCCGTTAATTGTGGCCAATGTGTATTACAGAAAAACATTTATTTCATAATGACCCCCATTTTAAATTCTTATTATGAAACGAAAGGTTAGATTTTTGTGATTTTAAAATAAAAGGATTAACAATGCAGATTAATTTTCACAGCCTTCTTTGATCTTATTTACAATGTGTGTGTGTGTGTGTGTGTGTGTGTGTGTGTGTGTGTGTGTGTGTGTGTGTGTGTATATATATACAGTGGGTACGGAAAGTATTCAGACCCCCTTAAATTTTTTTACTCTCTTATATTGCAGCCATTTGCTAAAATCATTTAAGTCCTTTTTTTTTCCTCATTAATGTACACACAGCACCCCATATTGACAGAAAAACACAGGACCATGTGATATTTCAGTTTTTCTTTTTTAATAAATCTCCAAAAATGTCAAAAATTCTAAGTATTCAGACCCTTTGTTCAGTATTTAGTAGAAGCACCCTTTTGATCTAATACAGCCACGAGTCTTTTTGGGAAAGCTGCAACAAGTTTTTCACACCTGGATTTGGGGATCCTCTGCCATTCCTCCTTGCAGACCCTCTCCTGCTCTGTCAGGTTGGATGGTAAACGTTGGTGGACAGCCATTTTTAGGTCTCTCCAGAGATGCTCAATTGGGTTTAAGTCAGGGCTCTGGCTGGGCCATTCAAGAACAGTCACGGAGTTGTTGTGAAGCCACTGCTTCGTTATTTTAGCTGTGTGCTTAGGGTCATTGTCTTGTTGGAAGGTAAACCTTCGGCCCAGTCTGAGGTCCTGAGCACTCTGGAGAAGGTTTTCGTCCAGGATATCCCTGTACTTGGCCGCATTCATCTTTCCTTCATTTGCAACCAGTCGTCCTGTCCCTGCAGCTGAAAAACACCCCCACAGCATGATGCTGCCACCACCATGCTTCACTGTTGGGACTGTATTGGACAGGTGATGAGCAGTGCCTGGTTTTCTCCACACATACCGCTTAGAATTAAGGCCAAAAAGTCCTATCTTGATCTCGTCAGACCAGAGAATCTTATTTCTCAACATCTTGTGGTCCTTCAGGTGTTTTTTTGTATCTTGCACTGAGGAGAGGCTTCCGTCGGGCCACTCTGCCATAAAGCCCCGACTGGTGGAGGGCTGCAGTGATGGTTGACTTTCTACAACTTTCTCCCATCTCCCGACTGCATCTCTGGAGGTCAGCCACAGTGATCTTTGGGTTCTTCTTTACCTCTCTCTCCAAGGCTCTTCTCCCCCGATAGCTCAGTTTGGCCGGACGGCCAGCTCTAAGAAGGGTTCTGGTTGTCCCAAACGTCATCCATTTAAGGATTATGGATGCCACTGTGCTCTTAGGAACCTCAAGTACAGCAGAAATTTTTTTGTAACCTCGGCCAGATCTGTGCCTTGCCACAATTCTGTCTCTGAGCTCTTCAGGCAGTTCCTTTGATCTCATGATTCTCATTTGCTCTGACATGCACTGTGAGCTCTAAGGTCTTAAGGTCTCACTGTGAGCTGTAAGCTGTAAGGTCTCACAGGTGTGTGGCTTTCCTAATCAAGTCCAGTCAGTATAATCAAACACAACTGGACTCAAATGAAGGTGTAGAACCATCTCAAGGATGAAGAAATGGACAGCACCTGAGTTAAATATATGAGTGTCACAGCAAAGGGTCTGAATACTTAGGACCATGTGATATTTCAGTTTTTCTTTTTTAATAAATCTGCAAAAATGTCAACAATTCTGTGTTTTTCTGTCAATATGGGGTGCTGTGTGTACACTAATGAGGAAAAAAAATGAACTTAAATGATTTTAGCAAATGGCTGCAATATAACAAAGAGTGAAAAATTGAAGGGGGTCTGAATACTTTCCGTACCCACTGTATATATGTGTGTGAGAGGCTATGCTGTATTCTGAATAAGTCATGGCTGAAGGGCATTGTTAGGCACAACACTGTTAGTAATAAATGTTAGCAATAATCAGTAATAATTCTGTTAGTAATAATAACACCAAAATGAAAATACATTAAATACCCACAATGAAATGCAAATGTACAAAAAAAAAAAAGGTTAACCTAAAAAATTCTTATTCAAATAAAGATTTTACATTAATGTAAAATTAGCATTAATGAATGAACCTAAATGTATTAGGCTAAAATTAAGGGTAAGATCAGATAGAAATAGCTCTTTCACATAACAGTGTCAGGTTACCACTTTTCACAGCGCGTGACCTTAAACTTTTCGGTAACATTTTACAATAAGGTCCTAATGGTTAACATTAGTTAATGCATTACCCAATATTAACTTAATGCTTAACTTAATTAACAATGAGCACTAGGGGTGGCACGGTACATGTATTCATACCGAACCGCCACGGTACGGACATCTCGGTTCGGTGCATGAGGCCTTACAATGAATACATGCAGCAGAAGAATAGCGAATGCCATGTAGCACCATATGTATGCCTTCTAGCCTTAACCATGAGTTGTGCACTTGAAAACAAAGCCCACTAGACAATGACCATGTGCTGATTCTGAACGCGTCTCTCACATAGACTGACAAAGGAGTATAATTTAAAGGCTTGCGCACTCAACTGTTTACGAAATGGAGCTTTGTGCTCGTGTATCCTACCTCTCTCATTCGTCACAAATCCAAATATTCCATTATATTTCCATATTTGCAATGTAACATATCTGAATGCTAAACTATTATTTATTATGTAAATTATAGGCTTTGTACTTCAGTCATGTTCCAACGGTGACACAGAGGCGAGTGTGCTGATGTTTGGCTCACTGTATTTTACTTTGATAAAGTACCAACTGCGCTGTCAAGCTGGCAATGCTGAAACGGATGTTTTTTTGTTTGTTTTTTGTGTGTGTGTGATCACTTCAACTGTTTCCTTATACCAGCAGAATCAACTTTAAACACGTATTTTCTTACTAATAATCACTCTATAAAAGGTCTACTTTTATTTGTGTACACTCGCAATGAAAACAATACAGATTTTATATATATAATAATAATAATAATAGTAATAATATTTAGTATTTTCATATCAAGGTGGGAAAAAAACTGTCATTTGCACTATTGTCTGTTCAAAATAAATGAAAAGAAACTGAGCATAGCAGATTTCTTTATTTTTTTCCCTGTTGTACCAAAATCGTATCGAACCGTGACCCCTGAACCGAGGTACGTACCGAACCGTGACATCTGTGTACTGTGCCACCCCTAATGAGCACACAAATAAGTACCTTTTTTTTCTTGGCTTGCTTTCCTTTTTTTTCCTGTCGGAGTCTCTCACTTCTTTCCCCAGTGAAGGGAAATGGAGAAACCAATCTAAAATCCATCTTCTCAAACCTGCCTACTTCGTCCCCCTCTCAGACGTGAGTGTCTGGGAATTGGGTGAGATTGCATGTTTAGCGGGCCGGCTGGCTTGGCTGATATGAATTGCATCCCACCCCCACCGCTCATTGTGACAGGTCATGACCTTGCATCTTGACGGACTGCATCAGCCTATTTTAATCCATTAACTGACAGCCAATGGCAACTTGGAAGAGAGGCAAGAGAATAGGAGTATGAGGGAAGATGCATTTCACAGGCTATGAAGGACATGGCTGCTTCAAATGCCAAATAGGTAACATTAAAATTCAGCCTAAATATTTATGATTACACAGAGTGATTTAAAATTACATTCAGGAGTTGTACATTTTATTATATATTTGTCCTCTAATAAATGGTGCAGATCCTTTTTTATGACAATATTTGTTTTAGCCAGTTTCATACTGTATTGTGCAGGGCTTGAAAACGAAAAAAAAAAAAAGAAAAAAAGTCAATCGGTTCACTCCGAGCAGAATCAATATTTTAACGTTTCCGTTCCTGCGTTCCTCTGTATTATTACTGTTCTGAAACCGGTTAGAGTAGAAAAAATAACGGTTAATACCGTTATTTTTAAAATAGTTTTTGCCTATAATAATAATAAAGTACAGTGTTTTCTTTACACAAAAAGAAAAAAATAAATACAGAAAGAGATGGTATCTAAACTCGCTGCGCTTAGTCACAGCCAATACAGCATCATCTTTTTTAGATTTTTAAATTTCTAAATGTAGGCTACTAAACAAAAGAAAAAAAAATCTATTAATGCTTTAAAATACTAATTAAAGTATTTTTAAAGATATTTAAAAATGTTTGCTGCAAATAGTTTAAAATTGTATACATTTATAATTAATTTTATTATATTTAATTTTATTATAATTAAAATTGTACTTGTATAAAATTGCGTTTTGAGGGAAAAAAAAAAAAAGGCTAAGCCGCGTCTCATTTTATTAGGCTATTATTCAGAAATGATTTAGGCTAAAATGCCAGTAAATCAAAAACTGTTTACAAACATTATAAACACAGTTATTAGTTTCTCTCCACAACAAATCCTCTGAACTTAAGGCTGCTACAAAAACGTCTATCCAAAAACAAATTAAAGGTGAAACTGATGCCTACCTCTCTCACTCGGCACAAATCCAAATGTTTCCATATTCTCGATGTATACTAAAATATTATTTATTGGCTTTTACTTTCATCGACGTAAAACATCATCCTTCACATCGGCAATAACAGCACAGTGAATGCAACAGATCAGACAACGGAGCACTGTAACTTTTTACACGTTCCTTTAACTGTATTTTATTTTGATAATGAACTGGCTGCAATGTCGCAAAAATATGTGTCTTTGTGCGCGTGAGGCGCCAGCACGATATGGCCATACCAACGCTGGTTGGTTATACAGATGAAAGACATCATTCAAAACTGTCAAGCTGTGCAAAACAAATAAAACTGTAAAGCTTTTGCAAAATAAAAAAAACGACTTTCTGCCGTCTCGTTTTCCTTTCCGAGAACGTTGGAATGCGTCACAATGAACTGTAGGCCTAACTCAGCATATTTTTAACTCATCTTATTTTCATTATCATCTCATCTCTGGCTTCTTGGATCTTGCTTTTTGGTCGTCGGTTTACTGCGAGCCCTCTACCTCTTCGATCCTCCATCTGTTGGTCTGACTGAGAGTTGAGTTAACACTCTTCTTGTCAGTCAGTCTACTGGCTTATTGTTTGGTCGGGTAGCCTTCCTTTCAGTGAGCTTTGTAGACGCTGCGATGATTGTGGTTCTGGCTTACATGGGTTTGCTGATGGCTGGCGTTCCCATGGCAATTGCCAACACGTCAAAAGCTTTAAGGCTCATTATTATTTTTTTGGTCACTATTGGATTTAAAATTGGATACATGCCCTGTGAGCTAAAGGCTCTAAACGGGTACCTGCATCTCGACTCCGCGATGTACAAACACTGCCATTAACTTGGTATTATTCGACGCAGTATTCATCAACCGTCGTCTACTGTGATTCCGTGTGTTTGGTCTAGCAACAGGGCTCTGAAACGTCCTCAAAGGAAGTGTCGAACACCGCGATCACTTTTCAACATAACTCGGATCGACTCCAAGGATAACTTTACCCCCACTGGCAGCATATTGGAGAAACACTGTGCTCTTCTTAATTGTCACTCCATCTCTGACAAAGGCTCCTATATAAATTAACTTATTATTGACAATAACCTGGATATGTTATTTCTTACCGAGACTTGGCAGTCACCAAATGACTATTTGCATCTAAATCTGCTTACACCAACCGGATATCGATATCTGTCTCAACCACGTTCAACTGGCAAAGGGGGTGGTCTTTCAGTCATTTATCGTGACTCCATAGAACTTACCAAACTGGATTTTCATAATACTATGACATTTGAGTTTATTGTTATGAAGGTTGCCCGAAAACGTCCCCTCATAATTATTTTGATTTATAGACCACCCAAGCAGCAAACTGAATTATTTTCATTAACTCAGTCAATTACTAATGTTAGCCTGTGCTGTGTCATCCCAGGTTATCTTACTTGGTGACTTTAACATCCATGTGGATACTGTCTGCTCTAATATTACTCCACTAATGACTGTACAGGACTGCTTCGATCTTATTCAGAACATTAATCTGTCCAGTCAAATGCACTGATAACATAACTATGTCATATCGTCATGTAAATGCTGTTGATATCAGTGCATTCTCTGCCTCTGTTGCTTCCTCTGCTGTTCCTGAAGTTTTAAATTTACCTGTCCATCACAAGGAGTGAATTTATTTCCTTATAAAATTAATTCTGATGCCAAAACTCAGGAACTCTCCCAAAGACAGATGCCATGCAGTAAAGCCATAAAACTAATCTGGAGAAGAGATCATCAGAGACAACAAAAGATCTCCAAACAACACCACCCTGACCAAATTTATGTTCTTTGATCATTTACGACCACCTTTCCCCCCCTAGCATTTCTGCCTCTCCCTCTTTTCCCCCAAAAGGTTACACTCAAAGTTCATTAAGAATATGTATATACCACATGTAACCCAGTAAGGGTTATTAGTCAGTTCATTAACAGCTATTTACTGATTAAATAGTATTTATAAGTTTTATGATTCAGATAGTATCATAATAGTGTCTGTGTGTTCAGTTGATATATCTATGTACTGCCCCTTTAAGAGTTACGCACAACTATAAAGTTTGATTGGGATATACATGCTAAAACGTGGCTTTGCCCAGCATGTTTGTTCAGTTATTGGTGATTGGTTAATCTTTGATTTATTCCCGCCTCTGTGAGGAGAAGGGAATTTCTTATTGGAGAGGAGGAGAGAGGGAGTTTTTGAGCGATCGCGAGAAGGGAGTTGGGAGATTAAGACTAAAAAAGATAGTGATTTTAATACTGACTTAGTGAGTTAAATTTATATTCTGTGTTTTGAAGACTTTTGTTTGTTATGCTTGTGTTTTATACTTGGTACAAGAGTTTAAAGTAAGGTTATTTTTTCGTCTGAGCCTGCTTCCCAGCGCAGCCCGAAGCTTTGTTCATTATTAAGACTGAGAGTGAGAAACCAGACGGCTAACTGGCGTCTGGCTGCAAATAGTCATCTGAGTTTGGTTCATTTTGGGTACAAGACTGATTTCTTTGACTGAGTTAAAGCTCCGGGGTCCGGACCATGCCGCCCTCTTATCCCCGCTGACATAGTGGAGAGTACCGCGCCGCCTTTCTGCCGACTGCCGGGGAGGCTACAGGACGATCAGCTGTTTCCAAGGAGGAACATCGCGGAGTTCATCTGCATTCATCAGGAATTCAGGAGATTTGTTGATTTATTTTGGCTCATTTGAGTGAAGAGGCCATTTGCTGTTTTCAAGGCCACAACGCTCCCCAGCAACGTTACAGGCCTGCAACGGGGTGGGTTGTTTTGACTGTGTGTGTGTGGGCCCACGCTGTCATATTGACGATTGTTCTGCATTCGTGTGTTTTATTCTGTGGGATTTGGTTTTATTTACCAACTAAGTGTGGTGTGGGGCTACTGATTTCCCCATCTCATACATACAGTGTTTACTGATATTTCTATTGGTGATTTAATTCTATATATGGTGTACTGCATTAATTTACGGGTATTAAGAGTTATTTCTCAAAAGTTGCATACATTTCTGACTTTTGATAATCCATTCCAGTGTTTATATATACACTATTCCTTTATTTTATTTTATTTTTTATTTTTGTTTCCCCTGTTGTTTTAATAAATCTTATGGTTAATCTTATAATAAATCTTACCTTTTGGGTGGATTGAGGGTTTTTTTTTTTCCCTATTGAGTTGAATTTCCTTTCTGTATAAGAATAGTATTAAAAGAGTATAAATATATTTAATCTGGGTTACAGTAGCCAACTAGGGTAATAGGAGAGACATTAATATAAAGTCGAGAGACATTGTTAGAACCTGGGTGCTCCGCCCTATTAAAGGTTAAGGGTAGGGGGGGGCGCTACACTTACGTTTTAGGAAAGTGGGTGGATCCCAAATCGGCCCATTAAAAACAGATACCCAACTGTGTCTCAGAGTTGGGAGTTGGAAAAGAAAAGTTTAAGCTCAAGCTCAAGCTCAAGCTCAAGCTTAAGCTCAGCTCGCGCGGCGCTCTCAGTCATTTAACATCATGATTGAGCAGTGAACTGAGATCAAGACTCAAACTTCTAAAGAACTTTAACATCTAAAGCCTCAGAAACTGAAACCAACTTCCTGGGAGCGTCATCAAGTCATCAAGTTCCCCGAGGAGCCCGAGTCGACCAGGGCAGAGACTGTAACAGAGGAATCAGGGGAGAGAAGTAACACTGGCAGGAGAGATAAGGAAGCAATGTCTGGTTCTAGTTGAAGGGTACTCACCGCCGGGCGTGGAGGTCTTACGGGGCACTCCCTGATAAAGTGCCCCGGGGCTGAACAGTACAAGCACAGTTGGGCGCGCACGTTCCGTGCGTGACAGTCGAGCAGCATGAGTGGTTCCATGAGCATGGGTTCTGGTACTGGGGGACCGGAGGTGGGTGAGGCGAGCTGGGGCACGGCTCCATCCGCTAGACAGGCGGCAAGGTGTTGCGAGATCCGGGAGGCCCGTTGCATGAAGGGTTCCAGGCCCACATTGTCATCATATATGGCCATTTGGGCGCGCAGACGAGGATTCAGCCCTGCGCGGTAAGTGCTGAGCAGGGCCGCCTCATTCCAGCCGCTAGTGGCCGCAAGGGTGCGGAATTCCAGTGTGTAGTCATCCACAGAGGCTTCACCTTGACTCAGCCTTAGCAATCGGTCCTGCACAGAGATCATCCCCGACGCGACTCCGAAGACCTCCTTGAAATGACTCGTAAAGGCATCGAATGAGTAAACAATGACGCTCTTGGCGTCCCAAATAGCCTTGGCCCAAAGCAACGCCTTACCGGACAGCAGGGAGGTGAGGAATACCACCTTCGACCTCTCAGTTGGAAACTTCTGGGGCTGCATCTCGATGTATAGTGAGACCTGGAGAAGAAAGCCGCCACACCCAGCTGCATCACCCGCGTAAGTTGATGGAATGGCCATGGGACTTACAGAGGCAGGTGCGGGGGTTGGTGCCGGCAGAAGTGAGGCACGGAGGGTGTTAACCAATTCCTCCAGTGTGTCGACGGCCGAGGGCGGCCGAGGATCCATGACACGCCGCTGTTGTAGGTCCGGTCTTCTGTCAGGTCACAGACTAGGGACACGGAGGAATGTGGTTAACAGGGTTTATTGACAGACAGGTAAGGAAGTGAGGAAAGGACGTGAGTGATAGCCGGAGGTGAGAATCTCTGTGAAAGGGTCAGGCTCAGGAGGTTTGCGGAGATCCAGGGATCGGTGGAGATGAAGTTCACCCCGAGCGTGCCAAATAGCCAAAATGTCCAAGCGTATCTCCAAGACATCGATTTCCATCTGGAAATGCGACCTAACGTTGCGGACAAAGATATACTCTATTTACTCCGAACAACATCCAGTTCTGAAGTTCGCAGCTTCCTGGACAGGCAGCCTGCTCACACCAAGACTGATTACCAACTGCTCCGAGAAGCCCTCATTAAAGAGTTCTACGACCCTGAGTCCGAACAAGGCATAGTGGCTGCCCTGGAGACAAGACAAGGACGTCACGAACCTCCTCAAGCCTACTACAGCCGACTCAGACGAGCATACTTTGGAACACGTAACGAACCCGACATGGAAGATGAACTAAACTTCAAAACTCTCTTCCTAAGGAACGTTTACCCCGGTGTAAGCCACCATCTTGGCGTTCTCGCATGTCCACGAACAATGAATGCTCAGCAGTTGCGAGACTTGGCGCAGAAAGCCTACGGCAAACAAAAGATGGCCTCAGAAAAGAGCGGCAAAAGCTCAGCAGTTCTCGACTTCAACACTCAAAGTCAAGGGCTGGCTCTAGAGGGCGCCCAATGCCAAGATAGTGCCAAGCCGCCACCCAGAGAGTGGAATGCACCCTCGTCCAACAAAGAACGAGACTCCCACGCTGGTACCAGATCTAAACAGAGGTATGAACGCTGGGATGGACCGCGTGGACGTCAACGCTCACCTGGACGGCATTGGGAAAAGACATGGGACCAGCCAAGGCCTCATGAGAGTCAATGGGAAAGATCGTGGAACCAGCCAAGCTCATTTGGAAACTCAAGAGGAAAAAACTCATGAGAATCCAACGGAAACGCCCAGGGAAAATGACAAACTCACCCTGAAGCGACTAGCCCATGGAATCGATGAAAGAATTCACAAAGATTTCAAGCTGACCGAGCTCAAACTGAATCCACACAAGAACAAAAGACACCACCGTGTTTCGACTCACAAGAACTGATGATGATGATGATGAAAGAATTCTTCCAAACGGAAAGAGGAAGATCGGAAATGGGAAAAGAAAGAGAAACCAGATTCAGCATGACTAGCGGCCGGACGAGAAGGCAGCGACCAGCTGACCCAACCAGCCACGGAGAACAGCACTCCCTTACCTCACTCTCAGAGAACCACAATCGCAATAACTTCAGATGGACACGAAACCCCACCTGAAAACCCAGCAACAGAGTTAGAGACTAACTCAACACCCAACGCTCTAGATCACAGCAGCGTCCAACAAACACCTGCTGATGAAACCACTCAAGTTCCTGAAAGTGCTGTCTTGGTCGTCTGCCACTCCTCCGAAGAACACCACACCAGCCCTGATATCCTAACCGTTTCCTCACAAAATCCAGTCCCTCAACTCCTAGGCGATCTCATTGAGAAAGGTATAGCAAAAAAGTTTTACCTCTCCATCATCATTGAACGACACATCAGAGTCGATGCCCTTCTTGATACCGGAGCCGACATCACTCTAATGTCCACCGAGCTCCTCGAAAAGGTCCAAGAAGGAACAAAGAGGACAAACAGAACCCTCAGACTCCAGAGATGTGGGCTGAACATCCAAGCATATTCCCACACGGGCCTCCAACTGAAACATGTGGCCCCAATCCACCTAACGGTGGGATCAATGGATCTCGTCCATCCAGTATACATCTCACCACTCAAGACGTATCCACTTCTCATTGGGAAAGATCTGCTTAAATGCTTCGAACCGCTGATAGACTTCAAGGACCTAAAGATGTGGACACAAGTCCGCGAGCCTCTGCCCTGCCAGTCATTAGACTCCAACGAGTCGCAGTGTCAAGTCACAGACATAGACCCTAATGCACCGACTGATAATGCAGTAGCAAAGCCTGTACCTGGATCAAGCACAAGCAGCAAAGACCAGGACCCTCTCCTCTGCTCACTGCAGGAGCCTGAATCAAACACAGGCCCCCTTCGAATCACGACTGCAATAGATGTCCAAGGCACATAAGTGTCCGATGCGGCACTAGCCCTGTGGGCAGAGAACTCAGCCATCAGCCCGAATCTATTCAGAACACTGAAGCAAAGACATCAGAGTCACCACATGTCGCTAAGCACAGCCGCTTCCCTCTCAGTCCCTGGTTGACAACCATGGCCACCTCCAAGATCATCTGCGCTCTGGACATGCGATGGAACAACAGACATCTGAGTCACTACTTCCTCGTCATCCCAGATCTGCCTCATGACATCTACATTGGAGCGGATATCATGGTCCGGCTCAATGCTTGCATTGATACCGTGAACGACATCATATGGGCTCCTCTGTTACACCAACTGACTACTTCAGTCAACCTCAAGAACCTCCAATCTGGTCAAACCATGCCCGACGCATGCACCATGACCACGGAGCAAGAAGCCACAATACCTGCCTACAGCAAGAGTGTCAGCGTCCGCCTCAACATGCAACCTGGCCAAACTCTCAACAGTAAGCTAGGCTTCTTCCAAACTTCCAGGACCTGCCTAAAACTACGACTGACCCTGGAAGCCACACCTCTCATCGAAGTGTCATCTCGTGCTGTGTATGTGTTGTTCAACAACTGTACGGCCCAAGACATCCACGTTCCCAAAGCCAATCACCTGGGATGGCTCATCAGCCAGGCATTCCACGACTTTGAACTGATGGTACCTGTCATAGGCCCTATACCAGCACAGCTAATGCCAGACAAATACGACGACACCGTAGCGTTCACAAAACCTCATGAACTCATCGCCATCACTTCCATTCTGCCGGTGTCCAGAGAAAGTGTCTGCTGTTCAGAACTAACAGATGACACTCATCTCACTGTCTACGCTGTCTCAACACAGCCTGCGACAGAATCACAGGTGAACACCGGGGCCCAAAGCCCCTCAAATGACTTAACTGCAGAAGAACCCTACGCTGGGTTTAACGCACAAATTCAGCAGATCTTGAGTGAGGTGGATGCCCTCCACAACGAAGTGGATCGCCAAGGACTCAAAGAGGTTCTGCACAAGTACAAGGACTCCTTCGCAAAGGATTTCCTGGATTGTGGACGGACCAACATCCACACGGTGCGCATCCCAACAAATCCAGATGCGCCACCCACATTTGTGCGACAGTACAAGATTCCAATAGCGTCATATGAGCCAGTGCAAGAAATTGTTGACTCCATGCTGAAAAAGGGGGTCATCCAGCCCTGTAACAGCACATACTCTGCCCCGATATGGCCAGTCCTAAAATCCAACGGCAAATGGCGGCCCACCATCGACTATCGCAAGTTGAATCAGCAAGTACCATTGTCACGATGGCCTATGACCCAATTGGATCAAGAAATTCCCAAAATCAAAGGCTCAACGATCCTGTCCACACTGGACGTCGCCTCCGTGTTCTGGACGATCCCTGTCCACCCCGATGACCAACACAAGCTAGCATTCACCTTTGGCAATCGACAGTACACCTTCACATGGTGTCCCTTCGGCTATGCCAACTCACCAGCTGAATTCAACATCTTTCTTAACAAAGCATGCCCTGACGCCAGAGCCAGAGGCGACCTTGTTTACGTAGATGATGTTTTGATGAAAACCTCAAGTGTGGAAGACCAACTGAAGGAAATTGATCACGTCCTAAACCAGCTGACAACTGCAGGAGCCAAAATCGCCCTTCACAAAGGACAGTGGTGCAAAACCAAGGTGAACTATGTCGGACTGCTTGTTGGAAGAAACGGCATCGAGCCACAGTCTAACCGCACCCAAGCAATCCAAAGCATAAAAGTGCCTACTAACATCTCTGAGCTGCGAAGCTTTCTGGGAGTGTGAAATTACTCGCAACGGTTCATCGAGAACTACGCTGACATCACCCGACCACTAACCTCCCTCCTGAAAAAGGATGAACCCTTCGTTTGGACGGAAGCCCAGGACACTGCGATGAGCCAGCTCAAACAGCGCCTGTGCTCTGCTCCGTGCCTGGCCTACCCAGACCCAGGAAAACAATTCTACCTGGACGCTGGATTCTCCAATCATTGCCTCAGCGCAGGCCTATACCAGCTCCATGACAAAGACAAGCGAGTGGTCGCTAATGCCAGCAAAACGCTGCTTCCCCCAGAATGCAAGTACTCAGACTGCGAAAAAGCTTTGCTTTGCACTGTGGGCTATCCAGCGTTTCTCTAATTACATCACAGAAAGTCATTATCGAGACTTGTCACCAGCCTGTCACCTTCCTCAACAGTCAACGCATCAGAGATGGCTTGGTGACCAACGCACGCATAGCTACCTGGCTAATGACTCTCCAAGGATGGGACGTTGAGGCAAGATACGCCCAAAACTACAAATCATCATTGGGCAACGGGCTAGCAGCCTGCCAAAACTGTTCAACGGACACGCTGCACACACCAGCGGAACCTAAAGAACCACCACAACCTCAACTGACGAATCACAAGTACTTCGAGGAGAATGTGTGTGAAGGAATGCCCACAGCATATGTCGATGGCTGCTCCTACAACCACAAGGGCAATTTACAAGCTGGAGCGGCAGTGGTCTGGCTCAACAACGACCCTTGCCCACCGCAACAATTCAACTTAGGCCCTCGCTCATCACAATATGCTGAAATAGCAGCCATCCTCATTACACTGCAAATGGCCGCATCCCACAACATCAAAGAACTCCTCATCTGTACCGATTCAAACTACGCCGTCTCAGCTTCACCTGCCATTTAGCTGGATGGAAACAGAATGGATTCAAGACCGCTAACAACAAGCCTGTCAAGCACCAGGAACTCTTCCAAGCAGGCGATGCCATTGTCACTGAACATGACATTATCATTTATTGGAAAAAGGTTCGAGGTCATTCACGTCAACCAGGACAAAACAAAGACTTCAATGACCAAACAGATGCCCTCGCCAAAGCAGGTGCACTACACGGAGAGTCCTGGACATTTCAATCCCTCCCATCCAACCCTTCAGTGGCAGCCATAACCCGCCGCCAGCACGACACTGGCACTCATACCCCTGTAAGCCCTGGTCGAAACCAGAATACACACACACACACCTAATTTCAACACATTCCTGAAGCAGGAATCAAAGCTCCCACTCCAGCCCATCGCTCGCCCCGAACCTCCTTATCTCCTGGGACCATAAAAACCAGGATATATTGGAGAAGAACATCTGGATGTCTTTAGAGAAGAGCAATTTTAAGTGCTTGGCTGGATTTATCATAAATAAAGTTGAACAAGGGAAAAAGACCTTGTCATTTGGAGAAACTCCACACAAACCCTCCCTAATTTCCTTTCCATTAAGAGCAGTAATTCAAAGACCTCTTACAGCCGACTCTGAACTAAGACAATTCCCAGAATTTGATCTCCACAAAAGTTACCTTCCCACAACCTCGCGCTTCTCCCCAAGAGGGGAACGCGCCTTTTTCTTGTTGCTCTCTAACAGACAAAGAGACGCCATGCTTTGCTCACGTATCTTACAGGGACAAAATTATACTAGTTTCTGCTATTGAAGCAATATACTCGGAAAAACACTATATACAATATATTTACAACATATATTAAGGTTGTTTTCATGTCATTTAAAAGGCTTGTGGAATGTATGATATTGTTGTAATCTTGTGATGCATAACTTTACCTGATGACTAGTGTTCAGTTCACATGCTCGATGTGTTTATTTAGAATTTAGGATCGTTTAATCGATGCATTAACCGCGTAACGAATACAAAGGATATATGTATTTTTGTGCATGTCAAATACGTGGTGTGGATGAAATTTGTTTATTCTCATCAATGCATGATTACAATACGAATAGAAATCTGCTGTCAATAAGTTTTTCATGTGATAAATAACTGAACAGATAAGGTATGCGCATGGAAAGAAGCTGTGCAGGGCGGGGCTCTGCCCCACAGGAAGAATCCGATTGGGTCAGTCGCCCGGGGGGCAGATCCCAAATCGGCCCGTTAAAAACAGATACCCAACTGTGTCTCAGTGAGTTGTTGTTGGAAATTGAAAAGGAAAGCTTAAGCTCAGCTCGCTCCTTGCTGGACGCTCTCAGTCATTTAACCCTCTGAGCCCGACAAACGCGAATACGCGTTTTGGGGCAGATTTTCCTGATAAGGCAGAAATGAGCTTGAATTACGCTGCCATTTTTGATCGTTCAGATAAGAGCAATACACCATTCGAATCTGTAAGGGGTCTACTTTTATTTGTATACACTCAAAATAACAACTAAACTTTGTGCTTTTGAAGAATAAATAAAACAAACAGGGTGCGCTCTCTGTCTTCTCCGTCTCCGCGAACTGTTTTCAGAAATGCGTCACTAAAATTAAGTGTAACTCAGCGAATACTCAACACACAGACATGAGTTATATCTATAGAAGGTTTGAAGTGTCTTCTTTCAAATGAAGTAAGTCATATCGAAAACAAATATTCTGTGATGAAGTAATCCGTATGAAACCAACACGATGTTCAGTCTGTCCCGTCGAACTCATTGTTTTTAATGAGATCCCGCCCCCTCGTGTTCACATGTAAATAACCACGTGACCCGCGCGCACGTGGAGACACACAACAAAAACACAGAGACTGTTCATCGCTGCTATACTGTTAGTTTCTGGAAGAAGACGCGCTGAGTAAAGGCTGGATTTCCCTCAAAATAACAGCAAGAGTTCATCAGGTAGAGAAGATCGATCTGATGAGTAAGTAATGTTTATGTTTTGCATTAGTTAACGTGTTATTGTGACATAAACTTGAACACATTACTAGTTGGGTTTTTCCCAAACTACAACACGATGAATGCTACACATCTAAGAATGTTTAGACCATGTTTATTATTAATAATCTGTTCACAAATATATTTTAATAGCGTGCTAAACGATAAAAATTAGTTCTCAGATATAAAATATATTTTTTATAGTGCAAAGTTCATCCTTTTATAGTACAAAGCATGCGTGAGTCAATGACTGCAGAATCATATCTGCTATACTATAAAATGATACATGATGTTCAGGATGGCTATATGACTACAAAATCATAGTTGGGTTTTCCCCAAACTATAATTCCTGACTAAAATGTTTGAAATCCAGTAAAACATTTTGAACATTGGGCAATTCATTGTATTTAAATTTCTTACGGCGCGAGTATGTTTTCATGCTCTTTATAAAACAATAAAAGTAATATGAGAGTACATTGTAACATGATGAATGCTACGAGTCTAAGTATGTTTAGAACCTGTTTATGATTAATAGTCTACTCTGTTCAAAAATAGAGTATAATTGCATGCTAAACAATAATAATTAGTTTCTCAAAAATAAAATGTCTTTTTTTTACGATAATACAAAGCATGAATGAGTCTATGACTACAAAACCTAGATAAATATATATATATATATATATATATATATATATATATATATATATATATGTAAGGGTATTACATATAATATTAATATGTAATTTAAAGAAATAGTTTAATTTAGCTCAAAGGGAATCATTTATGATTTTATAGGGATTTGAACAGAATCACTGTTACGGCGATTCACTAAACGAACCGTATAACAAACTCTGCACTGGATATTAAAATCCCAAATATAGTGAAAACACTATTAAATAGCACAGTAACGAAATCGACAGATTAAGGCATTAACTTGTGAGCAGAAAATACAAGATACTTCTCTTTTCAATATAAATCAGATTTTATTTCTATAAACCTAAGACATAAACTAATCTAACACATGAACACAAGCATTCACACATTCACATGTTGCAGAAAGAGAGAAAGTAAGGAAAGGATGAGTTTAAGAGAATGGAAATGTGAAATCCCAAGTTCACAGCAATATGTGCTATTGCATAGACCTGAACAACCATCAATCACTTATTGAACCCTCGCTTTGAGTTTCTCAATGAGGCTAAAATTTATATTAACTGCACCT
Organism: Barbus barbus; assembly: GCF_936440315.1. Lineage (NCBI taxonomy): Eukaryota > Metazoa > Chordata > Actinopteri > Cypriniformes > Cyprinidae > Barbus > Barbus barbus. The sequence continues at coordinate 10,750,830 of NC_136733.1, forward strand.
GATTCAGTTAGAATTTGGAGGTGTAGCTTGCGTGCTTTGCCTTGTTAGGGGTTTCCTTTGTGTCTCCTTGCAGAAAGGCGGTTCCCCGAAGTGGCTGATTGGCTGGAAGTTCAGTAGTCTTTGTAGTGAGGTCTTTGGGCGTTGGCTTGCTGGAAGTTTGAAGGAGTGCAGTCGAAGCTGGACTTTGTATCAAACTTACATTAACACACGAAACTCCACGGAAAGAAAAGAAACTAAAGTAAAAGAATAAAAATAAAATGATGTAACGAGACTAAGTTGTTTTCCTTCTCATTATGGCACGTGGGCCAGAGCACGCTCAAAGAGCAGCACGGTGAGAGGGTGTAAAGAGCTAAGAGAGAACAAAAGCGAGAGAAAGAAGGAGGGACAACAGTTTTAAACTCGCTTCTGGACACATCCCATCTGGATGTCTTGACCAATTAGATAGGCTATTATCTTAGCTAGGGTGTGTGCCTTACATAATAAATCAGCTTGTTATCAGTCACATGGTCCGAATTTTACAGGCTTTGGCAAAGTATACCTTTTTGAACATGATTTCATAATAAGACTATGATGCATTTGGCAAAGAATTGATTGGAAGAAACATTCACAGCATGAATTTTCAAACTCATACATACTAAAAATGAAATATTTCTCTTTAACTATTCGATAATGATTAAAAAGACATACATAATATTTGATTAAAACATAATATGAGGTTCTGCATGAAAATGTCCTTTTAGGATGATTTTATGTGCACATGGAGAAGAAAGTCTTTGTGCAGTTCTAAGGAGAACGACGACATGTTATTTAGACAAAGGAATGTTGGTTTGGACTGTCTTCTATGTGGGGGAGAAGTCAGTCTAAGGAAGCTTGTGAATACAATCATGGAACACGTGATGGCCATCTCTTTGACAATCAGTCTTGATTATTTGCAACAAATTTGACAGTCTCCTTCTTGAATTGGAATTATCAATAAGTGTTTCTTTTTCCTCAGTGTTGCAAGTTGTTTGGTGAAAGAGGCTTGCTAGTTGGGATTGCTTGCTTCAAACTAGATTTATGACGTCCTGTTCCTTAAGGCCTCTCTGCATTCCAGCTCCTCAGGTTTCAGTGTTCTGATGCATCTTAAAATTGTCTGATTCAGTCTCTGATATCCTACACACACATATATATATATATATATATATATATATATATATATATATATATATATATATATATATATATGTGGTCCTGATATAAACATGCTCACAAATGTTTTTTCTCTTTTTTTGGTTGTTTGCATTTTATTGAATCAGACACCTGCACCACAGATGATGAATCCTGCTGACTTTCAGTCTCTTCCAACTGTTTTCCTCTGAGAGCGCTGCACCAACATCAGAAGTTCAACAGTTTCTTCTCGAATCCATGGAAAGTAGCAGAAACACTTAAATAACACATAACTATCAGGTATGATTTATTTGTTTCACTTGTTGAACAGAATCTGTTGCAGGAACGAGTCAAAGTCTGTGGTTAGATCAGTGTGCACAATAATGTGTCTTTGACCTTCATTATGTATGTTTTGATTATACTGTGTTGTAAATAAAATAGAAATAGTAAAAAAAAATTTAAAAAAATCAGTCTCCTCACACTGTCTTACCTGCCTCAGTCACACTGATGGCCCATTAGCAGCCTTTAGGGGAGGGCCCTTTGTCTCTCAGGTGAAAATCACTTAATATTCAAGGCTATTACCACTCCCTCGCATATTGGCTTTCAATCACAAAACATGTCTTTAAAAATTTAAATCAATATATTGTTTTCTGTGACTGAGTAAACAGAATGATTTTCACATAATTGTGAAGTAAATATTCTAGCCTACAAGATCTTGTTCTCAAAAGTCTTGTAAACAATTGTTCTGTATGTGTTTTATGGTCTTATTTCAGTGACTTCAAAATTTTAGTTTTTCACTAACCACGCATAAACGTTGTTTTCTCAAAAACACAATCATGTACATAAATGCTGCTAACATAACATTGTAGCCCAGTTTGTGCTGTTTACAGTGTTATTAGACTTTAGCCATTTCTATTTTTATAAGCAACTGAAAAAAGCACAAATGTCAGGGCATGTCGAAAGTTCTCCAGGCCCCCAAAACACACTCAGGGCCCAGAGGGTTAACATCATGATTGAGCAGTAAACTGAGATCAAGACTCAAGCTTCCAAAGAACTTTAACATCTAAAAGCCTCAGAAACTGAAGCCAACTTCCTGGGAGCGTCATCAAGTCAGAACGAGGCCAACCAACCACTGAAGAGTATTCTCGTGACAGCAACCTACCAAGCCGCCCATCAGTGCACAATCTTTTCTGAGCCGGGAAGGAAGAAACTCAACTGAAAGCGAAAAAGTTGAAGTAGAGCATCCTTGAACCGGGAAAAGACTGAACTCGACCGAAAGCAAAGAAAGTAAGACAAAATCTCCTAAATTTGCTGGAAACTGGTTGTATTCATCGCTAAGAGTAAAGACAGAAAAGTTCCATGCGTTTGTGATTTCCCTCAGTTTGAAAACGAGCATTAGAACCTAAAACTCTCTTCAGATCAAAGCAATTCATTGCAACGAATGTGTGTGTTTGTTTACGTGTTTTGTTTTGTGTTGTTTAGCTTAGTATTGTGTTAGAGTAGTGAAATAAACTTTGATTCCATTAAGAAATCTCATGTCTGTTGCTATGTGGTTTTCCAAGTCTGAAATTACTTGCCAAAGATCATGTTTTACCTGCGCTCATGAGCTTGATAACTAACTATTTGGTTTGTTTTATCGCTGGCCGTGAATAAGATAAACAAAATTGTTAAGAGATAACGTGCTGATTTTAATGCTTGCTGGACAAGTTATCAGTAACAAGGTATAAGTTGGACATTCTGATTAATATTAATTAATCATATAAATATCGAATCTTAAGAGTGATTCCCTAAAAGCTAAAGTTAGAACAATGATTCTAAAGATTACTTACACCCCCACCTCCTCCCATATTACCCCATCACCTCAGTTCGCTGCTGATGATCTCCTCACCCTCCAAACTGCGGATCAAACACTGCGTGCTATGGCAGCTCACATTACCGATCCTTTATCTCATCCTATTTCCATCTCCGACTTAACTGCTTCCTCCGAGCTCCACACGCTCCACTCAATCAAGCACATGCTGCATCTAAGAGACGGTGTTCTCACGTATGTCCCTGAGCCCCTCACTGCGCCAAAGCTCGTAGTGCCTCACGGCCAAAGGGGGATTATGCTGACACACGCACACGATGCACCATGCGCAGGACACCACGGTGCCAAGGCCACCTATGAAACACTCAAGCAAGTAGCATACTGGCCTGGCATGCAGCAGGACGTAGCGGAATACGTAAAAGGATGCCTGGTGTGTTGCCAGTTCCAACCGGCAAATCCAAACCACCGAGCCCCATTGCAAAGAAAGGAAATGACTTTCCCATGGTCGGACCTCCAAATAGACTGGATAGGACCCCTGCCACGGTCAACACGGGGTAACAAATACTTCCTCACCGTGGTCTGCGAATTCACAAAGTGGATAGAATGTCTCCCAGCGCCCAACGATACAGCAGAAACAACAGCCTGCCTGTTAATGGACCACATCTTCTCAAGATTTGGACTGCCTTTAAGGGTCAACTCTGACCGGGGAACCCACTTGACCGCTGCAATCATGCAGGAAGTGTGGAAACTCCTGGGCGTGGCAACCGAACAGTGGTCAGCATGTTAAAGAAGTATGTGTCCGCTAATCAGAAGGATTGGGATGTCAAACTTCCGCTGGTATTGATGGCCGCTCGAGCCACCCCTCACCAGTCCACCGGAGTACCCCTGTTCACATTGATGACAGGGAGAAGCATGACGCTACCGCTACACCTGCTGTACCAACCTGGTGACTTGAACCTCGTCACCGTCTATACCACTCACCAGTACCTGGAAGAGTTGCATCAGCACCTGAGAGCGACTTTCGCCTTCGCACAACAGCAACTGCAACGAAGCGCGGAAGGTCGTAAAGCCTACTACGACCAAAAGGCCTCTCATCATGAGCTCAGTGTCGGAGACAAAGTGTGGTACTACAGCTTTGCCCAACCAAAGCAGAACACTCCCCATCGCCTGTCAAAGAAGTTGTTACCTCACTGGACAGGACCCCACGAGATAGTAGACAAGCTCTCACCTGTCGCCTACCGAATCAAAATCAGACAAGGGCGCAGCGAGCCAGTGCTTTGATGGGTCCATCGAAACCAGATAAAGAGGCACCAGAGCTCCAGCCGACTGGGAAAGGGGGAAGATCAAACCCACTGACACAGACCGACACCCATACGCTCTACACCACACTAACATAACTTCTGTTGTTTAGGAAACATATAGCGACCTCGCTTAAACACAACACATACACTCTCTCCTCAGCTGCACTACTAGGGCCAACCTCTAGTAGAGAGGAGTTACTCCACACATGTGACACTCGTTTGCTGCCTCACCTCATTCGGTGTCCTTGTGTCTCTTCGTGTATCTCGTTGTGTCTCTTTTGTGTTTTTTCCTTTTTCCTCTCTCACTATAATTTCTCTTCACCACTAGTCCCTCATCAGAGAACTCCCTTCACCAATTCCTTACATCCAGGTCCCGAAATTGAGATTGACTCCCTTCAATAAAGTCGTTGTAACTCGTTGTGAGAACCGTGGTCAACCGATTCAGGCGACCGGGCCTTTCTCCTTAGTTTGCCCATTATCGACGCTAATAACATTTACCGGCTCAAAGATGTTGTGAATGTGGGATTTTGCCAGGGACACACCTGTGTCAAAATCCACACTCCTGAAGTCGTTGCGTATCACGATAACAACTTGTGTGTTATGGGAGGTGTTCCCAGTTCCGGTTGATCTAATTAATGCAGCCTAACAATCCTTTAAAGGATTTGAATAATAGAAGCGTATTAGTGTGTTATGTGTAAACCAGGTTAAAGAAATGTGTCTTTAATCTTGATTTAAACTGACAGAGTGTGTCTGTCTCCCGAACAGCGTTAGGTAGATTGTTCTAGAGTTTGGGCACTAAATAGGAAAAGGATCTGCCACCTGCAGTCGATTTTGATATCCTAGGTATTATCAAACGGCCAGAGTTTTGAAAACGCAGAGGACGTGGAGGACTATAATGTGATAAGAGCTCGCTCAGGTACTGAGGAGCTAAACCATTCAGGGCTTTATAAGTAGTTAACAAGATTTTAAAATCTATACGATATTTGATAGGGAGCCAGTGGAGTGTTGACAGAACCGGGCTAATATGGTCATACTTACTGGTTCTGAAATACCACAATTTCCTTGGAGCGTACATTCTTGGAAAAGCTGGACTTCTATACTCCAAAACTCCTGGTTTTGTTTGAGATGAAGGGTGGGGTTGCTGGCATAAGAATTAGACATTTGCTGGATTCACTCAGCCAGGTAAAATGTAAATTATTTTTTACAATTGTGAATTACTCATGTGATGATATGCTGTTTCCTGACTGTAAATATGTTGTTGTACTCGTTACATCGTAAGAAGAATGGCATCTACGCTAATATTTGTCTGTTTCTTTCTTTTTCTGTTTCTCAGTCCGTGTCCGGATCAGATGGTGGATCGGCACCAGGAAATGATGTCTCCCTGATCGTCGGCGGAGGCCGGGACACCTGGATGAGCCCGGGGACATATCCCCAGTGAAGACCTCAACTTAAATGCAATAAAACTAAAACTAAAATAAAAGAAAATAGCTAAAAATATAATAAAATACCTAACTACATAATACTATTATTGTTAGAAATTGCAACAATATAAAATATAAATAAATAAATTTATAAATTTAACATTTTAATTAAAACAATAAAAAACAATAAATAAACAATTATCTCCTGGCCATAGGAGAACTGGCCCCCCAACTGAGACTGGTTTCTCCCAAGGTTTTTTTTCTCCATTCTGTCACAGAGGGAGTTTTGGTTCCTTGCCGCCTCTGGCTTGCTCAGTTGGGGACACTTAATTTCTAGCGTTTATCGTCAATTTGATTTAGCAGATACTATTTAAACTAAACTGATCTAGACAATGACATCTCTGAACTCAATAATGAAATGCCTTTAACTGAAAATTGAGTGTTTAATCTTGTCATTTTACATTATTGATACTGTTTTCCTGTTTTGATATTGGAAAGTTGCTTTGAAAAAATATGTATTGTTAAAAGCGCTATATAAATAAAGGTGACTTGACTTGACTTGACTTGACTACCTCCATTTCACCAGGGAGACTATTCCTTTAATTAGGAAATTGTTTGTTGTTATAAATGTAAATACATTATAGCACCTCTGTGTCAAAGATGAACCTTACCCAAAAATGTTACTTTGGCTAAAAGAGAATGAAATGGTAAACCTTGTAAATAGGATTTCAGGAGTTCTTTTAACAGTTGTGTAGAACTATGCACAGACCACTAAATAATACCACAATGGAGCCCACAGTAGTTTCTTTTATTTATTTATTATTTTATTATATAGGGGCAGTCATGGCCTAATTGATAGAGAGTCGGACTTGTAACCCGAAGGTCGTGGGTTCGAGTCTCAGGTCCAGCAGGGATTGTAGGTAGGGGGAGTGAATAACCAACACTCTCTCCACCCTCAATACCATGACTGAGGTGAGATCCTTGAGCAAGGTATTGAACCCCCAACTGCTCCCCGGGCACCGCAGCATTGGCTGCCCACTGCTCCGGGTGTATGTTCACTACTGTGTGTACACTTGGATGGGTTAAATGCAGAGCACAAATTCCGAGTATGGGTCACCATACTTGGCCACACGCCACTTCCCTTTCCCCTTCATTTTTTTTAATTTTCAGGTCAATCTCTAAGTAACCAGCGGTGGATGTTGAGCATGGAAGGTCAGGTTGTGTGTGAAGGAGCACAGCCGAACTTTGTCTCTGGCCTTGCAGCACTGTTTGCCTCATTCTACAATTTCAGCCTCCAGTATCAAGAAGAGGCAGCATGCAGCCTTGAGTTTGTTCAGAGGTTAGACAGTTGCATATTTGCCATTCATATATGTTAGAGTAAACTGTGTCACTAACCTTGTCTTGCCAGTATTTGTAAAGAACTTCACAAACAATTTATACAGTTGATTATAGGGCTAAACGATATATTGCATATTTAACGTTATCATGTAGTCATGTAAACACATTGTGCTTACACAAGTGTTGCAATTAAATTAACTTATTAAAGTCACAAAGGTTTGGACTGGATTTTGGCAACACCTTTGTGTGAATAGCAATGTGTGCTCTACATAAGCTGAGTGTCTGTGGCTGCATTTCTATTGAAACTGTGATCGGACCTGATTCAGGGGTGACAAAGAGACAATATTGTTAATAAATTATGAGATAATCAGACAACAAAGATGTAGAGTAAGTAGATGTAGAGTAAAACTTTAAATCTGGCAACCCCACTTCCAAAAGTGCTTAAACAGCAACAAAAGAAGATAAAATGTTGTTGAAAATGGCATATTTGGTTGGTTTCCAAATATAATGTGAAAAATAGCATATGGTTTTTGGCATTATTCATCACATCATCCAACAGTTAATCACATTTTTATTCATGTTGTCCAGCCCTACTTGATCATTTAGTTGATCACCCACAAGTAGATGACTTGCTTGATTGCAGAATACAGTTTGCTAAAACAAAATGGAATATTTTGTTTGGATGCATGTTTTGTTTTTGCTCAGTGAAGTGAGATAACTTGATTTTTCAAAAGTTTTTTTTTGGCAAAATTGCAATTTGAGTAAGAGGACTTAACAGGACTTACATTTCTGACACTCTATCCTCCAATTTGATGCTGTTAAGTGCTTTGACACAATCTGTATTGTTAAAAGCGCTATATAAATAAAGGTGACTTGACTAGAAACTATGACTGGAAAAGGCTCTCTAAAGTGCTATCACTAGGAGAGCGATAAATGCTAATTTATCGAGCATTTATAAATGCTCGATAAATGCAAATGGAGTTTGGAAAAACTCGGAAATCTGACTGAGGAAGTCCATGGCTTAAGTAAGGCGTGTGATGGGAATCAGCTGTGTGTGTGTGTGTCATCAGTGCAATGGATGATGGGAATTGTAGTCCATGGTGAAGCAACAGCGAGTGTAGTGCAAGAGTCAATGTGGTGAGCGAATGACCTCTGGTGGTGAGTGAACGGAAGTTCATAGACCGGATTCGTGACAAGTTCCTTACATAGTGTTTGAGATAGTAATGGAGGATTTCATTATGGGTAGTTGTAGAACTGTGAACCATGTAAGATGCACTGTGTGAATTTATGAACCTAATTGGTCACCAAATTAACAACATCTTCAGGTGTCTACATATAGCCCCTTTCTATAGAAACTGGTTATCTATTAAATTGTTTTCTTTTGTTGAACATAATATATTTTGGAATAATATGGGTGACCAAAACAGTTGAGGGGTCAAATTGTAAATATTTAAAAACTCACGTGCTCCTCATTATTATTTTTGTCATGCTTAACCCTTTCATATGTACACAAATTCATGAATGTGAATGAATAAAATAAATTAATAAAATAATTCAAATAAATAAATAGGCTATATACATAAACATAGATAAACATAAATCAGAATTGAGCACTAAGGCTTGCAGTGTGAACAAAGCCTTAGCGATCTTATGAGGTCTAACCGGGTTTGAAGGTTTATTGGGGAATGAGCTGGTTTAATATGTTTATTTGGGTTCTGATGAGGTCAAATTAATTCTGAAGTGGTCTAATATGGTATGTCTGAGATTTTATTTCCTTCATAATGGAAAAATTTGCCAGTCAATGTGACAATAAAACCTTCAGACCTCCTTCAAACCTGCTTTGTCAAGCCAGCAATAACGTTTCTCATCAATCTTGATCTAGCTTTTTTATTACATTTATTATTATTATCATTTTTATTATTATTACCACCAAGGATTAAAACAGATTAAACTGATTAAACCAAACTAACTTATGAAAACTAAACTTCCAAATTGATTGTCTAGTACTTCCCGTCTCTACATTTGAGTTTTCTGTATTTATTTATTAATTTTGAGTGGTTCTGAATACTAAACAGCCCAGTGCCGTTTTGCATACTGGTTTCTATTTTTGAAATGTTCTGAAATTATGTTTGCATACATTTGCATAGGCAAGTGCAAATAGATGCATGAATATGCAAATATAAGGGCTGATGTCTGTGGCAGGCTCCACTCTGCAAGAGAGTGCAAACACACACACACACAAATTCTGACATGCAAACACTTTCAGACACATAACTCGCAAATCTTGACAGTCCATCCTCCCCCCCAATGAAATATTCTTTCTCTCTCACTCTCTGTCTCACTCACATACACACACACACACACACACACACTTTTTTTACCTCTCACAAAGAGAACTGTGTATATTTGCTTATCTCAAAATTCTTCTTATGAACATTGTGATTAAAATGTTTTGCTTTGTGCATGATACTTGCACTTGGTCTATGCCAGGGGCGCAGATGGGATTTTTTTACAGTAACTGGGGGAGCCCAAGCTGTCAGCAGTCCAATTTTTTTCAGTCCAGGAAAATCACCAGCTCTGTCATAGATGGGGGGGGATGTAAGAGCAAGCTGTAAATATTATAAAATAATGCTATCTTTCGACACTAATTTTGGTCAAATCAAACACTGACTAAGCTAGCAATAATAGGTTATGCACCACGTGTTTGAAAATAACTGGGGAGAACAAAATTTACGGCTTATTTTGCCGAACTATCTATCTAAACTATCATTAAATACTAAAATAGGCTATTCGTTTGTTGGTGTAATAAGATGTCACATTGATTTATGCCATAAAACCTGGTAATTTTCAGGAATCGCTTTAATAAAATTAATAACCTTACTCACGTGTCCGATGTTGCTACTTGCTAGCAGTTTTCTAATGTTGGAATGATTACTGTACACACCGCTTCAAAACATATGTTCATCCAAAAAGCAGGAGGCACTGTCTGAAAAAACGATAGTTCTGGGAGTGCTGGTCTGAGCCGGGTGTGTCTCACTCATACTGGAATGTGAAGCTGCGGGCTCTTTGATCGGCCCCTGGTGGCTGGCTGCAGTACAGGTCATAAACCCCGCCCTCTCCATGTAAACGAATGGGACTTGAGTCATAACAAAAAAATTAATTACACTTCCAATACAATTTTCCAAAATATGATTTTGGTCATTTAAGGTAGTTGTTATCACGCTGATATATGTTCAATCATTTGTTTTTGTGATAAGTTTGATTTTAGCTAGTAATTTGATGGTATAAAAACGAGGCGTGTGTCGTTATGGTTGATTGGGTCTGCGGGAGTTTGTTTCCGCGTCTCCACCTCACGACTCTACTGCACAGACTCTGGCTCCAAACGAATCTCTACTGTGCAGACTCGGGCTCCAAATGACGTCATTTACTCATGACGGCCATACTGAGATGTTTTAGCTTCACTTTTCTATGATGGAAGGAAGCGAAGATGCTTCGTCCATCTTTTTTTACAGTCTATGGTCTGAGCGTGCAGGTCTGAGTGTGCAGTTGGGCCTCCGGGCCTGCAGCTTCACCCTACTCGTAATTTTCGGGAGAAGTCGTTTGCCGTGTATCCAAGGTAAGAATTACAATTTTAAAACTGAAAATGTGGAGCATTGTTTACAAACCAAAATGTTAACCGAAACATAGTTTGGCTTTTTGTCATGTTAGAATTTATAGATCTCGCCAAATGTTTCCTCTTATTTCTGGCGCCAATACATAAACGATAATGCTGTATGTTTTGGTGTTCCCTACGCCCTCTAAAAGTAAAAGACACTAAAACGCTCATAATTAAAACTGCAAAGTTTGGCACCAGGCTGTGTGCTCACGATACAGGAAGATTACAATGATGATGTCATTCATAATCTAGTTTAAATAAGGTACGTTAGCCTGCAACAGATCTCAATTCGAAGAGAAAACAATAAGGCTGTTATACATTTAACAATCGATAAAATACAATAATATTAGAACGATATTTAATATTTGTCATGCAAACAGGAGTTTCTGCCTTATATAACTCTTATATAAATCTGACTATATAAATGTTTTTGCCTAAATTAGAATACATTTTTTTTAAAGTAATAAGAATTTTTCTTACAGAAAGTAATTGTAAGGTCTCAGATGTTGATGCAGTAGAGCAGAAATTGGCAGACCCCACCTTCCAGAAACAAGTGGTATGTTCTAATATGACCATTTAGCAGGTTTACAGGGCTGAACGTTAACGTTTTTGCACTTACAGTACTGTGCAGAAGTCTTAGGCCACCATTTTGTTTCTTTCTGTTTTTTAATACTGCTTATATTTAATACAGGGGAAGTGGCCTAATGGATAGAGAGTCGGACTTGTAACCTGAAGATCGCAGGTTCGAGTCTCAGGTCCTGCAGGGATTGTAGGTGGGGGGAGTGAATAACCAGTGCTCTCTCCACCCTCAATACCACGACTGAGGTGCCCTTGAGCAAGGCACCGAACCCCCAACTGCTCCCCGGGCGCCGCAGCATAAATGGCTGCCCACTGCTCCGGGTGTATGTTCAATACTGTGTGTACACTTGGATGGGTTAAATGCAGAGCACAAATTCTGAGTATGGGTCATATTACGTCCAAGGATGTATTTTGTTTTGTTAATCTCCCTGTTTTTCTTTCTCTCTCTCTCTCTCTCTCTCTCTCTCTCTCTCTCTCCCCCCCCCCCCCCCCCCCCCCCCCCCCCCCCCCCCCCCCATTAGCAGGAGGTAATGGCTGCCACCTGATTCCAATGATTGGTGATCTGATGTGATTGCAGGAGGGGAAACTGTGAGGATTTAAGCTGCACCATTGCGTTGCGGTGTGTGTGGAGGCTGCGTTGTGAGGCTTCTATTCTCAACCCAACAAGCTTTTTTAGTTGTTTTGTTTATTTTGTTGATTGATTTCTTTGTAGTATTATTGTGTTAACACTCTTGTGGTGACTGAGGCCTACGACAAGAAGTTTGGTTTGGAAGTTATTATCTGTTCGTATTTTCTTTTGTTATTGTTTGTTATTCATGAAGGTTGTTAATTTATGGGGAATATGTTAGTAGAGAGGTGGGTGCCATTTTCTTTGTATCTTGATTTTCTCCTGTGTATGCTAGTTAGGGAGTTAGTGTATTGTTATTGTATTTTTGTTTCCTTTTCTTTGTTTTAGCTTAGTTAGTTTCTCCCTAATAGTTAGAGGTTTTATGTTTGTTATTTTGGCCTTGCCCCCTCTTGAAGCTTCAACATCCTCCCATAACTTTAAAATAAAATAACTTGTTTCTTGATATTGAGTTGATTGTTTACCTTTGTTAAAGCACTGGGGTTGGGAATTGAACCTTGCTGCCTCCACACATCATCTTTTTATTCTGTTATGTGTTCCCCTAACCCTAGACTAACTGGGAACGTAACAGGTCACCATACTTGGTCACACACCACTTCCCTTTCCCCTTAAATTCCCTGTATTTTCTGATTGTATTCTAATAAAAACTCTGAGAAACAAAAATATAATGGTGGCCTAAGACATCAGATGCAAAAACCGTCTGAAATTTTCTTCTTAAATCATTTTATAAGGTTCTTATATTTATGTTCAGTTATTTCACTGTAATGGCAATGGAAACGACCTATATTTGCCTGATAAAAATTATAATTTTTTAAAAGAATTTCAGATGGACAGATTTCGACATTTGTGATTAAATGAAGAGACATTTAATTTTTGTGTGAACTATGGCTTTAAATGTTGCCCTGTGCCCTAGTTTACACAGAAATCATTTGTTTATGATAGAATATTATATCCGATAACATTATTGTTTTTCCTGAAAAAAAAAAAAAATGGAGATGACTGCTTATTTATTGCAAGGGCTTAAATATGGAATTTAATCTAACATCATTTTAATGCTCTTTATATGTTTTACAGGAAGCTTGAAAAAAATATCTTATCAACCAAAATATCCAGAAAAGAGGCAGAAAAGTCAGTGTCAAAGTGGCTAATCGGTGATGGGAGGAAACTTTTTTTTTTTAAGATACTTATGTTTTATAAAGTTGTAAATATACAAGTTGTAATGGTCATGTTCAAATAATGGTAACGCTTTAGATTACAACCCGCAAAGAACTGCATAAGTATACTGAATTTGCAGTGTACGTTTCTGTAATTATAGTGTACCTATAAAGAACGTTTGTGTAGGTATAACCCTCTGGCCCTCTTTTAAAGTAATCATTTAATATATTAAAAAAATATATATATAATTTTGAAATTTTAAAAATTTTCATCGGAATGAGATGACACTTGGTGACTTTTGTCACATTAGCAATATGAATACACACAAAAAATCATGGACATGATTCGGATATGTTAAAGGGTAAAAAAAAAAAAAAAAAGTCACAACTTCTTCGCGGTCAAAAATTACCGACATAGGAAATGAATGGGAAATGCGAGAAAATTTTAAAACTCAGTAAATCTTTTGGTGGTGCAAACTACAAATCAGCCACTGGTCAGAAAAAAAGTGTGCAGCAATCAAAGGGGTGAGTGACCCTCTAGAATATCAGGAGTGCAAAATAGACAACGGCTGATACCTTCATGGCTTGTTCCTCAGCGGCTGCTCCCTCCACGGCTTTTCCCTTCACGGCTTGTGCCTCAGCGGCTGGTGCCTCCACGGCTTGTGCCTCAACGGCTGAGCCCTCCATGGTTCGGGCCTCAATGGCTGGTCCCTCTGCAGCTGATACCTTCGTGGATTGTGCCTCAATGGCTGTGAAACAAAGTAGACTTTAATTATATCTATTTATTGTGATATAACTACATTTCCATGTCAATCAATGTTAATTTTTACTGCAAACAAAGTGCTGTCACTTTAATTCAGCGCGTGCAGCACAGCAAAAATAGACTCGGTGGGGAAACGATCGCTGCTGCAGCCACATCGCTCCTGGAACGCACTGCCGGACCACAACCGCGTGCAGTGTGAACACTTTAATCCATTAACATGGGTGCGGAAGAAAATATGATTAGATTTAAATCTGTATTCAAGATTCAAGATTTTTATTTGTCACATACACAATTATACAGGGTATAACCAGCAGTGAAATGTAGGTCAGGTCCGCTCCAAGGACAGTGCAATTATATAGAATACAAATATTAAGAAAAATAAGAGGAATAAAATAAAATAAAAGATAAAAAAATATAAATATAAATGTGCAGATCAGTACAGGTCAGTATGTTGTTGACTTAAATAGTAATAAGAGGAATGTGCAAAAAGAATGTGCAAAAAGTTGTCCAGGGTATTTAAATAGCAGCAATATGAGGTAGAGAAAAATTTTGAATAGCTATTGATATAGTGGTATATACACGGAGTCATGTGATGTTATGACACAGAGTTAGAGTTTAGGAGCCTGATGGCCTTGGGGAAGAAGCTCCTCCTAAGTCTCTCAGTTTTTGCCATCAGGCTACGGAAGCGCTTACCAGATGGAAGCAAAGTGAATAGACGGTTACCAGGGTGATTTGAGTCCTTGATGATTTTAACAGCTCTATTTTTGCAGCGTTTGAGGTAGATGTCCTGCAGAGAGGGGAGAGCAGACCCTGAGATGCGCTCAGCTAAGCGTACAACTCTCTGTAGTGCTTTGCAGTCCTGATTGGAGCTGTTTCCATACCACACTGAGATGCACTGAGTCAATACACTTTCTATGGTCCCTGAATAGAAAGTTTTCAGGATTGTTGGTGAGACCCTGAATTTCCTCAGCTGTCGCAGATGGTACAGTCTTTGCCTGGCTTTTTTAACCTGTGTTTGGATGTGTGTAGTCCAAGTCAGTTTCTCGGAGATGTTTACACCGAGGTACTTGAAGTTACTCACCCTCTCCACAGGGGTCCCACTGATCATAAGAGGAGTGTAGGGCTGCTGCTGTCTCTTCCTAAAGTCCATGATCAGCTCTTTAGTTTTGCTCACATTCAGAGAGAGACAGTTGTCCTGGCACCATGATGTGAGTCTCTCTACCTCGTCCAAGTATGCGGTCTCATCGTTGTTGGAGATGAGGCCCAGAACCACAGTATCATCAGCGAATTTGACAATAGATGTGGAGCTGTGAGAGGACAGGCAGTCATGCGTGTAGAGAGTGTAGAGCAGGGGACTCAGGACACAGCCCTGTGGGGCTCCTACGTTGAGGGTGATGGAGTTTGAGGTGAACTGGCCAACTTTCACCACTTGAGGTCTGCCGGTGAGGAAGTCTTGAATCCAGTCACAGAGTGAGGAGTTTAGGCTGAGGTTTGTGAGTTTAGAAGCCAGCTTGATGGGGACTATAGTGTTGACCTCAGAACACGGCCGGTTATGCACTTCCTGATGCGCTGGACGGCAGAGACACGCCGCCGCCGTTGCCATTGAAGCGGCCGAAGAAGGTTTTTAACTCGTCGGCCAGCAACGGATCTGCTCTCACCTCCGCGGAGGGTTTGTTTCCAAAGGCACAGATGGTCCTCAGTCCCTGCCACATCCGTCGAGAGTCATTGAGCTGGAAATGAGACTCAACTCTCTCTCTGTATCTGTGTTTAACGGCTCTTACTGCGCGTCGGAGAGCATAGCACGATGCTTTGTACTCGCTCATATTCCCGGTCAGAAGAGCCTCATTGTAAGCGGCAGTGCGTGTGTTAACCGCAGCACGGATTGTTCTGTCCACCCACGGTTTCTGGTTGGAGAATGTCCTTATCGTTATTGTTTCTGTAGCTTGCTGTAGCTTAGCATGTTTACAAAGCTCAATGCTACATCCGTGAACTCGCTGACGTCAGAAGAACTCGCCCAGAACATGTCCCAGTCAACGTCATCAAGAGCCGCCTGCAGCATAGCCTCTGAGTGGGAGGACCAGCGCGTCACTACTCTCTGCACCGGAGGTTCCTGAACGAGCCTTTGTTTGTATCCCGGTGTTAGAAAAATGGCGGCATGGTCCGATTTGCCAAAAGCCGGTAGTGAGCGGGCTTTGTAGGCATCCTTGAACTGAGTGTAGCAATGATCCAGTGTGTTTGGTCCTCTAGTTGGACAGGATACATGTTGAGGAAAGTTCGGCATGACCTGCTTGAGGTTGGCTTTGTTAAAGTCCTCCGCGATGATGAAGGCAGCGTCAGGATGTTTGTTGATGTAGCCGCTGAGCACATCGTGAAGTTTAGACAAAGCCAAGCCGGTGTCCGCCTGTGGTGGAATGTACACAGCAGTAACAATGATCGATGAAAACTCCCGGGGCAGATAAAATGGGCGGCAAGTAATGGAAAGATGTTCCAGATGAGGCGAGCAGGAACGCGACAGAATGGAGATATTCCTGGGATCACACCATTTCTTGTTAATCATGAAACACACTCCTCCACCCCTGGATTTACCGGCCTCTGCTGTTCTGTCCGTCCGAAAAACAGAGAAGTTCTCACTGGGCGTTACAGCAGTGTCCGGGATCAAGGACGAAAGCCACGTTTCTGACAAACAAAGGATGTTGCAGTCCCTTATGTCCCGTTGGAAACTAATCCTGGCTCTAAGATCGTCCATCTTATTCTCCAAGGATTGGACATTTGCGAGTAGAATGCTCGGGAGAGGAGGACAGTGAGCCCTTTTCCTGAGTCTCTCTCGAATTCCAGCGCTTTTCCCGCGGTGTTTCTTGATCCGGCGCCTCGGGGGGTTATTGTTCGTCTCCGCGTTCCGAAGAATCTCCAGAGGCCATGAAGGATTCCTGGATAAAGTGTCCTGAAACAGGTTGGTGTACCGGTTTCCAATGTCCAAAAGCATTTCTATGTTGTAGGTGATCAGTGCTGATGTAAAATGTGTAAAAAGAGAAAGTAAAAGTAAGTAAAAAAGTAAGTTAAAGCAAAATCTCAGAGGAGTGGCCCGAACGGCGTCCGAACACAGCGGCGCCATTTTGTGGCTTTCGTAGCGGAAGGAAGTAGTTCTGCACAAAAGAGGGCTTTTAAAGACACTTCTTTGTTGTTTCTGATTTATTTACACACTCGTGCCGTCGAACTGTTGTATAAATGCAATATCACACTCATAGACGTGCGATGTGGCTGTATATCTCTCGGCTGTGATTACTTACGGCCGAATCACAGCCGTGCAAAATACAGCCATATCGCACTTCTACTCCTGTGATATTGCTTATATATATATATATATATACAGTGCTGTGAAAAAGTGTTGTGAAAAAAAAGTGTCCTGATTTTTTTTTTTTTTGCATGTTTGTCACACTTTAATGTTTCAGATCATCAAACAAATTTAAATATTAATCAAAGATAACACAAGTAAACACAACATGCAAGTTTTTTATTATGAAGGGACAACAAAATCCAAACCCACATGGCCCTGTGTGAAAAAGTGCTTGCCCCCTAAACCTAATAACTGGTTGGGCCACCCTTAGCAGCAACAACTGCAATCAAGCGTTTGCGATAACTTGCAATGAGTCTGTTACAGCGCTGTGGAGGAATTTTGGCCCACTCATCTTGGCAGAATTGTTGTAATTCAGCCACATTGGAGGGTTTTCGAGCATGAACCTCCTTTTTAAGGTCATGCCACAGCCATCTCAATAGGATTCAGGTCAGGACTTTGACTAGGCCACTCCAAAGTCTTCATTTTGTTTTTCTTCAGCCATTAAGAGGTGGATTTGCTGGTGTGTTTTGGATCATTGTCCTGCTGCAAAACCCAAGTTCGCTTCAGCTTGAGGTCACGAACAGATGGCCGGACATTGTCCTTCAGGATTTTTTGGTAGACAGCTGAATTCATGGTTCCATTTATCACAGGAAGTCTTCCAGGTCCTGAAGCAGCAAAACAGCCCCAGACCATCACACTACCACCACCATATTTTACTGTTGGTCTGATGTTCTTTTTCTGAAATGCTGTGTTACTTTTACGCCAGATGTAATGGGACACACACCTTCCAAAAAGTTCAACTTTTGTCTCGTCAGTCCACAGGGTATTTCCCCAAAAGTCTTGGGGATCATCAAGATGTTTTCTGGCAAAACTGAGAGAGGCTTTATGTTCTTTTTGCTCAGCAGCGGTTTTCGTCTTGGAACTCTGCCATGCAAGCCATTTTTGCCCAGTATCTTTCTTATGGTGGAGTCATGAACACTGACCTTAACTGAGGCAAGTGAGGCCTGCAGTTCTTTAGATGTTGTTGTGGGGTCTTTTGTGACCTCTTGGATAAGTCTTCGCTGCGTCAGCTGGCCACTCCTGGGAAGGCTCACCACTGTTCCATGTTTTCGCCATTTGTGGATAATGGCTCTCACTGTGGTTCGTTGGAGTGCCAAAGCTTTACAAATGGCTTTATAACCTTTTCCAGACTGATAGATCTCAATTACTTTCTTTCTCATTTGTTCCTAAATTTCTTTGGATCTCAACACGATGTGTAGCTTTTGAGGATCTTTTGGTCTACTTCACTTTACAAACACTTTTTCACACAGGGCCATGTGGGTTTGGATTTTGTTTTCCCTTTATAAAAAAAACCTTCATTTAAAAACTGCATGTTGTGTTTACTTGTGTTATCTTTGATTAATATTTAAATTTGTTTGATGATCTGAAACATTAAAGTGTGACAAATCAGGAAGGGGGCCAACACTTTTTCACACCACTGTATATATACATACACATACCTATACATGTATATATATGTATATGTATATATACAGTGTATATATAAATATATATCAGTGGCAAGCTGTGACTTTTTAAACCCGGTATGCTGAGTGCTAAGATTAAGACCTCCCCTCCGCCCCCCCTCTACTCATCGCTTTTAGGACACACTCAAAGAGGAAAACACCGTGGCAGGTGTCGATTTAAAAGAATCAGAATCAGAATCAGAATGAGCTTTACTGGCCAAGTATGTTTACACATACAAGGAATTTGTTATAGTGACAGAAAAAGTGAATGCACATTCCTACCTATTTGGAAATTTAATTCATCTCCAATCCTTCTTCTATCGTTTCAGGTTTATCCATAGTTATTCGAATGCTAGAAAACACCTGATTTTGGAGTAAAAACCGCCAAATAATGTTTACACGTAGTTACGTCAGGACACGTAATATTCAGAGCGTGGGGAGATGGGGGATTATTCCCCCGCTCTATACGTCTCTGCATCAACTGAAGGATTTTTATATATTTTTTGGAATTTATTTTTTTATTCCCAGTGAATAGGAGTTAAAACTCCCATCCGAATGGCAATAATACACCATGCAAAATACCCAAAAAATCTCTACGTAAGGTCGGGTCAGCTCCAGCTTCCCCTGTCATCAGTGGTGGAGGAGTTTAAAGTCACCAAGTGCAGACTGTCCCTGACATATAGGGACTCTCGAGACTAAATCACCAGGGAAGCGGGAGTCAGAACAACATCTGGCTGTAAGTGAGCCGCCAGCACGGCAATTAACCAGGCAAAATGTTCTCTTAGGACCAAAAACATAATCGGAAACCCTTGCACTGGAAGACAGGCTCTAGGAACGGCATATTTCCAGCAGTGGTCAAAGTCCACCCCTTAGGGAGAAGAGAACCATGATCCAGGATGAAGTCCGAAACCTTGAGGAAGAAGGGAGAAGAGCAAAATCCATCGAGCTCGCAACTCAAGGCGCCTGGGCGAGGTGGAACCTCCCCAAGAGAACAATCACATGGGGTGAACTGTGGTGGCTGGAGCCCTTCCGTATATCCTTTCTACTCTGAGCAGTGTATGACACCTTACCAACCCCAGTCAATTTGCACAGGTGGGGGAGGAGGGAGGACCCACTGTGCAGGTTGTGTGGTGGGAAAGGAACAATGGCGCACATTCTGTCAGGGTGTAAGATCGCATTAACACAGGGGAGATACAGGTGGCGCCACGACAAGGTGTTGGCAGTGCTCACAGACATCCTGGAGCAGGAAAGGAGGAAGAAACAACCAGCCAAAGCAAGACCACTGCTGAGTACCATCGCCTTTGTGAAAGAGGGCCAAAGACCTGTTGTCCAGAGCCAAGCCAGACAGAATCTCTCAAGCTCTGAGAGAGAGGGCACAAGCTGGAAGCCTGGAGGAGAGGGGCAGTGACCTGGCCAGTCACTGCTGACCCGCCAACTGGAGGGTGTTGTGGTTAAGGGTCGAAACACCCAGAGAAGGTTGGGGACCACCTGATGACCTCTCTTCCAGACCAAGGTTTCATCCGTTAGAAATGGGTGTATGTTAGTATCGCAGATGTATTGCACAACTGTGAACGAACAATGTTTAATCTTTCTCTAAGCCAAATAATGTTTTACATTATCCGAATATTGTTTATTTAAATATCACAGACTTTGTGACAGAATTAAGTATATTTAAATTCACCAAACTTACCCTTTAATGTTTGTCTGTTTAACTGAACATGACTTTGAACACATAACTTGTATTATCTTAGAGTTATTGACATATGGACATTAATTTGTTGCCAGAAGATGCTCCCCTTTGAGTCACAGTCACCTCTATTTTTTATTATTATTGTAACCTTGAAATATGCATTTTCTAAAGCAGCTTTGATTGTGAAAAGCATTGTACCCTTACAACAGTTAACCATGTTTTTACTATGGTAAAACTAGTAACCATAACTGTAGTAACTAGTTTTTTTTTTCCCTCAAACTAAGGTTTTGATATCATGGTTCTACTATAGTAATATTTTAGTAAGGCTGGAGTAAAACTGTGGTAACCATAGTGTTTGAAACCATGGTAAAGTTTAGGTTTACTACTATGCTGTAAGAAGACCATGAATTTTCTACAACAGGGGTGGGCAAACTTTTTGACTCAAGGGCCACATCAAGTTTTCCACATTAAGTGAGGGGCTGCATAATATGTTTATGACAAATGAAGCTTTGATTTTTTATTTTTTTATTCTAAATTGACACTCATTTACTACTGTACGATGTATACTTGTAAATACATTGCACTTCTATTATTGTACCATCTCTACCTATTTTTATGTGCACTTTATGACACACAGATAAGTTGCATTGGTGTAAGTCGATTGATGTATAAGACACATTTTATCATTTCATTCAGAAATAATGTAAAATAAACGAAAGATTCCAAACATTAGAAATATGTATTTATATTCCCTACACTCCACAAAAAATCCTGTAAATTTAGCAGTGTTCAGAATAGAAAAAAGAATGAAAATATAAGTAAAAAACAAACACAAATTATAGTGGCATTCATCATAAACATATTATAAACGCCCAGCCTAAATATTTGAAGCGAAACTGAAACGAGCGGCGTGGTTGTTGGAAAATGTACAATACAAACTCACTTGCCTTTTCTCATTCATCACCAATCCTAATGTGCGTGCTTTGCGCTTGACCTTGATTACTTTATATAAGTCGCCTTGGAAATCACGGCACGTTTCAGATGAAAAAACGCAATTTATAATCCATAAAAATAGCTATATCCATTTTCATAAAAATGTGTGTGGAAAACAGAAGAAGAAATCATATCTTTTCAAGATAAAACGACAAATTATTTCCATGTTTTCCTCAAAAAATTACAGCACCCGTGAGCAGGAAGATAACACTGGCATTTGTTTTGATACTGGAAAGTCTTTTAAGCTTTTTTAAAACAGTTCCAATACAAGGCATTTTTCTAAACAAATGAACACTTTCACATTTTTAAAACATGTAACTTATTTATAGTTGAGCCACTATATATATATATAGGATACAACAAGGCTGAAGGCGCCCCGGGGTAAAAGGCGCTTTGATATTATTTTTATCTAATCCACTAGATGGCACAAAAACATGGCGTAGCATTTTCCAAAACATTTGCTCTTCAAGATGCACGTGTATATTTGTCTGATCCTTGACACGATCGCGCGCAGCAGCGTGAAGTTTATTCTGTGCTTACTTGATCTAATATTTTATGTGACAAGAGTCACATAATGACTCTTTATGTGTTTTTATGAGTCAGCAGAAAAACCTTTATTTTGAAAAAGACTGAAATGGAAGTTATTTTTGCTTTTAACAATAGCTTGTAAGACACAACCAACAAATGCACTGAGCAGCACTGTAAACAGAAATCACTCTTAACAGATGAAAGGATAGTATGACAAAAGCATATTGCTTTCCTCAGCGGACATTCAAACTATTTTTTTTATTATGAATATGAGATTCAGCTCAAGAATGAATGCTGTATCATATGCAGGTAATCACACTCTCTGAGTCAATGTCAGTCTCATAATACACTACACATAACCCAGGTAAAAAAGAAATACACTTATCGATGCACTTATGTTTATTATACTCTAAGTGCATAATAAATGTGTTATTTTGGAACAACTTTAAGTATGTTAAGAGCTCTATAAGATATGTTTTAACTTTAAGCTCAACTTTTGCTATATATTTTAAACAAATAGTAAAGATTGCTAAATACATTTACATCCAAATGTATTGTTCTTCTTACATTTTATATTTTGTTTGGTTCAAATCTTAAAATGTAATTTTAATATTAATTTCTAAAAACAAAACAAAACATTCTACATGAATCAAATAAGTGACACAAACACATGGTTCATAATTGGTATCAAAAAAAAATTAATAACTTGTATGACTTATATGATTGCTGTGGCTCTCTCTGTGTTGCATTTGCTTCTTCTGATCTCTCCCCCTCTCTTACCTCCTCCTCTGAAGTGATGTGCACTGCCGCCATCTGCAGTTCAACATGTCCTCGGACATGGATAGGTTTGTCCAATATGATTTTTACTTTTTAAGTTGGCAGTATATAGGAGACAGTCCCATGATATGTATATAAAATTGTATTTCTCCCTTTTTTTTTTTTTTTCTTTTTTTTTTTACATTAGAGAAGTTGGGGTCAAAATGACAACAGTCATCACCAGGTGTGTAAATATGCAGGCATTTTGAAAACTCAGTATTCAAAATGACAGTATAGAGTCAGCAGTATAGTAGAATATTGAACATAGAC
This sequence comes from Barbus barbus, assembly GCF_936440315.1. Taxonomy (NCBI): domain Eukaryota; kingdom Metazoa; phylum Chordata; class Actinopteri; order Cypriniformes; family Cyprinidae; genus Barbus; species Barbus barbus. The sequence goes on from NC_136733.1 coordinate 10,773,755, forward strand.
TACGATGTGTAAAATATGACAACATAGTCAAATTTTGATAAATTTTTTGAAAAATAAAATAATAATAATAAGAAAGAAAAAGGTATGAGACAATCATACAAATAGCGTAAAAGATTCACATATAGACCTAGTTTGTTTTGCTTTACTATTTTTCAACCAAAGTAGTAACTCAATATAATGTTTCATATCTATCTGAAATAACAAAACAATGGGTTTTCCTTTAGCCCATTTCTGTTTATGTATATGGCTTCCCCATAATCAAACAAAGATTAACTATAAAGGTCACATTTGGTGGTAATCTTTCTCTATTAAAATAGAAAAATACATCTTTCTCAGAAAAATAAACTTTCATGCCTAAATATTTACAAAGGAGGCCTTCCAAATCTATTTAACTATAAATGCAATTAAAAAATAAGTGGACAGCATCCTGTCCCATCATCCAGTCACACTCATCATCCACATTAGTACGAAGTCTAAGAAAAAGTGTTTTAGAAGGGTACACCAGATGAAGTATGTTAAAATGTGCTTATGTCACCTTATTTGTTAGCATCTCTGTATTGTTTTTATTATTATTTATTATTTTTTTTTAATAATGCTTGAACAGACAGTACAAGAAGAACAGCCAAGGGATCACATACAAATCCATAAAATAATGACCAATAGTTATAAATTAAACAAATAACAAACACAAATATATACACATTAATAAAATAACAATTGTTACCAAAAAAAAAAAACATGTGAATGACATTACAAAGATATACAAACAATCGTACATAAGGAAAGCATCTAAATACATGGATTTTCTTTAAATACCTCTGCATAATATTTCAGGAATCTTAGATTTTTTTTTTATTATTCTTTATTAGATGAAGAGATTTTAGAAGTGAGTTTAATTCAATTTTAAAAAGGGGAAAGGATGGGTAACTATTTGCAAATTTTTGTTTAAAAGCATCTCTGTACGGCCGCTGCCATCTTGAGTAAATAACGTCATTTGGATCCCGAGTCTGCGCAAATAACTAACTAAAATCAAACTTATTAGAAAAATGAACACTTGAACATAAATCAGCACGATAAGAACTACCTCAAACGACGGAAGCCATCTTTGGAGAAAAAAAATTATCAAAAGTGTAATCTGATTATTTAGTTTGTCTCACGGCCCATTCGATTACATGGAGAGGGCGGGGTTTATGTATGGAGCGATTTTTGTGCCAATATTTATCAAACAAATCCAGTGTTTTGCAAATAAACACAATCTGCTTTGCAAAGAAAAACTCGACTTTCAAACAAACGCAAAGTGATTTTCAAATACAAAACTCTTTGAGAGAAAATGCAGAGGTATGGACAAATATATGTATTGTGTGTTACAACTGTGAGACTTTTCTGTCTTACTAGATCTATAATTAACCATTTATGTTTTCACAAAGCAACCCTACTACAGTGTCAGTGAAATTCACAACAAGTGCTGTAAAGTTGTTAACATGATTGATTAGTTCAAAAATCAGTTGTGACATGGTTAAACATTTAACTAGGCTGTCGTTTTGAATGTTGAACAATTGTATCAATATATATGCATTCTATATCCCGCGATCCAACAGAGGATCAGAGGTACGGAGAATGGATCAGTTTTTATAGGGAAAGACAGCCTAGTTAAATGTTTAGCCATGTCACCTCTGATTTTTGAACTAATCAATCATGTTAACAACGTTACAGTACTTGTTGTGAATTTCACTGACACTGTAGTAGGGTTGCTTTGTGAAAATCTAAATCTAAATGGTTAATTATAGATCTAGTAAGACAGAAACTCACCTGTTCCCCACTCACATTGGTCTGAAAAGGTAAAGAGGTGTTTCAGGTCTCGGGAAACTAGCGTAAATTGACCAACAGCGCCATCTGCTGTTTTGGAAAAGAAAGTTGCTCAATAGCACATATGAGAAAATCTGCCCGCACACGTGTGAGAAAATCAAGCCAAGTTTCCCCATACAAAGGCAAATGAGTCTCACAGTTGTAACACACAATACATATATTTGTCCATACCTCTGCATTTTCTCTCAAAGAGTTTTGTATTTGAAAATCACTTTGCGTTTGTTTGAAAGTCGAGTTTTTCTTTGCAAAGCAGATTGTGTTTATTTGCAAAACACTGGATTTGTTTGATAAATATTGGCACAAAAATCGCTCCATATTTATGATCTATACTGAAGCCAGAGCCAGCCACCTGGAGGTGATCGAGACGCTTTGGCTTCATTTTCGGCACGCTTGTTTTACGTCAACGCCTCACACTCCATCCCAGTAGGTGTCAACAGTTGTTTTGACAACCGCCGTAAAAGTCTCGAAGAAGAAGAAGAAAGCAGCAGCAGCGAGATGGGTATAAACGGAGGTCGGAGCAAGCGGAACCAGCCGCAGGTGGGTGGGACTTAAGCTGCAAGTGGGCTGCACAATCCAACAGAAGATTTTGATTGGTTTGCTTAATGTGTAGGTTGTAGTATCGGTTCACACTCCTGGTGGCGGTAGTGTGCACATTTTTTTGCGATCCGTCAAATAAACGAAGAAGATGACTTTAAGCGGTGGCACGGTGGATGAGTGGAAGAGGTAAGCGTGATGTACTTTTTTTTTTTGTTTTGTTTTGTTTTGTAAAAAGTATTACAAGCTGTGAAAAGTGCATTTTCTTGGTGGCTTTTGTACAACGTTTTCTTAGTACCACACACAGCTTACACTCTGTAATGTGCCTGACTGATAATATCTTTGTTTATTTCTACATACAACAAGTTATGGATACCGAAGACCATAAGCAGGTAATGTAATTACATGGCATAATTTTGGTAACACTTTCTATAAAGCCCATATTTATAATACATTATAAGGGTATTTTTAAGGCATTATAATGAATGCATAATACATTATTAAAAACAACAACAACAACAACAACCTTATAATATGTTATATCATCTTGTGAATATAATGACAGTTTTAAATGATTAGTTTAGTATTATATTAGTATTAGTATTATAATATTTACTTATTAGTGGTTATAGCTTTTAAGAGTATGATGATTTATAACACACAGTGAACACGTTGCATCCACTTAAGTTACAATGGATCATATTTCTCATATTTCTCATAGTTATAATGTATTATAAGTCTCATATCTTGCCACCTTTCTTATGCTACTTCACTTAAAGCCATCAATGACCACTTATAATTATAGTAATAATAATACTATTTTTTTTTTCTCTCAAAAAGCCATAAGATCAGATATCAGATCAGATTGCTTTTAACTATTTCTATTTTAATATCAGTTTGATTATTTTGATGGTACCTTTTTAGACAGCTGTTTAGTAACTCTGCAACTACATGTCAACTAGCAGTCATTGGAGTATAGTAGTATGTTGTCTGCTAAATATATGCTAACACTTTATTTTGATGGTTCCCCAACAGACAAACTGACTATCTAAGCAACTTTATGAGTACGTCAACATTCTACCAACCCTAACTTTAACCTAAACCTACTAATACTGGTTGACATGAGAGTTGCAAAGTTGCATAGAGTCAATAGACAAAGGGGACATCAAAATAAAATGTAACCTAACATATAAACATTGCTTTTTTTTTCTGTTGAAATTATTAACTAGCTCACATAAAAATTAATATTAGCCTCACAGGAAACAAATAACACTTCACACCTGACCACTTACAAGATGTACTGTAGTAAGATACTGTGCAGATCTTAAATAATGTCAAGATATATAGTCCATTATCAGTGTAAAAGTAGATTTAATATGGTGTTCATTGTGTTATAAATAATTATAATCTTAAAAGTTATATGTACAAATGTGTAAGCATTATAATGTATTAAAATTGACAATATAACATATTATAAGGCAAGGCAAGGCAAGGCAAGTTTATTTATATAGCACATTTCATACACAGTGGTAATTCAAAGTGCTTTACATAAAAGAAAGTGAAATAGACATTAAAATCAATAAAAACATGGAAATAAGAATAATAAAAACAAGGAATTTTAAAATGATATAGAAAATGATTTAAAATAAATTTAAAGAAAATGATTATACATAAAATGTATTGCAGTCAGTTCGGACATACAGCACAGTGCTCATTCAAATGCACAGTTAAACAGGTGAGTTTTGAGTCTTGATTTAAATGTTGCTAATGTTTTAGCACATCTGATCTCTTCTGGAAGCTGGTTCCAGCTGCGGGCCGCATAATAGCTAAAAGCAGACTCCCCTTGTTTTGTGTGAACCCTTGGTATTTCTAACTGACTCGATCCTAATGATCTGAGTGGTCTGTTTGGTTTATATTCAGTGAGCATATCAGCAATATATTTAGGTCCTAGGCCATTGAGTGACTTATAAACGAGTAAAAGTACTTTAAAATCAATCCTAAATGTAACTGGAAGCCAGTGTAAGGACCTGAGGACTGGTGTGATATGCTCAGATTTTCTGGTTCTAGTCAGAATCCTGGCAGCAGCGTTCTGGATGAGCTGCAGTTGTCTAATGGTCTTCTTGGGAAGGCCGGTGAGGAGACCATTACAGTAATCCACCCTGCTGGTGATAAAGGCATGAACAAGTTTCTCCAAGTCTTGATTGGAGACAAAACATCTAATTCTTGCAATATTTTTGAGATGATAGTATGCTGATTTAGTTATTGCTTTGACATGACTACTGAAACTAAGGTCTGTCTCCAGAATCACCCCAAGATTTCTGACTTGATTTTTAGTTGTTTGACCCCTAGAGTCAAGGTATGCATTCACCTTGAGAACTTCATCTTTGTTTCCAAATGCAATGACTTCAGTTTTCTCCTTGTTTAACTGAAGAAAGTTCTGGCACATCCAACTGTTAATTTCATCAATGCATTGGCAGAGGGAGTCAATGGGGCTGTAGTCATTTGGAGATAAGGCTAGGTAAATCTGAGTATCATCAGCATAGCTGTGATAGGCAATTTGGTTCTTCCTCATTATCTGACTTAGTGGGAGCATATACAGGTTAAACAAGAGCGGTGCAAGAATTGAGCCTTGTGGGACTCCACATGTCATGGCCGTCCACTTAGACTTATGCTCTCCTATAATCACATAATAACCTCTCCCTTCTAAGTATGACCTGAACCATTTGAGTGCCATCCCAGAAAGCCCGACCCAGTTTTCCAGTCTCTCTAAAAGTATGTTATGATCGACAGTGTCAAACGCAGCACTAAGATCTAGTAGTACCAGCACTGATATTTTGCCAGAATCAGAATTGACGCGAATATCATTTATTATCTTAATGAGTGCTGTCTCTGTGCTGTGATGTGCTCGGAAACCAGACTGAAAATTGTCCAGGTATCCATTTGACTTTAAGTAGTTGTTCAGCTGATTAAAAACTACCTTTTCAATAATCTTACCTATGAAAGGAAGATTTGATATGGGTCTATAGTTGCTCAACATGGTGTTATCAAGATTGCGCTTTTTCAGAAGGGGCTTAACAACTGCAGTTTTGAGGGAGTTTGGAAAAGTCCCAGAAAGAAGTGAGGCATTCACCACTTCTAAGAGATCAGCCTCTAAACAGTTAAGCACATTTTTGAAAAAGGATGTGGGAAGTGTGTCAAGATAGCAGGTTGAAGATTTAAGGTGCTGTACTATTTCTTCCAAAATTTTGTTATCAATTTCTTTAAAAACACACATAGTCACTTCTTTTTGAAATTGCGGTCGAATCTGTGTGACCTCTGCATAACTTGAGGATGTGCCAATCGCCTTTCTGATATTATTGATCTTCTCAGAAAAGAAGGAAGCAAACTCATTGCATTTGCTGTCGGAGAGCATTTCACTGGGAATCTGACTTGGGGGGTTTGTCAGTCTCTCAACAGTCGCAAAAAGAGTGCGAGTGTTGTTTAAGTTACTGTTTATAAGGTTTGAAAAGAAAGTCTGTCTAGCTGTGGCTAGTTCCACATTGAAAGCATGAAGGCTGTCTTTATAGATGCTATAGTGAATTTCGAGTTTCGTCTTCCGCCACATCCGCTCAGCTTTTCTGCATTGTCTTTTCATGCTCTGAACTGCTGTTGATTTTCTCCAAATTGATTTCTGTTTCCCCGTCTTCTTGCTGACCTTTATCGGGGCAATATCATCAATAACATTCTTAATTTTTGAGTTAAATGACTCCAGGAGAAGATCAACAGAGTCTGCAGAAATGGTTGGTGTTAATGATATTGCCTCCATAAATAGCGCACTAGTGTTCTCGTTAATGCATCTCTTTCTGATAGAGACAGATCTAGATTCAGTGGTGACCGAGATCAATATATCAAAGAAAATACAGAAGTGATCAGATAGTGCTACATCCTTGATTACAATGGATGAGATGTTTAGACCTCTACTGATGAGTAAATCTAGGGTGTGTCCACGATTGTGTGTGGGTCCGTGCACATGCTGACTCAGGTCAAAAGTGTTTAAAACAGTTATAATTTCTTTTGTAGTTTTGATTTCTGCATTATCTATGTGAATATTAAAATCCCCTGCAATAGCAAAACAGTCAAACTCTGAGGAAATCATTGATAACAGTTCAGTGAAATCATCAACAAAGGCTGGAGAATATTTTGGAGGCCTGTAAATAATGATAAACAGGGTGCGTGGAGCACCTTTCAGCACAATACCTAGGTATTCAAAAGATGAATACTGACCAAATGACATTTGCTTGCACTGATAAACATCTTTAAACAGAGCAGCTACACCTCCACCTCTCCTAACAGTCCTGCAGACACTTATAAAATTAAAGTTAGGAGGGGCTGTTTCATGAAGGACTGTTGCACTGCAGCTGTCTTCTAACCATGTTTCATTTAAAAACATAAAATCCAGGTTGTTTGTGGTTATTAAATCGTTGATCAGAAATGATTTATTTTTAAGTGAGCGAATGTTTAAAAATGCTAACTTGATGGAATTACATTTTGTCTCTACAGCAATCTTAGATTGATGCATTATAGGCCGCAGGTTAGATGGGTTAGCCGTACGGCTTGAGAAGGTCTTAGACTTTCTATTGCTTAATAAAACAGAGATAGAGGAGGCTACAGGCACACTGGGTTCCCGCTTGTTCTGTAAACATTTGTGAATGTTGCTGCTAATATAGCGGGGACCCGACACATATCACTGAGAGCTGTTATCAGTTGTTTTTGGTTCACCTACACCAGATGGAGAGGGGTTTGGGCCTTGACGTTGTGGCAGCGGCCGGAGAGCTCTCGCAGGAGGAGGAGGGTGAGCTGGGCCTGCAGTCTTTGGTGGTTGTGGGGCCCGCCGTTTTTAAGTTGATATCTGGGGGCTTGAAGCGAAAGAGTGGGAGAGTTTGGTCCCAGCATACACCAGTTCCTCCATTTTCTGTGAGAAGCTTAGAAGTGGAGATTCTGGGGAGAGTGATAGTGTATCTGGTGAGCAGGGCTCTGGCTCTGGTGTTTCCGCTGGCTGTGAGATGTCGTTCTGGCTTCCCTGGCTGTTTTCCAGAAGGTCGTCCTTGGGTGCTGAGTCTTGGAGCTGTTGTAGTACGTCACAGTCTGCATGTGATGAGCTCTGTGGGCAGGGCTCAGCTGGGATGTCCATGAGCAGTGCTTGTTGTGGCTGCGTGGTGTTATCATGTTGACTCAGAAGCTGACATGAAGTCCTGTGGTCACTCATATACTGTCCAGGTGTGTGTGTGCCATTCAGGCCGAGTAGATTGGCACACACCGCTGAAGGATGACGGAGGGAGAAATAGATATTGTCCTTAAGCACTCTTGCACCGAGTCTGTTTGGGTGGAGGCCATCTAGTTTAAACAGTTGTCTGTGGCCCCAGAAAAGGTTGAAGTTGTCGATGAAGTTGACTCCTTTTATACTGCAGGTTCTTTGTAGCCATGTATTCAGCCCAAGCAACCGTGAGAACATGTTAGTTCCCCTTGCTGGGAGTGGTCCACTGATGAACGACTGAACTTCAAGATTTTGAAGCGTTTCAAAGAGTTCACTGAAATCCTTCTTAAGGAGTTCTGACTGCTCCTTCCGAATATCATTCTTCCCCACATGGATGATGACTCGATTTGCAGCCTTGTGCTTCATCAGAATGTTCCGAAGTTCTTTGTTCACATCAGAGACATTTGCTTGAGGAAGGCAGTATGTAGTTGTAGTCCTGCTGCTGATGTTTCTGATAATAGCATCACCCACTATCAGAGTCCTGGGCTCGGCTGTGCTCTGAGCTGAAAGCCGCTGTCTGCTCGACCTTGAGCGCCTGTTAGTAGCGATGTTAGCTGCTGGCTGATTCGATCCGTGTTTAGTCACATTTGCAGATTTCTCACCCACATTCATTAATGCTTCAAATCTGTTCTCAAGATGTATAGGGGGTGGTAGAATGCCAGTGTTTACAAGTCTTGTCATAGCCGTATCTGGGGTAGAGGATGCTACAGCAGCAATACGAGATACTCGTGATAATCTGATGTCTCGATTGCCTTTGGGTCTCGCTCCCTGTTTGTGCCATCGATTTGTCTGTCGATCTGTTTCGGCTTTTTCCTCTACACTTTGTATAAACTTTTGAGATTCAGAGGACTCACCAGCTGTATGCTGAGGGGGTCCGTGATGACCGTCTGCTGTGTGTTCCGCCTGTTTTGGAAGTCCAGTAAGTAACTTTGTTTCAAGAACCACAATCCTTTGTAGAAGTTTGTGGCAGTTCATGCAGCAAGTAGATTCCACGAGAGGCATTTTCTCTAGTCTGTTTGAATGTAGACAGCTGTGTTTTTCCGTCTCTGGAATGTAAACTGCTGGGAGAAAGTCTTAAGTTTCCCCAAAAAAAATGTGTTGTCTGAGCACTGTGCTGATCTGCTGAAGTTAAAGTTAAAATCTTGGAGAGATATGAGAAAAATGCAAAAATAGGGAGCAAAGCGGAGAGCAATAAGCAAGAGCGTCCGAACAGTAGCAAAGCCGGAAGTTTTAGGTTGTTATAAGGTGATTATGATAGCAATTATTTAACAGAGCTTGTGTGTATATCATCACATTTAATAATATATGTATTAATATGTTCAATACATTGTTTAGTTGTTTACACACACGCATACATTTCTATTACGTTTATACTGACCAAATGATATACCGCCGGCCGGTGTTGTGCCGAAATCGGTGACCTAGAGAAATCTGTGACTAGAGGTCGCTGTTTCGTAAAATATTGCTCGAGAACGCGCCTGGTGCCCGTGCACATTGTCGTGACTGCGCCTGGAAGAATATCTGTTAAGGTGCTGCGGAGAAGATGCGCTGATTGAACATGCAAGAAGATTTAATAAAGGAAAAAAAAGAAAAATTATTAGACATGTTCTCCGTCTTCTATGTGTTTGTCCCCCCATGTTTAATTTATTTTTCTCAATGTTACATCATTAGGCCAGTAAAACGAAGCTACTTGGATACTTTTGAATGTTGTAGCTATAGACCAGTTCAACAATGTAAACAATAACAAAGGCGTTGGAACGCTACTGCGCATGTCTGGTCCTGAAGCATTTCCGGTAGCGCCATTTTTAAATCACAGACCTGTCAAAACAAAATGACTAGCACATACTTTTTAAGTCTAGCTAAAACGGAACAGTTAAGATATTTTCAAAAACTAAGAATAGACGATAAAATTGAATTACCGGATCCCTCAGACACTGAGGCGACAACTTTTCACTCAGAACGTTAAACTTTTACCTGAAATAACGTACCCAGACGTGTATCATTATCTGGTTGAGACCGAGTGCATCTACACAAGAGAAGCGGTAAAGGCATATCGTAGTCTGGATGCCTACAATTACTTCATTAGCGGAAAAGTTGGAAGCATTTGCTCATACAATGTGGACGACGTTTATCTTGTGTTTGGCGAGGTTGGAGCAAGTCAAACGTTGTCAAAAACATACTCTGCTTGGTTCGTTGCTAAGGTGACCGGGGAGGTTATTAGTGGGCATTGCACTTGCATGGCTGGGTAAGTGTGTATGTCTATGTTAATAATAAATGTATTTACGCTGCTAACTGAATTCTAATAAATTAATTATTTTGTTCCGTCATAACTTACTGCATACATAATTATTCCATACATTTTTACATGTTTGTGGTTAGATTAGGTGAAGTGTGTAGCCATGTTGCTGCGATCCTTGTTGCGGTGGAACAGTGTGTGAGAGAGGGTTTGACCACTCCATCTGTAACATCTGAGCCTTGTGTGTGGTCACGAATAAATAAGAAGGTGCATGCAATTCAATCCTGGCTAACGTGTCTTTTTTATCGAATTAATATTAAATTCTAATTCATTACGTGTTGTTGGATTCATAAAAAAGTAGATACTTGCAGATTAGTCAGTGTATAATCCCACTGTGTTTTAGATTGTTCCAAAACCAGTGGCAGACATTGACTTTTCCAAACCTGCCAGACAAAGAGCAATTCAGAGTAGGGATCCCATCACATCCACTCTGTGTAAAACATCCACTGTAGTCACACCAGTCTCACCAAGCAAGCTTTTTAAGTCCTTGAAGGTAAGGAAAGTATTTTCAGAAACAAGATAAATGAAACAATTTATGCAAAACACATTAAATATTATCATATACGTTTTTTATGGACATAGCCACAAACATCGATATGCACATGGATATAGTGTCACTTTTGTTTCAATATTTCAGTGTATGTGACTATAACCTTAAATAATACAGGAACATATTTCCATATTTCATGTTTTGCATACATTGTCAAACACACAAGTTGTTCAAATAGGAACTTTGTGTGGGGGCAAAGTAGGTCATAGAGAAGTAGTTATGATTTTGACATTGTACAGATCTGTATTAATTATAAAATGTGTTACTACGTTTTTGGAAATGATATGTGCTTCACAAATAAATGTTATTATGACTTCAATGTGATTCCCATTTCAGAATGAGATCCCAGACTGTGCACTGTTTACCACTATGACTTCTGGCAGTGACACAGACACTGCATCTGAGGGAGAGCAGGAGAGCACAGACAGGGTTGATATCACTGCAGCTGAGGCAGAACCTCTCAAGGAATCACGAGTAGTGGTTCAGAGTGAAACACCTTGTACTGACACCACTGTAAATGCAACGAACCTGCCAAAGCCCCTTACACATTTGTTTGATGAGAAGTACAGTTTACTGTCACAAAATAAACTACAAAATGAGCTGGATAAAATCATGCAAACCATCCCTGCACACTTCAGTGCACTAAATTGTAAGCACCTCCAAGAGAGTACACGGGGTCAGTCCTCTTCTGAACAGTGGTTCGATCAGAGACAGGGACGAATCACTGCAAGTCACTTTAATGAAGTATTAAGATGCAAGACAAGACAAGCTAGCCTGACATCTAAAATCATGGGTTACATATCCAGCAGAAATGCACCAGCCTTAGCTTGGGGAAATAACAATGAAAAACTAGCTAGAGAAGCCTTTACTTTAAACCAGGTGACCTGTCATGACAGCTTGAGGGTGGAAGAAGTTGGGTTACTAATAAATCCAAAGTTTCCACATTTAGGAGCCAGCCCAGATGGAATAGTCCATTGCAAATGTCATTGCAAGTGCTGCCCACCTGCTACACTTGAAATAAAATGCCCCTTGAAGTATGCAAATAGGTCCATACCTGATGCCATCAAAAGCAAGGGTTTCTGTCTGGGGAAAAATTGAGCTTAAAAAGGACCATGCATACTATGCACAAGTTCAGGGGCAGATGGCAGTGTGTGAACTAAAAACATCATACTTTGTAATGTGGACAACACAGGAGTGTCACACTCAAAAGGTAGAGTTCTCTGAAGAATACTGGACTCAGATCAGGCCCAAACTAGATCTCTTCTACAGACAGCACATTCTCACAGAAATCTGCACACACAAACTGAAGAAACAATTTCTGATGGCAGAGGCTTCCTGTTTGTGTAAAAGAATGTCTAAAACATCTGTCACACAGTGCTCTGTCTGTCACAAGGCATTTCATCTGAAATGTGTAGGTTTAAAAAGGCATCCTGGTGACCAATGGTTTTGTTCAGCGTGTTTGTCATAAGCCACATAAACGTGAGATCATACACAGCCTTCTAAATAATCTGTTAAAAGTTAATTTAATTTTGAATACATTTAATCAATTGCAAGACAGCAAATATTTGAGTTAATAAATGTTTAATTGTAGATAGTTAGAAAATCAAAGATCAAACACAAGTAAAAAAAAATGTATATACAAATGGCATATATACAGTGCACCTTTTCATGTGCTAAATCTGCTACTAATATTAATGCTGTACACAGTTACAATAAATTAAATCTATATAAAAAAAATGAAGGTTTTCTAACCACTTGTCAGTGTATATGATATATTTTTCTCTACTGAATTAATGACTTGCCCAAATTAGACAATGCAGAACATACTAGTAATATTTTATCAACTGTTGCCACCGTGTCTTTGGGTCTTCGCTTGACCAAGTTTATGGGGAGTGTTTGTCGCAAAATAGAGTAGTTTTTTATGCGGCCAATAGCTCTTTCCACGTGAATCCTCATCCTTGACATGTGACGTGACACGGACACTTCCTGTCCTGAAAGCTGTTTCTTTCCACGAGTTGAAGCTGGTATGAGTAGCTGGACCCCTTTTGCAGCAAAATATTCAGGGAAACTAAACCCTCTGTCAGCCGTGACAATGTCTCCTTCCAAAAGATTAATTAAACCAGATGATTTGGTGATTGTTTTGTCACTGGCTCTCCCACCCCAAGACTTTGAAAGGAATGTGATTGACCCTGTTGGACTGATGCCAACCATGAATTTGATGGTGTTGTGGGATTTATAGTTGGAGTAGGTCATTGCTCTTGCACTGAGTGATGTTGGTCGATCAATGAATATCTCGCTGCAGTCTATGATACACCTCACGGAGTTGAAAGGGGGGCTTCTGAACAGGGCAGGAAGATTCTTTTTAATTTCTTCCCTTGAAGGCCAATGAATTAGAGAGGTGAAACGCTGTCCCATTATGTTCAACCATTCATGAAATATGGCAGAGATCGTTGCACAACTGCAATGAAACCTGAAGGCAAGATCTTTATGAGTGAGGCCAAGTCTCAGTTTCGTTAAGACCAAGTAAAACTGGAGAGCTGTTGGAGGACTCCGTGTTCTCGGACTCCAAGCAGTGGTGATATATGTCAGAAGTGCGAAGAAGACTTTGGATGAGTGAAGGCCAGTGTAGAAGTGAATGATCTGATCATCCTTTAAATCCACATCGGACTTCAGTTGTTTCCTCTGACGGGTGAGCGTTTGAACCTTTGACTCAAGGCTTCTGACTTGCTCTTTGTAAGATGTGTTCAGTTTCTCCATGTCTTCAATATCCCTCATAGTGAGATCTGTTCCAACACACATATCACTGTAGGACTTAACTTCTGTTACATCTGTGTCCATGTCCTCGACTTCCTCCGAAGGCTGAACTGTAGTGCTCATCTCATTTACCTCTGATGCTCGTCTCAGAGACCTCTGATATCGGTCCATTTTTCTGGAGGGGTCAGGTCTGTGTGGAAGCTTTGATGGAATGTAGTCTGGACTTAGAGGGTCATCTGATGGCTTGCCTAAAGACAAAAGTAGAAAAACATTATTGGGGTAAGCGAAGATACACTGCAAAAAAAAGAAAAGAAAAAGTGTTTTTGTCTTGATTCCAGTCCAAATATCTAACAATTCTTGTATCAAGAAGCATTTACTAAAGTAAAAACTATTGTCTTGTTTTTGGAGGGAAAAAAGTCCAAATTGAATCAAAGACAAGCAAGCAATCTGCCAATAGGGTAAGCAAGATACTTTTTTTCCAACCAAAGACAAGGTTATTTTTCTTGCCCGATTAGTAGATCATTTTGCTTGTTTTAAGCAAAAACTCAATTTTGACTCTTTTTCAGACAAGACAACAGTTTTTACTTGTCTAGTAAATGCTTCTTTGTTTAAGAATTTTGGTTTCACTTTATTTTGATGGTCCCTTTAACACATTCTGCTGACTATAAGTAACATTGCACCTACATTTCTACTAGCTCTCATTAGAGTGTTAGTAGTGTATTACACTACTAACACTCTAAACAAAATGGCGCCGCTGATGGCAGCTATTGTGCGTTGCTCCTCAGTGTTCGTATTGTTTTTGTTTGTTTTTCCTGTTTTTTGTTTTTCAAATAAGATCAGTTTTACCAGGGATGATCTGCTGAACATTCGGCAGAACACACCACAAAATCTTCTACCGGTTTTTGATTTTTCGGACGTTTTGCTGGACATTGTAGTTGGTGGAGCCGTAGCTCTGGTCAAACACTACAGGAGGCGCAGACGGGGAAAGCGAGCCGGCGCGCTCGTGAAACTTCGTCAGCGCGGATTTAGAACGGCGTTACCTAGCATCCATTTGTCGAATCTCCGCTCTCTACCCAACAAAACGGACGAACTCCTTCTGCTCTCCCGGACAAACAAGGACTTTTCTAACTCTGCTGCTCTGTGTTTCACGGAAACCTGGTTGAATGGCGACATACCGGACAGCGTGATCCATCTGCCTAATTACCAGCTGATCAGAGCAGATCGGGACCCAGAATCAACGGGGAAATCGCGCGGAGGCGGGACATGCTTTTACATCAATGAGAGGTGATGTACAGATGTAACTGTGTTAAAGAAGATGTGCTGCTCAGATCTAGAAACACTCTTCATTAACTGCAAGCCGTTCTATTCGCCGCGGGAGTTCTGCTCGTTCATTCTCGTGAGTGTCTACATTCCACCGCAAGCGCACGTGAGCACAGCTTTACAGAAACTCGCTGATCTGATCACAGAGAGTTAGCAACAACACCCGGACTCTGTTTTAATCATTCTCGGGGACTTTAATAAAGAAAATCTCTCCCGTGAACTGCCAAAATACAGACAGCACATCACATGTCCCACCAGAGACAGTAATATATTGGATCACTGTTACACAACAATAAAGGACGCATATCACTCTGTTCCACGAGCAGCTTTAGGACTCTCTGATCACTGTTTGGTTCATCTTATTCCATCCTACAGGCAGAAACTTAAGTCTGCAAAGCCTGTATTAAGATCTGTTAAAAGATGGACTAACGAAACAGAGCAGGATTTACAAGCCTGTTTCGACCTGACTGATTGGACTGTTTTTGAAGCTGCTGCAAATGATCTGGACGAGCTCACAGAGACTGTAACATCTTATATCAGTTTCTGTGAGGACATGTGCATTCCTACCAGGACTCATCTATTCTACAACAATGACAAACCATGGTTCACTGCCAAACTCAGACAGCTCCGTCAGGCCAAAGAAGATGCTCACAGAAAGGGGGATAAAGTCTTGTACAAACAGGCCAAATACACACTGGAAAAGGAGATCAGAGTGGCAAAGAGGAATTATTCTGACAAGCTCAGGAACAAATTCTCTTCCAGTGATCCTGCTTCAGTGTGGTTAGGATTGAAGGACATCACCAGCTACAAAACACCACCCCCCAGCACTCTGGAGAATCAACACCTGGCAGACGACTTAAACAAGTTCTTTTGTCGTTTTGAACGATCCTGCAGCATCTGGACAGACCAGGGACTTATGTGAGGATCCTGTTTGTGGACTTCAGCTCTGCTTTTAACACCATTATCCCGGAAACCCTTCAAAATAAACTAACTCAGCTCTCCGTCCCCACCTCCGTCTGCCAGTGGATCAACAGCTTCCTGACAGACAGACAGCAGTTAGTAAAGCTTGGCAAATTCACATCCAGCACCCGAACCATCAGCACTGGAGCTCCTCAGGGCTGCGTTCTCTCCCCACTGCTCTTCTCCCTCTACACCAACGACTGCACATCTAAAGACCCCTCTGTCAAGCTCCTGAAGTTCGCAGACGACACCACACTGATCGGCCTCATCCAGGACGGTGACGAGTCTGCTTACAGACAGGAAGTTAAGGAGCTGGCTGTCTGGTGCAGTCTCAACAACCTGGAGCTTAACACGCTCAAAACTGTGGAGATGATCGTAGACTTCAGGAGAAACCCCCCTGCTCTCCCCCCACTCACCATCATGTACAGCACTGTGACTGCAGTGGAGTCATTCAGATTCCTGGGCACCACCATCTCTCAGGACCTGAAGTGGGATATTCACATTGACTCCATTGTCAGGAAGGCCCAGCAGAGGTTGTACTTTCTTCGCCAGCTGAGGAAGTTCAACCTGCCACAGGACTTACTGAAACAGTTCTACTCTGCCATCATTGAATCCATCCTCTGCACCTCAATAACCGTCTGGTTCAGCTCAGCTACCAAATCTGACCTCAGAAGACTACGGAGAGTAGTCCGGACTGCTGAGCGAATCATTGGTACAACCCTCCCCACTCTCCAAGAACTGTACTTATCCAGAGTGAGCAAAAGGGCTGGCAAAATCACTCTGGACCCCTCACATCCAGCACACAACCTCTTTGAACTGTTACCGTCTGGTCGACGCTACAGAGCTCTGAGCACCAGAACAACCAGACACAGGAACAGTTTCTTCCCTCAGTCAATACATCTCATGAACACTCAATAAATAAACGTGGAACACACAACTAATTCATTATCCATTCACCACACTCACTTATTTTATTTTTATTTTTATCATTTCTAATTTGCACATACTTGACCTGTACATACATAGTCGCCTATATTATATATTATATATTGTGTATCTTTTATTTTTTTTGCTGCTTTGTACATTGGTTATTGGCTATTTCTTGTTATTTTGTTTTATTACCTGTGTCCTGTCCTGTTACTGTCTTTCTGTTGCACTGTGGAGCTTCTGTCACTACAACAAATTCCTTGTATGTGTAAACATACTTGGCCAATAAAGCTCATTCTGATTCAGATTCTGGGGGTATTAGTAGACTGTTAGGGTTAGAATAAGTTGGCATGCACTTGCAAAGTTACTTACAGTCAGTAGAGTGTCTGTTGGGAGACCATCACAATAAAGAGTTAGCAGATATGAAGCAGACAGTCTACTAATACTCTAATGAGAGATGTTGACATGTAGTTTCAACATTACTTAGAGTCAACAGAATGTTCAAAAGGGACCATCAAAATAAAGTGTGACCAGAATTGTTAGATGTGTGGACTGGAAACAAGGCGAAAATAATTTTTTTTCTTGCTTTTTTTCCAGTGTAGATTATGAACATTGAACAAAAGCCAAGAGCATTTTGGTGAATGATGAACACGATGATGAGAAAAAAAACAAAAACAAAAAAAACAAACAAAAAAATTAATTGTATTAACAGTTAATTTCATATATAATTATTTCATATAATTGTGTGGTCTCAATTTGTAAATATTCTATATCTACAAATAAACTAACTAGTTACCAGTGTGACCACTGCATGCCACCCTTTAACACTTTTAAAAGGGTCTTAAATTAGTAAATATTTTAGGTATCATGAAAAAACAATTAACATTTTACAGCATTTATTTATTTAAATTTACAAAAGTATTGCTTGTTTGTGAATTAACAAAAATCCATCATATGGTAAAATCGTATTAAAACGCACAGTAATTAAAACCTTTTTTAAATTAAAGATTTCTAAAGTGTTATATTCTAAAGTGTTACACATTGCATCTGTCAGCTGAAGTGATAGCTAGACAACTAATGTAAATCGCTACTTTCCTCATTACAGCAGAATATTTAGAAATGAAAACGGAAATAAAAGCTTTTTTACTAACCATATCAAAATGCTAACGCTAGCAATTTAATGAAAATAATGACGGAGCCACAAGGCTAGCTCAAATTTAGATGAACATATGGGAATACAAATTAATATAGTGATAATAATTCACTTACAAAAACGTTGTTTACTTCCCAAATACAAAATGTGTGCTACATATCCTCGAGTTGCTAGTCGTTATCCAGCCCTCTCTCTTCACTGCTGCAATACAAGCATCACGCTGTGTTTTGTTTTTTGGAAATCTAAACATTTTAATTTCCGACAGCAAGTTAGTTCCTGGTCTGAGAGAGCATCCAACCACCGAACAACATGGTCCTAGTTTTAATTTCGCCATTTTTTTAATCGCAAGAATAACTAAACTGTCGCAATATCACCGTGTATAAGCCGTCTCCTGCCAATGTTTGGAATGTGCGCGTCAACTAACCGGAAGCTTCAAAGGACCAAAGACGTCACTTCCTTACATGAACGAATAGCCGTTGAAATGGTCTATATTCGTTTAGCAGAAGCTTTTATCCAAAGTGAGTTACAGTTGAGGAATACAGCAAGTGATTCTTTGGAAAGAGGCATATAAACAAAGGAAATGCTTGGAATACAAAAATGTTGTAAGATTGTGTGTTTGTATATTTTCTGTATGTAGCATGTGTATATTCGCACTAATAATGTGTGATCTGTTTTATAACTTTCATTTTGGTCAGATGTGAATAGCAACAGACATAGCTACATCATGGCCCCCAAATGCATCCAAAATTTGTAAACATACTGTATTCATTATTTGTAAAAAAACAAAAACAAAAAATAAACAAAAAATAAAAATTTAGTGTGACGATTCATTGCAAGAACTTTAACAAAAAGCACATTAACATTTTATTTACTTTGGTTCTTTTTATTTACTTATTTTTTGTCAGAAAATGGACAGCAAGTTGAGATGGCACTGTATGTTGTTTTAAAGCTTTTATTTATTCAGAAAGAAACTGCACATTTAGTATATGCACATACAAATATTTATTATCAATTTCAAACAAATTCATTTTTAAATTAAATTAGGACAAGTTAATTTTAAATTGTTGAAAAGTCTAGTAATAAAAGTTCAAACAAAGCCTATACAATGATGTTGTGTGAAGGACATTGCACAGTCCCCACCCCCCAAAAATGTTTACACTTTACATTTCTGTGTACTAGCTAGTCAATTTAAAAACATGCTGCACAGAGAAAATTACTGTCAGTCCCAACAGCCTTGGTGAAACCATCTGTTACAGTGTCCACACTGAATCTGTGGAGGGAACAAGTGTCAGTGTACTCAAAATTTTAGAGTGATTTTAAAAACTATTTTAACATAAATTTATTTTGCTTGTTGCTGTCTGTTGAGTTACTGCTAAAGATGCTCTTACCCAGTTGATGGTCAGGCGTGGGATCTTAGCCGCCGCCTTCTGAGGCTCGTCATCTTTCATGCCACAGCAGTGGCACAGTTCAGACAGATCATCTGGAAGAAACATGGATTTAGCATTTGAGAACTTGCATCTAACAATTATAAATAACAATTTCAGTAGTTCCAAGGTATATATTGCAGTTGATGTTAATATAATGAATGTACTTGGTAGTCATAGAATTTAGCAGAATTTTTTATTTTTTTTTAAAAGAGAAAAATGAATAAATAAAGAATAATACCGGTCTCTTCAAGGAGAGTGAGTGCAATGTCCTTTCTGTAATTGTACAGGTCATTGGTGGTGGATGGAAACGTAATACTCGTAGCTGCCTTGTCATTCAGGATGCATTCAGCAAACTAATTGAAAAGACAAAATCACTAAGTTAAAAAGTTAACTATATAACAGTTCATAAAAGACATTGATAACTCTATAAGGAACATAATATTGATCTTAAATACACCCTCTGAGCCCTGATGTCTTAATGTCATCAAATGTTCACTTCAGCGTGTCATGTACAGAAGAATTGTACATACTTTCAGAGCAAATACACCACATGACGTTCCATCTGTTTGTACTGGGTGTGGGAGTGTCTTAGAAGTCCAGTTTCCAACTTCACAACCTCTGCTTTGCATACATGCTCTTTAAAAAACATTTAATTGTTCCAAGTTATTACGGTCAACCCAGTCACTGCCAGTAAAATATAATGTATCAACTACAAGATGAAATACAAAGATAGTACAAAGTACTTTGTGGACTCCAGGCATTTGGTGAGTTTGAAGTCAGTTGCTTTCAGGGGATCCAGCAGCACAGACTTCTGCTGTTTGGGGTAGATTAACTAAAATGTTCAATACCCACAAAACTGTCTTGGTTATACCATTAAACAAGGTCGCTTTTATAAAGAAAATATTGTTATATAGGCTATATAATGTCTCACCATTAGCATCCAGTGATGATTGTCATTAACAACACCCATAATCAGTTGAAACTTAAGATCATTCTGAAATGCATAATACAGTATAATACAGTAAATAATAACTAATTTGCACTGTTAGCATAACATTGCAAAATTAGATGTTATAGTTACTTTTTTTTAGTTCACATACCTTTAATTTGGAGTGTCCACTATTCCAGATCCTAGTAATTTCAAAAGAATCAACAAACAGGGCCTCTTCCTGATGGAGCTTGTTGTATTTCCTCATCACGGAATATAAATAGGCATTGACAACCTTGCGATAACAGAATAAAAATGAAAAATACTTGAATATGAGAAATAATGTCAAAAATTTTGACAAACTTGTACAGACTGTGCTGAAGTGTTTTTTACCTCACTCTCTAATTCCTGGTTTGGGCCTGCCTGTCCAATGTCCCAATAAAAGAGTTTATAGGGAGCTATTCTAGAAAGCAACACATGAGCACACTTCCCAGCCCACGCATCATTTATGTCTGCACAGAATAGTGAGACATTTTTTAACAAGATACTTTTTTTTTCTGTATTAGCCCTCAGAGAAATTCATAAATTGTCTGTGTAACTCACAAGTTTCCTGTAATGATGGAGCCTCCGGAGTAACTTCTTCAGTGTTTGCTTTTTCCACTGTGATGTAGTGCAAAGCTCTGGGGCTGCCTTGTTCTGTAGTGGGGATGGTGGTGAAATCCTGTGCATTTTCCTTCTTCCGTTTTAATTTGTGGGGTATTCTGGGCATTTCCTCAATGTATGGTTTTAGGTGGTCGATGTTCACCTTTGGCAGTGCTTTGCCATTGGTATCCACCAGATCCACAGATTTTCCTTCAGTTTTCGTTACAGTAAAAGGGCCCAAAAACTCCGGATCAAGTTTGCCCCCTTTCCGTTTTTGCTCACGTATGTTTTTCCTCCAAACAAGATCCCCAATGCTATATATTCTGCCCTTCTTTTTTTCCAAGTCTGTCCTTTAACCTCTCTTGAGAGGCCTTATTGTTTTGATTAACAACTTTTAAGATTTCTTCATGTTGTTTAATGAATACATCTTCTATTGCAATTATTTGTTCGGTGCTGTTGTCAACCTACACATCAACAAAAAAAAAAATCAAATCAAGAAACACTTTTAAAAAACAAATTCTGGAAGTGGCTGAGAAAATATAGTTTGCACAATTTTCTCAAACCTGGTAGTGCTCTGGTATTTCAGAAGGATAGCGGGCTTCTCTGCCAAACATGAGAAAAAAAGGTGAGTATTTGGTTGTTATTTGCTTTTTTGTTCTTAGACCAAACATCACGGCATCCAAATATTGGTTCCATTGGTTTGGGGATGATAAGGGGCACACAAGCTCCTCTCAATGCCCAGTATTTTGCATACATTTGCGTTAATCTGAAAATAGTACAAATTTGGACAATGGAAAGATTGAGAGTAAAGTTCACATTTCATCAATTTTTTAGGGAAATTAAATAATGACTTCATCAAAAACTAAATTTAAAGTGAAGATTTATTTCTGTGCAAGTACTGTATCCAAATTTAAATGCCAGTGGTAAATCAGGCAATGATTGACTCGCATATGTAGTTGTACTGGTACACTGGAATACACACTTCACCTTTTACTTGTCTAGCAAAATAAATTTGTAATTCAAACATTTTTAATTCAAATTCAATTAATTTTAATACATATTTTAGAGTATATAGATGCATACAGAATTCACAAATTCCTTTCCTTGATCAGTGGGGATCCTTTTTGTTGCCTCAAACTGATAAAAAAAACTTCAGTATACAATTTGTGACCTCACTGGCTGACTTGGTCTAGAGAATAAAGAGTTTAGTTTTGGAACGTATGCCCACATAATACACTAATTGGCTTTGTATTGTTATTCACTATGTAATTGTTGTATTTTACTATTGTTTTTATTCATACAGTAAGCTAACTGTAGATGTTTCAACAATTTCATTAACACCGTGCATTTTGAAGCAGTTAAGAATTTAAAAATTGTTTAAATAATTAATTCATCAACATATACTTATGTAATATATACTTCAATATAACATGGCAATTCTAGTAAAATGCTGTAGAATTTTTGAAGTCTGAAAAAGATCTTACCTAATCAGCAAATAAAATGTGCATCATAACATCGTTCAGACCAATAATGTTGACTGCATACAGACTTAAAGATATGAAGCTTTATTTCCAAAATGATGCATTTTGAGTTTTAACACAATATAGATCAAACATTACAGATAACATCTCAGCTTACTATTGATTTACACGCACATATCCTATCAACTAATCCTGTCCGACTGATATGTTGCAAATTTGTGATTTTAAGTAAAAGTTTTGACTTGTCAGTCAATGATGACCTGTGTTGGTAGGGAATAGCGTATGACTGCTCGAACACTTCTGATGACTTCGCTGTCTGAAGGCAGTTAACAACACAATAAGCAATCCAGTCATTTATAAATCAGTGGATACAAGGCCAGATCAAGGAAAATGAGAAACAGGAGATAAGATAATTTGTTATTGTTTATCTTTCAGATCAAAGATGATATTCTTATGAACTTCTGTTCAACTAAAGCGATTCATGAAGATGGTTGCAAGTCGGCAGGTCTGGTCTGTTTTGGAAGCACAGTCCACCTTCTGATTGGGGTAACTTTGATTCTAAATCTCAAACTCATCTGCATGTTTCCCTAATGAGCACTTTTCCTTCCAGCAAAGTGATTCTCTTTTGGTATTATCAGATAACATTTAATTTCTGAAAGGAAGTTCAGGTATTACAGCTGACAAAAACGGATGAGGAAGGTACTAGATACATCAATATTAATATCAATTATATATATATATATATATATATATATATATATATATATATATATACACACAGGTCCTTCTCAAAAAATTAGCATATTGTGATAAAGTTCATTATTTTCTGTAATGTACTGATAAACATTAGACTTTCATATATTTTAGATTCATTACAACACAACTGAAGTAGTTAAAGCCTTTTATTGTTTTAATATTGATGATTTTGGCATACAGCTCATGAAAACCCAAAATTCCTATCTCAAAAAATTAGCATATCATGAAAAGGTTCTCTAAACGAGCTATTAACCTAATCATCTGAATCAACTAATTAACTCTAAAGACCTGCAAAAGATTCCTGAGGCTTTTAAAAACTCCCAGCCTGGTTCATTACTCAAAACCGCAATCATGGGTAAGACTGCCGACCTGACTGCTGTCCAGAAGGCCATCATTGACACCCTCAAGCAAGAGGGTAAGACACAGAAAGACATTTCTGAACGAATAGGCTGTTCCCAGAGTGCTGTATCAAGGCACCTCAGTGGGAAGTCTGTGGGAAGGAAAGAGTGTGGCAGAAAACGCAGCACAACGAGAAGAGGTGACCGGACCCTGAGGAAGATTGTAGAGAAGGACCGATTCCAGACCTTGGGGGACCTGCGGAAGCAGTGGACTGAGTCTGGAGTAGGAACATCCAGAGCCACCGTGTACAGGCGTGTGCAGGAAATGGGCTACAGGTGCCGCATTCCCCAGGTCAAGCCACTTTTGAACCAGAAACAGCGGCAGAAGCGCCTGACCTGGGCTACAGAGAAGCAGCACTGGACTGTTGCTCAGTGGTCCAAAGTACTTTTTTCGGATGAAAGCAAATTTTGCATGTCATTCGGAAATCAAGGTGCCAGAGTCTGGAGGAAGACTGGGGAGAGGGAAATGCCAAAATGCCTGAAGTCCAGTGTCAAGTACCCACAGTCAGTGATGCTGGTGTTGGTCCACTGTGTTTTATCAAGGGCAGGGTCAATGCAGCTAGCTATCAGGAGATTTTGGAGCACTTCATGCTTCCATCTGCTGAAAAGCTTTATGGAGATGAAGATTTCATTTTTCAGCACGACCTGGCACCTGCTCACAGTGCCAAAACCACTGGTAAATGGTTTACTGACCATGGTATTACTGTGCTCAATTGGCCTGCCAACTCTCCTGACCTGAACCCCATAGAGAATCTGTGGGATATTGTGAAGAGAAAGTTGAGAGACGCAAGACCCAACACTCTGGATGAGCTTAAGGCCGCTATCGAAGCATCCTGGGCCTCCATAACACCTCAGCAGTGCCACAGGCTGATTGCCTCCATGCCACGCCGCATTGAAGCAGTCATTTCTGCAAAAGGATTCCCGACCAAGTATTGAGTGCATAACTGAACATAATGGCCATTCTTTTATTGGTCGGATGAAATATGCAAATTTTTTGAGATAGGAATTTTGGGTTTTCATGAGCTGTATGCCAAAATCATCAATATTAAAACAATAAAAGGCTTGAACTACTTCAGTTGTGTTGTAATGAATCTAAAATATATGAAAGTCTAATGTTTATCGGTACATTACAGAAAATAATTAACTTTATCACAATATGCTAATTTTTTGAGAAGGACCTATATATATATATATATATATATATATATATATATACACAGTCAGGTCCATAAATATTGGGACATCGACACAATTCTAAAATGTTTGGCTCTATACACCACCACAATGGATTTCAAATGAATGAAGAAAGATGTGCTTTAACTACAGACTGTCAGCTTTAATTTGAGGGTATTTACATCCAAATCAGGTGAACAGTGTAGGAATTACAACAGTTGCATGAAAAAGCGCACGTCAGACCAGCGCGCGAATGAAACATTTAGCCAGCAAGGCTTGTGTGCAAATAATGTACTTTTGCGATCGCGAATAAGTGCAGTGTCCTGTCTGAGTAACTCTACTGCTGTTTGTCGTGTTGTACAGTATATAGAGACGGAGCGCCAGAACTGTATTTGACAATGTGCGCTGTAGCGCGATACTACGATATTTCTTAAAAAGCAGATCGTGGAGACATTTTTATCGTCCACGATCAAAAAGCGTCATATCGCACACCCCTAGTTGACATGTATCAGTCTGGAAAGGGTTATAAAGCCATTTCTAAGGCTTTGGGGACTCCATGGTCAGAACCATTATCAACAAATGGAAAACTTGGAACAGTGGTAAGCTTTCCCAGGAGTGGCCGGCCTACCAAAATTACTGCAAGACAGGGCCGGAGTGGGACTAATTTTTAGCCCTGAAGTTTCAAGCCTTAGACCGGCCCACTTTTTTTATTTATTTTTTTTGTTCTGGCCTTTTCAGTGCCTCCTTTGTGCTTTCTATTATCCATTTTCTATCTATTATTTTTTTGCTTGCATATCTCCAACAACTAACTTTTTTTTTTTGTTTTGTTTTTTTTTTTTTTTTTTTGAGCAAGGTGCAGCTGTCAGGGAAGTCAACAGATAATTATGTCATCATTAGTGTTGCCAATTAACTTCAGAAATGGAAAATAAGGGACAATTGTGATTCTTTATCTTTTATTCTTTGAGAAAATAGTGTTTATTATTGTATTCTTTAAGAAAATAAGTGTTTATTCTTTAAGAAAATAAGGAGCAGAATAAGGGATGCTCCAAATGTTTGTACTGTACCATAATGTAGGCTTTTTGCCTGAAGTTAAAAAGAAGTAATAATCTCAGAAATAATCACAATTATTCTAAAAATAATTTTAATGTTATACAAAAAATGTCATTGACCTGTGTAAATTGTACCATTATAGAACTGTGAATTCACAAGTAGTAATTTAGGAGGTGAAAATACTGTGAAATTACATGCATAGAAATGGCATGAAATTTGAAAGCATAACAACTGAAGGTCAATGAAACGTCAGTCAATAAAGCATTATTTTTTAAAACAATGGCACTTAAAGTTTTGAACTAAAATATTATTGCAACTATATCCTTTGAATGAATAAAAATGCATATTTTTCAATTAAAGAAAACTTAGAGAGTGTGGTGCTTCTGGTGCTTGGATTTGTACTTTAATAATGAGGTCCAAGTTTAAGAATAGGCTACTAGAAGGTTATTTATTTTAATTTTTTTATGTATTTTCTCTCTCTCTCTCTCTCTCTCTCTCTCTCACACTCTCACACTCTCTCTATTTAACAGTATTACAATGAAAGATGTCTTCCCTCAGGTAGATTGAATGTTTTCCTGCCTTGCTAAATGTTGGTCTCATGATCAATAAGTTGCTTGCATTGGCCAAAACTGATTTGACAGAGTCAAAACACAGACGGTGTAGGTTGCCGTTAGCGTGAGTCCCGCACGCTGTGAAGCAGGAGCAGCCGGCAGAGGATTCCGCTTGGTCTTAAAGCCTTCCGCAAACGGATACTTCACAAAACAATGATTTGAGCAAAAAGAATGATTAAATATCAATTTAGAATTTGTTATTGATATGGTCTGGTCTGGTGAAAATAATAATAAGGGCTGAGAGAAAATAATAGATAAAAAGAGTGGGGCTGCTATGAGTGCAGGCACTCTAGGGACAGCATCCATATCAACCCAGTGGCATGACAACACTGCGGCCCTTGCAGCCAAAATAACAGACCGGCCCACCGGGAATCCTCCCGGTGCTCCCGATTAGCCAATCCGGGCCTGCTGCAAGAGCACAACGACGACTCATCCAGTAGGTCATACGACGACTCATCCATAGGTCAAGAAGTAGGGATGTACGATATTATCGGACTGATATCGGAATCGTCCGATAATGCTTTAAATGCCAATATCGGCATCGGCCTGATATGTAAAATTATACCGATATGTCTTGCCGATAAGAGGAATATGTTGTGCTAGTGATTAGATCACGTCAGCAGTGTGGCTCATTCTTGAAACAAAGTTTTGTCTGAATGATGATTAGATTGACTGATTTAGATCGCTGCACTTACAGAATGATGCATTTGGTGTATAAACAGTAATTGCACGTGCAGTGGCAGCAGAGGCAGCCTCCCCCGGGTCCTAATCTGTAGGGGGTACTGTTGGCCTACTTCTAAATAAATTAAAAGTAAAATAGCCTACACAAATAACATTTAGACTACGTTTCTGATTTAATAAAGCAGTAATTGATGTCATAAAATGAGTATGTTTTGATTTAACGGTCAGAAGCTATAGCTTAAAATAAAAATAAAAAAAATCACAAACATGACACTTGAAAATTAAGTAATTTTATATATACTGATTTGTTCATTAATGTAATGTTTTGTTTTTTAAACAAATCATGAGCTCTAAAAGCTTTTCAGAATTTTTACAACTCTTTTGTTTTAGAACATCTACAAATGTTAAACCTTAAAATAAAATGTTAGGGTTAACACTGCATCTTTCTGGGGGACAAAATGCAGCGATAGATATTGTTTATTTATAGTTATTTTCAAAGCTTCAATGTACTGTCAAAAAAACTTAATTATTTTATATTTAATTAAAATAAATAAATTCTTGTTAAAAACTAACCAAAATTAAAAAAAATATTTTGCTTATAATTTCTGCACAGGAGAGACTTGGTGTTGTTTCCAAAGAAAAGGAAATATATCGATATCGGCCAAAATTAGACGAAAAATATCGGCTCATCGGATATCGACAAAATCCCATATCGTGCATCCCTAAAAAGAACTCAGAACAACATCTAAAGAACTGCAAGCCTCACTTGCCTCGATTAAGGTCAGTGTTCATGATTCAACAATAAGAAAGAGACTGGGCAAAAATAGCATCCATGGGAGAGTTCCAAGGCAAAAGCCACTGCTGACCAAAAAGTACACAAAGGCTCGTCTCACATTTGCCAAAAAATATCTTGATTATCCCCAAGAATTTTGGGCAAATATTCTGTGGATTGATGAGACAAAAGTTGAACTTTTTGGAAGGTGTATGTTCCGTTACATCTGGCATAAAACCAACAGAGGATTTCATAAAAAGAACATCATACCAGCAGTCAAACATGGTGGTGGTAGTGTGATTGTCTGGGGCTGCTTTGCAGCTTCAGGACCTGGATGACTTGCCATAATTGATGGAACCATGAATTCTGCTCTCTATCAGAAAATCCTGACTGAAGATGCTGTGCCATGACCTTAAACGGTCCATTCATGCTTGAAAACCCTCCAATGTGGCTGAATTAAAAATTAACTAAATTGACTAAATTTTAAAACTGAGTTTAAAAACCTTTTCACAGCACTATCTTCAGTGTATCGTATCGCATCGGCCTCAGTTATGGTGATGTGCATAGCCGACGAAGCATAGCCAACGATACGATACACTGAAGATACATATGAAGCAGCTACCGATGCAATGCGATATGATTCACCCCTATTACGAAGCAGTGTGATCCGAATTCGATTCAACACATCATATCATATCGCAAATCATAGCCTAAATTAACTTGTGTCTTCTGACTTCTAACACCTCGAGGCCTGTTTCATATAACAAGCTTACCAAATAGGCCAGGCTTATTTAAGTTAGTCTGGCTCATTATCAAATGATTTGGTTCCATAAAGTAAATTTAACATAGATCAACCTCAGTGACTGTGACAGCTTATGCTGGAAAACTAACTTGGTAACTAACTAACTGTCAGGCTAAACTGAGTTCCTCTAACACTGACCAATAGGAATGCAATGATAGTACCACTGACTCTCTCACATAATGTTATAGCCATGCAGCCTTTCTCTCTGGTTTTATGACAGCTGTACCTTATAGATAGCAGAACACTACAATCTAAAATTGCTCTTTAAAGCATTAAAATCACAGAATTAAAAGGTAAAATCACTAAATTAAAAGTACATTTTAACTGCTATAAGAAACGCATTAACTCATCAGAGCATAGTAATTTGTATTACATTATTTACCCATTACAATAGTCCCTTAACAGTTACTGCTATCATAAAAATACACACATGTAGGTTTAAAATTCTACAAAAGGCACATTTAATGTCCAACAACAAATATTTGAGCAAAATGCATATTTGACTCAGAATTATTGCGCTCTGTCTGTTTAGCGCACATGCACGCACCAGCGTTGGTTCACTCGCGTAAGCCTCGCCCACTCCTGACAGCAAAATTGAAAATATTTGCAGATGAAAAATATACTCTTGACATATCAGTTATGCACTGAGGAAAACACAACGTCTCAAATGCATTAAACAGCACAAATATATTCGCTGTTTGCCATGGAGGATCGATCTGATCCATGATCGACATTAAGGGCTGCTTAAGAATAAGCGTCAATAAATTAGATTGTGTGAACTTAATTTGTCGTTTATGGAACCGCTTTAGCCCCCCGATTGATTTTTAGGTTATTTCAAGTCAAGTTTTGGACTTTAATCCCCACCTTTTCTCAGGTCTCTGTAGTGTTACCGTGATGAGAGAACTTGCTTGAGAAACCGTTTCAAGAGGAGAAATCAATCTACATATAGCCTAAAATATTGTTCACAGATTATTGGTCACTTTCTAAACAATAAAAGTATAGTGCATTGTAGTATCCTGGAGTATCCACTAGGTGTCATCTGTATATTAGAGTTGTTGGGTTTTATCTTGGTAAGTGAAGCTAGAAGAAGGGGTGCCATGTGGAAGGCATGGAGTGTGGGACGCCTGTTGCTGTAACTGCTGCAAACAGAAAGTAAAGGATTAACTTCAACTCAATACATGTGTGGTGATTTATATGGACGATATCACATTTTTGGCGACGAGGATGAAGCGGAAAGCCTGTGTTGACAATAGAGTAAAATTGGGAAAAGGAGCAGAGTGCTGATAACTGTTTGTGAAGGATAAAGAGAAGATTAACCATGGCTACAGGAACTATTGGCTCGCTAGCAGCATTTGATGCAAAAGCTCAAACATGGGAAGAGTATTCGGAAATAGTGGAGCAATTTTTTGTGGCTAATGGAATCGAAGATGAGGGTAAGCAAAGAGCTATTCTCATAAGTGTTGTGGGACCACAAACTTACAGTGTGATGCGAAATCTTCTTAGCCCTACAAAACCAAGTGAAAAGACTTATCAGCAACTGATAACGATGTTAAAAAATCATTTTAATCCCAAACCAAGTGAGATTGTACAGAGATTTAAATTTAATTCAAGAACGAAGAAGCTGACAGAGACCGTGACAGAGTATGTAGCGGAGTTGCTTTGCTTAGCACAAGATTGTAATTATGGAGTAACTTTAGACCAAATGCTGAGGGATCGGCTTGTTTGTGGCATAGATGATGATCGAATTCAGAGACGGTTGCTTTCAGAAGCAAATCTGACATTTGAGACTGCTTTTAAAATTGCAGTAGCCACTGAAGCCGCAAGCAAAAATGTGCTCGATTTACAAAATACATCCGGTGTACAGGCATGTAACAGCATCATGTTTAAAGAGAGGAAACCGGATCACTGGAAAAGAGGAGAATCTGGTGAACAAAAAGAAATCAGAGAATGTCACAGATGCAGTGGGAAAAACCACAAAGCCAACGAATGTAGATTTAAGAAGGATAAATGTTATGTGTGCGGGAAAATCGGACATATCGCCAAAGCCTGTCGAAACAAAAGCCAACAGAGTGGACACGCAACAACTGGAAAAGGAGTGCGTCCGCATCGAGCATTTAATGTAAGTGAAAATAATGAGAGTGATGAATCTGAAGAAACATTCACTTTGGCATGTGTAAAAACTGAGGCATTGAAGAAAGTGAAACCCCTCACTGTTGAGTTGCATGTTAATGGCAGACTTGTAAACTTTGAGATTGATACAGGATGTAATGTCAGTCTTATGAATGAGAGAATGTACAAGGACATCTGGAAAGATTTAGAAGCTCCCAAATTGAGACTTACAAAAGTCAAGTTGAGAACTTATACAGGAGAGCCAGTAGAGATAGTGGGTGTGGCTGATGTACAAGTAAAATACCAGCAGCAGGAAAAGGAAATGCCACTTGTCATAGTGAAAGGAACAGGACCATGCCTACTAGGCAGAGCCTGGCTTGAAGAAATTCAACTACAATGGAGTGAGATAAAGCTGGTTCGGTCAGAGGTGATGACATTGCAACAGATGCTATCCAAGCATGAGGAAGTATTCAAAGAGGAGCTTGGGACATTAAGGGGTACTACTGCTATTCTTCACGTGCCGACTGATGCCACACCACGGTTTTTTAGACCTAGATCCGTGCCGTATGCTCTGAAAATAAAGGTGGAGGAAGAGATTAATCGATTGCTACGGGACAAGATCATCTCACCTGTTAAGTATTCAGAGTGGGCAGCTCCTGTTGTTCCTATCTTGAAACCAGATGGCAGTATAAGATTATGCGGTGACTACAAACTCACAGTCAATAGAGTGTCAACATTGGAACAGTATCCAATACCCAGGGTGGAAGATCTTTTTGCTCTATTGGATGGAGGAAAGCAGTTCACAAAATTGGACATGAGTCACGCATACCAACAAATCATCATGGATGAAAGCTCCAAGAAATACTTGACAGTGAATACACAAAAAGGGTTATTCACATATAATCGTCTACCCTTCGGAGTGGCTTCAGCTCCTGCTATCTTCCAGAGAACAATGGAGGGATTGTTGCAAGGTATTCCTGGAGTAGTTGTTTATCTGGATGATATATTGGTGACTGGCGTAAACCAAGAAAGTCACTTGAAGATACTGCATGAAGTGCTGTCGAGACTGAAAGAAGCTGGTTTGCGACTGAAACGAGTGAAATGCGTGTTCCTGGCAGATGAGGTGGAATATTTAGGCCACAGAGTAGATGCCCAGGGTCTACATCCTCTGGGAATTAAAGTGAAAGCCATTGAAGGAGCACCAGAACCAAGGAATGTCACAGAGCTTAAAGCATACCTGGGACTGCTTAATTATTATAATAAGTTCCTTCCAAACCTGGCAACGCTGTTGGCCCCCCTACATCTGCTGCTGAGAAAAGATGTTCAGTGGATGTGGAAAAAGCCACAGCAAGAAGCTTTTAAAAAATCTAAAGCTTTACTAAAATCGGCAGAGGTGCTAGTGCATTACTCATCAGATTCAGAACTGATTTTAGCTTGTGACGCCTCACCCTACGGGGTTGGTGCAGTGCTCTCGCAGCGTATAAAAGGAGAGAGGGTGGAGAAACCCCTTGGGTTCATGTCTAGGACATTAACGCCTGCGGAAAAAAACGTTATTCACAACTGGACAAAGAAGGCTTGGCTGTGATTTTTGGCATCCATAGATTTCACAAGTATTTGTATGGTCGTGCATTTACAATTTGCACTGATCATAAGCCCTTGATCCATTTGTTTAATGAAACAAAAGCAGTTCCTCAAATGGGATCACCAGCAAAGGTGGGCATATCAGTACAATATTGTTTACAAGCCAGGAAAGTACCATCAAAATGCTGATGCGCTGAGTAGACTTCCAGTGCCAGGTGAGGGAGAACCTGATGATACTAATGATCAAGTGCTGATGATGGACTTAATGGACGATTCGCCTGTAAGTGCAGCACAAATTCGGAAGTGGACATCACATGATATAACACTCTCCATGGTACATGAGTACATCTTAAAGGGTTGGCCTGAGAAAGTAGATCCACATGTGTTACCGTACCATCACAGGAGAGATGCTCTGAGTGTCAAAGATGGATGTGTGACTTGGGGAGCGAGAATCGTCATACCATCGCAAGGTAGAGTGGCTGTATTGAAACAGTTACATCAGACTCATTCCGGCATGTCCAGAATGAAAGGATTGGCCCGATCATACATGTGGTGGCCTGGTATGGATCAGGATGTAGAGAGAGTGGTTCAGAAATGTGAGGTGTGTCAAAGTTTTAGAAAGGCACCTGCTCAAGCTCCTTTGCACCCGTGGGAGTGGCCAGGCTCACCCTGGGAAAGACTTCATGTAGACTACGCAGGGCCCTTCTTGGGAAGAATGTTCCTAATCCTGGTAGATTCTCATTCCAAGTGGATGGAAGTTTATCCTGTCACGCAGGCCACTTCCCAAATTACAATTGAGAAACTGAGAATGTGTTTCAGTACACATGGATTACCTAAAATGTTAGTGTCAGACAACGGAACGTGTTTTACCAGTAACGAGTTTGAAACTTTCATGGTGAGAAATGGCATTCAACATGTAACCTCAGCTCCTTATCATCCTTCTTCAAACGGCCTAGCTGAACGTGCTGTTCAAACTTTCAAGGAGGGGATGAAAAAGATGAAAGGTGACACCGTGGAGACAAGAGTAGCAAGATTCTTATTTAATTATAGAATCACTCCTCATGCAACAACTGGGTTATCACCTGCTCAAATGCTAATGTCACAGAAGTTGAGATCCACATTTGACTTACTCATTCCTGATGTGAAGTCCAAAGTTTTGAAAAAACAGCAGAAACAAAAAGAAGGTCATGATAAAAGTTGCAAACTCAGAGTTTTGAAGTTGGAGATTCGGTGTACGTGAGGAACTATGCTGGTGGACCTAAATGGATTCCGGCAGTAGTGGAATGTTGTACAGGACCTCTTTCATACAAGACTGCTCTGGGGCATGGACAAAGCCATGTGGAAGGCATGGGCTGTGTCCAAATTCAGGGTCTGCATCCTCCTTAGGATCCTTCCTACCCGGTTGAAGGAGGAGGGATCCTCCGACGTCCGCAA
Organism: Barbus barbus; assembly: GCF_936440315.1. NCBI lineage: Eukaryota > Metazoa > Chordata > Actinopteri > Cypriniformes > Cyprinidae > Barbus > Barbus barbus. Next base: position 10,807,253 of record NC_136733.1, read on the forward strand.
AACCCGGAAGTCGGTGTTTGTGAATTTGGACAGCCTACCCTTCTTTCAGTTCCCTCCCTTAACCGTTGCTCATATCCTGTCGCCTAGCAACCGTGGCAGCGCCAAGCAAGAAGCGGGAAAATGGACAAACAAAGAGTTATTCCCCTCATTTTAATTCTTTTGGAAGAAATAAAGCAATTAAATTAAATACTTTCTTTGCTCGTTGTCGGAGAGTTTTTTATATCAGACTACAAGACAGTCACATCCAGGTAAGCCATTATAGCCTATTTTTATTTGTTTTTAAGTATTCTACTAATTTCTCCTACAAATTCATTGAGCCGAAGCATAAACTTTAGCTTGTTTTGTCAGAGAAACTCCTCTCCCACTCCGCTACCGCTCGCTTCGTCCGCCATTACGCTCTGCCGAAAAGAATTATGGGATAGGTAGGACGGGAAAGGATCCACCACACCCATCCTTCCAATTCGGGGAAAAGGAGGACGTATTTGTGGGCCGCATTTGAAGGATCCTACGAATTTGGACAGCCTTCGTCGTTGCGCTGTGACGTAACATCCTTCAAATGAGTACTCCGAAGGATGCAGACCCTGAATTTGGACACAGCCATGGAGTGTGGGACGCCTGTTGCTGTAACTGCTGCAAACAGAAAGTAAAGGATTAACTTCAACTCAATACATGTGTGGTGATTTATATGGACGATATCACACGCATCCACTAGTAATTATACATAAAAAATGTAACTGAGCTGTATTATTTCAAAATGGAAGTGAGTTATAATGCTCAGTGCAAACTTAGTCCATAGGTTTACATGCATCTAAAAAAAAAAAACACTTCAAGTTTCTCATAATATGCACCTCTTTTCTCAGATTGTTTGACCGGTTAGTTGCATTAATTGACACTGCTGATTTCAAGACAATAATGTGGGAATGGCTCTTCACATCCTCATTCTTTGGGATCACACATAAAGTAGTTTTGCCTTCACAGCACAGAAAACAGTGTATTCTAGACATTGAAGCAACACGGACCAAAACTCTGCAGGCAGTTCAGAATCTGTTCTTTCTTTTGGGTGGTGATAACCTCATTTATCATACACTTTGAACTTTGAAATTTTGGAAACCTCTTGCATTCAACAACAGCTATATACACACTAAATGAAAGGTAATATTCAAAACAGCATAACAGAGGCACTTTAATACTCAAGTTCTCTTAGGTCAGTAGTAGTTTTAGTGCTGATAATTGCTTTTATTGGCCAATACATGGTGCATCCCTTTTTTTTACTCATTGTTTGTAATTAATGTTTATTGTGATTGTAGATATATTCTTATGGTTCTCTCTCTGTCTCTCTTTTTTTTTTTTTTTTTTTTTTTGTCCTTCAGGAATTTTTGGAAAAGGCCCTGGAACCCAGGGGTACACAAACATTGGCATAATATTTAAATTCCAGTATTTGTTATCTGTGGGTAATTATGCAGTCACTCAGTGCAGGATAGTACTAATTAAATATATGATTGCACATTTTGCATTGAATATTGTTACTTAATAGTATTTCAGTACTCATGTTTTGTGAATATAAACACCATTGAGGCATTGAGGATGTAGACATAGCTACTTCACAAATAAACTATTACTTTTTTTCAATATGTAAATGTTTGTTCTGTAGCTAGAATGGCTGTTATACAATATATATTTTACTACACTATAGTCAATATTTTCATTTTAAATCCTGTTCCACTATAAGAAGATTTAAATGATCTGAAAAAAACACAAGTGAAGACATTTTAATCTGATAGTAATTGACATTTCACTGCTTAATAAATAGGCTAGATTTTAGAAATATCAATATAAATAACGAATTAATGAGTGCCTACAACATTGACAATAGTTTGTGGATTCAGTTCATTCCTGTTCCCCCATGTATAACAAATAAGAAATAAAATAATAAAAATAAATAGCACAATGTCTTCAATCTGATCTGTTCTCATATGATATAATATGAATCAAACTAACATCAAAAGATAGGGCCCAAGTAGAGATTCCTAGAGGCACCAAGAGGAAGATGATTTACTCCATCCTCCATTTTCAACCATTTTCTCCTCTATTGATGGTAGCCAGGAGAATTGCCATAGCTTCCTTAAACAATAAAGAGATGAAAATGTGTTGTTAATTTACTCACCCTCAGGCCATCCAAGCTGTAGTTAACTTTTTATCTTCAGTAGAACAGTAAAGAAGATTTTTAGCTCCTGATTATTAGCCATGGGCATTTTTTTTTTTAAATATTGTATTCAAATATTTGGGCTCATAAAGAAACAAATATTAGTTGATTTAGTTGAAAATGTGTGTAAAAAAAAAAAATATATATATATATATATATATATATATAATGAACCAAATAATTTGAGCTCAAGCAGGGCAAACAGAAGAAATAAACCATGCCAATTACAGCACAGAATGTAAACACACTCAAGTCGGCCTATGTTTATCATTTTTATATTGTTTCACATGTTAATGTTGAGAAAAACAATATCCACATGCTCGGGTGAAAGTTGGCTCCTCAGTCTGACAACAATAAGAATAGCCTATGGGACGACACAGACGTTCCAGAGACAATGGTGTGCTAAGCAAAGTTTCTTACAGTGATTTTTGTTTTCTGTTCTTAAACCACTCTCCCTCGAGGAAACTAAAAGGAAGCATATGTCTCAAGATCATTTGACTACCAGATAAGCTCTCTTTTTTGCTTACTCGGTGTATAACTGTGCTTACCTGCAAGTCATGAAAACAGTGATGGACAGCTGTCTTTCTTCAGTCGACTGGTGTTTGGATTTCATGTGATTTCTCATTGTGGTGGTGATATTATGATAACTCTGTTTCACTGATTCATTGGATCAAAAGTAATTTTGTAAGATCATTTTGATTAAAGTAATTCAAAACTTAGCGAGGTAGACAACGACATTCTGTGGTCAAATACAATTAACTTGTTAACGTGCTCCACAGCGCCACCCAGCGCATTTAGTTATAACTGACTTAGTTTGCGTTCTTAGGATTTATCCATGGATTTCCTGCGTGTTCTAGACGGGCTGTCGGTCAGTGCAGTTTCATTGTTGCGCCACAAGGTGGCGGCAAGACACGGTTGTCTTTGAGTGAGTCCTTATACGTTCAAAAACGCCAATTCATTCAAAGAGAGATGTAATGAAACACTTTGTTGAAATAATTTTAACTTTGATCGCCAATTTTTAAAGGCTCAGCTGACCAGCAATGCATCGATGATAAGATCAGATTTCGTTTCAGGGCCAAGCAAGTTTCTGATGGGGCTATATATATGGGGCTGTAAATAAGTGTGAAAAAAAAAATATATATATATATATATATATATACATATATATATATATATATATATATATACATATATATATATATACATATATATATATATATATATATATACATATATATATATATATATATATATATATATATATATATATATATATATATATATATATATATATATATATATATATATATAGGGCTGCCATTGTTGAAGATCCAAAACGTTTTTTTTTATTTTTATTTTTTTATTAAGGCATACAATTCAAATACAAACTTTAACGGCACATTTCAACAACTAAACACAAGTTATTCATGTTGATAACAGTAATTTGAAAAAGAAAAACATGAAAAAATAAAAGGAAAGAAGGGTGTGGGTCTCATTCAATCAACAAAAACAAGTTCAAATGATATATGAGTTTCTGTCCTTCACGTAATAAAGAGACTCAGTTCATTCTTCCATCCGCTGAAGTGAGGCTTAACCTTTAAATATTTACATCTGTGAATAAAGTCTTTGCATAAAATAATGAAGTTATTTATCAAAAAGTACATGTTCTTCTCTTTCAACAGTACTCCAGCTTTAATTGAGACCACAGTCAAAGGGTGCATTGATATATGTTTAGAATGAAGCCAGTTTTGAAATTAAATCCAAAAATTCTGTACAAGTTCACATTGGAAAAACATATGTTCTACAGTTTCAATGTCTTTCTCACAAAACCCGCAAGAATAATTCTCCCAATTAAATCTTTCATGTAAAAAGTTATTGGATGGATAAATGTCTTTTAGAATTTTGAATGTCATTTATTTGGCCTTAGGAAGTATTGGATATGCTAAATATCGCTTCCTTATTTTCTTAACTTCTTCACTAAATTCTAGAAGAACATATTTTATTTTAAGTTGACTGGGGAAGTACTCTTTGGATAATACCTTTCTAATAAACTTATTTGTAAACGGTTTGCTCTTTAAATTTGTACCTTCAATACAGAGTGATCTCATTTCTGGACAAACAGATCCAAAAAGTGATCATCGTGCACAATACGCAAAAAAGTAAAAATAATAATTCTCGAGATTTCAAACATGGGCGAGTCGGCGCTGAAGAATCGCATGCAAGGGGAGCGTCACAATGCAGCTGCCTACACTGGATCAACATCCGTCCGATTATATTTCACCCCCACAGTCTCAAAGCAACAGGTAAGCATTTCGTTGTTGGTGGTGGTGTGTGTATGTTTTATTTGTATTCAAAACGATGTGAACCGAGCGCTAAACATGCTCGTTCTCATCATATCATGATGATCAGTGTATGTTTCATTCAAACTCAAAGCCAGAGGGCGCTCTCGTGCCGAAGCTCCAAAAACGGATTCATAAAAGAAATTAACTTGTGACCCGTCACCTAATATGGACAAAGGCATCTCTCCATAGCTGTAACTAAAGCCCAATTCGGACGGTAATTGTTTCTCAGGGGGATGTAAGTGATTTTCAACATATACAGGGGGTGTAGTCGGTGATTTAATTGCCGTCCGAATCTAGGATGTCAGTGTTTTTCTCTCACCACCCCTGTAAAAATCCCCGGCCAAATTACCTACTGTTGCCGTCCGAATCCACATCTCTGAGTTTAGGGAGAAGAAATCGTTTCAAAATTCAGCGTTTAAACCCTTTTTGAACACTCCCGAACACCGTACGGTAACTGTTCTTCGGTGTAATTTGCATACATATTTATTTCTGAAATGCTGGAAAGTATTTAAAAGAGCAATATAACTGCTCCACCACAGGAGTGAGAGCAGAAAGAGAAGAAAAACACGTAGCAGCTAAACATTCGAAGTGGGTCTTTATTATGGCAGCAGCAAGTATGCAATAGAATTTTAAAATGTGTATTATAAACGGATATCGCGTATAATTATATACAACTATAGCCGTATTTTCCTATTTTTAAAAAGGACATTTTAATAATAAATATGATTATACATTATAAAATATGCTTGGAATAATAAGAATATATTTTACATAACTATTTTTAAATACATTTTACACAAGAAGAATAAATTAGTTTTTTTTTTTTAATTAAATTAATTTTATTTACAGCAGACAATCATGTGACTGGCCACGTGAGCAGCGTGATCCCGGGTGCGCAGGATCACTGAACTCACTCCTCCGCTGTGAATAAATCGCCATCCTAATCCATGAGTTTTATGAGGTGATGTGTAAATTAATTTTTACAGACGTCCATGTGAGAAACAATTACCGTCCAAATCGGGCTTAAGATGAATAAAAAGCAGAAACATTTTGACCGATAATTACACAATATGGTTTGTGTGTTTTTCAAGTCTTCTTCAAGAAATAAAGTATATTAAATCAAATCATCATCAGTATATTAATTAATACAGTGCTAATTGACATATGTTATAGAACAGAAACCATAAAATATACTTTTGTCTTATTCTGTGATAAAAATGGAATGGAGTCACTCAATTTTCAACAACCTATATCTCTTCAGGGACAACAGATCAAGGAAAGCATAATGCCTAGGCTAGAGAACCTCCTAGTGGGCATCATAAAAAAAAACATTTCCTTTTTTGTACAATTCTAAAACATTAATTTCACAAAGGTTTATATATATATATATATATATATATTTGTATATTGTGTTTTGTAGGACTTTTAATTGTAATTTGAATGAAATCAATAATCCTTACAACATGCAAAAATTGTTTTAGTCCAAACAAGTCACTAAAATGCAATAAAATAATTACTTGAACTCTTACAGCCAATACTGCATGCTTGCTAGATAGCCATGACTGAATATATTTGCCATAATTTAATTTGTACATGTTCTTTTTCAGAACCCTTAACCTAGTACAACATCAGGAGTCTTGGATTCTTGGGTACGCAACAATGGTACAGCTAAGGGTGGCCCAACCAGTTATTAGGTTTAGGGGGCAAGCACTTTTTCACACAGGGCCATGTGGGTTTGGATTTTGACATCAAATCCATATGACAGTATTAAATCTAGAGTATGATTTCGACAATGAGTATGTCTTGAAACGTGTTGTTTAACACCAATGGAGTTTAGAATGTCTATAAATGCTGATCCCAACAAATCTCTTTCATTATCAACATGGATATTAAACACATGGATACTAGCACATCTAGTTTATGGTCAGTGATCATATAATTTACAAAAAGTGCTTTTGTAGAAAGGGATCTAATATTCAATAAGCCAAACTTTATCATTTGATTATCTGTATTATGTGTTTTTTATTTGTTGAACATCAATTAAATTGTTACTCTTACTTTGGTTTGGACGTTTTCTGTATTTTCTAGTTAGGGGAACAGACACAGTCTCTATAGTGTGATATCTAGGTGAAAGAGTCTCTATGTGCTGAGAATTAACTGACTTCTGTGACGTGAGGTGACTAGCAGACGGTCGGTTTAGCCAGTCTGTCTGCTTGCTGACCTGGGCCCCAGTTAGTCAAGTACGAACTCTTAAGACTATGTGCCATATTTCTAGAGAGAAGAGTGGCACCACACCAACCGGGATGAAGACCATCTCTTTTCAACAGGTCAGGTCTGCCCCAAAAATTCTTCCAATTGTCTATGAAACCTATGTTATTCTGCGGGGACCATTTAGACATCCAGCCATTGAGTGACGACAGTGTATCTCATCGCCACGGAATATGCACGGACCAGAGCATATTGCAGTGTCTGACATCGTACTTGCAAGTTCACACACCTCATTAACATCATATTTAGTGATCTCTGACTGGCGAAGTCGAACATCATTAGTGCCAACGTGAATAACAATCTTACTGAATTTACGTTTAGCATTAGTCAGCACTTTTAAATTTGCCAAAATGTCAGGCGCTCTGGCTCCCGGTAAACATAGTGGTGGCTGCTGTCTCTATTTTCACGTTCCATACAATAGAATGGCCAATAACTAGAGCAATTTAATCAGGTTTCTCAGTGGGTGCGTCACTGAGTGGGAAGAACCTGTTTGATGTTTTGATCAGAAGAACGGAAGAGCTGTGTTTTGACCCGCGACTAGGCCGCCTCACAGTCACCCAGTTGCCCTGCTGCACGGACAATGTACAGGACTCTAGCAGTATCTACAGCCCTCACATTCTTACTGTCCTCAACTAAAGTTTGGATGCGTGTCTCTAATTCTGAAATCTTATCTGTCAGCCTAACTATTTCCCTGCATTTATCACATGTGAATCCCTCGTCGCCGACAGAGAGAGATAAACTGTACATGTGGCAAACAGTGCAAACAACAATAGCAGGAGAAGAAGCCATTACTCACCGTGATTGAAGAATGATTCGCTTACCACTGTTGTTTGATGAACTCGTGCAAAACGGAGCGAAAAAAAAGAAAGCAATAATAGGTGCAAATAGAAATGCGAATGGAACCGTGAGTGACAAGCTAATCGGCTAACGAATGCTAAAGCACTGCACTTGTGCTGAACGCGTGGTTTTAAAAAGCGAACGATCAAATAAGTTTGATAGATAATACCAGAAATATGTTGGGAATTAAGTTATATATTATCACTTTAGACAACAAAGAGTGAAAGTAAAGCCCTATTCGCACGGTATTAGTATTATCTAGGGACCATGTGTGATTTTGAAATTCGCACGGGATAAGCGAAGCCTGTGATTTTACTCAAAATTACTGACTTATCTCCGGATACCCGGATGTCAAGACTTTGAGAGTCCCGTTCTATGGTCCAGATGGATAAAAAAAAGAAGAAACTAATATAGTTTTGTGCCCCGTGTCATTTACATTTCACCAGGTTAAAATAATATCTCAAGCTTTATGCTTGATTTATTTGTAACGCATTAAACCTTTTCAGCTTTCTCTTTCTGCAAATTGTATGGTGTAGCGATATGACAGCACCCAAAAAATACTATCAAAAACTCCAACGCAGCTCCATTCTTTGCAAAATATGGATAAAAAGGCGCACAGGAAACAAAAACCTTGAAAAAATTATATACGACCCACCAAATGCTGGCCAAATCACAGAGATGCCGATTTGCACAGGACTAATATTATCACAGGACCAATATTATCACAGGACCTCGGTGTTCAGCGAAATATGGTAGGTCATTTGCAGGGGAATTTTTACTTTACAAATTACAGACATGGCCGATTCGCACGGGATTAAGATCACAGACAATCTCCGCAATTATTACAAATGACTGGAGGTCACCAGGTAATACTAATCCCGTGCGAATAGGGCTTAAGATAGAGATTCAACAGAAAAGCAAAGCTACACGGAGCTACAATCGCAAACCTCTCAGCAGCACGACAGACAGGGACAGGCAGAAGCCAAAAGTGAATACACCCTTAAGTGAAAATGTCCAAATTGGGCCCAAAGTGTCAATATTTGATGTTAGAGACCTTGCACTCCTCCACCTTCCGTTTGAGGATGCCCCACAGATGGGTTTAGGTCTGGAGACATGCTTGGCCAGTCCATCACCTTTACCCTTTACCCTCAGCTTCTTTAGCAATGCATTGGCCGTCTTGGAGGTGTGTTTGGGGTCGTTATCATGTTGGAATACTGCCCTGCGGCCCAGTCTCTGCTTCAGTATGTCACAGTACATGTTGGCATTCATGGTTCCCTCAATGAACTGTAGCTCCTCAGCACTCATGCAGCCCCAGCCCACTCCCACCACCATGCTTGACTGTAGGCAAAACACACTTGTCTTTGTACTCCTCACCTGGTTGCCGCCACACACGCTTGACACCATCTGAACCAAATAAGTTTATCTTGCTCTCATCAGACCACAGGACATGGTTCCAGTAATCCATGTCCTTAGTCTGCTTGTCTTCAACAAACTGTTTGCGGGCTTTCGTGTGTGTCATCTTTAGAAGAGGCTTCCTTCTGGGACGACAGCCATGCAGACCAATTTGATGCAGTGTGCGGCGTATGGTCTGAGCACTGATAGGCTGACCCCCCCACCCCTTCAACCTCTGCAGCAATGCTGGCAGCACTCATACGTCTATTTTCCAAACACAACCTCTGGATATGATGCTGAGCATGTGCACTCAACTTATTTGGTCGACCATGGCGAGGCCTGTTCTGAGTGGAACCTGTCCTATTAAAACGCTGTATGGTCTTGGCCACCATGCTGCAGCTCAGTTTCAGTGTCTTGGCAATCTTCTTATAGCCTACGCCATCTTTATGTAGACCAACAATTCTTTTTTTCAGATCCTCAGAGTTCTTTGCCATGAGGTTCCATGTTGAACTTCCAGTGGCCAGTATGAGAGAGTGAGAGCGATAACACCAAATTTAAAACACCTGCTCCCCATTCACACCTTAAGACCTTGTAACAAAAATAAGTCACATGACACCGGGGAGAGAAAATGGCTAATTGGGCCCAATTTGGACATTTTCACTTAGGGGTTGTACTCACTTTTGTGGCCAGTGGTTTAGACATTAATGGCTGTGTGTTGAGTTATTTTGAGGTGACAGCAAATTTACACTGTTATACAAGCTGTACACTCGCTACTTTACATTGTAACAAAGTGTAATTTCTTCTGTGTTGTCACATGAAAAGATATAATAAAATATTTACAAAAATGTGAGGGGTATACTCACTTCTGTGAGATACTGTATGTAAGGTCTACACGATTGGTCTAAGGAAGGTGTCCAATGGTGGCTGAAGGTTTCCTGCGTGTTTGGTCTTTTCAATGTGCAGAGTCCTTTAATTTAAGTTACTCTAATCTGACTCCATTTTTTTACGATCTCAAATTTAAGTCTGAAATGCCAATCGATTGTTTGTTCATTTGAAATTATTATTATTCTTATTCAGATATTTGATTATTCAATTTCACTCTTTAATCGTATTGAATCTCATTAATTTTATTCCTATAACACTTTGAGGCTCGCACCAGCCGGTGTACGGATCTCATATTCGCAAACCCGTCAGTCTTGGTCATTAGACAGAGGTGATTGGCTAATATTCTGCTTGGCTCGTGCAATATTTAGCTCATTCTAAAATACTTTTATTAGTCCCCATAGATCTGTAAACACTTAATTAAGGTAAGACTCTATCTATCCAGAGGTCATGGCCATTACTCTAGAACCAAGTTGACCAACTTAACTTCCTCTAAGTAACTTTATGTAATCATGCCGTGATTGCTCATGTACACTTAGTCAGAATAATTTTACAATAATAAGAGGTTGAGGCTAACCCGAATTTAGGTTGGTCAACAACACACTGCCATTCTAAACGGAAGAACCCAATAGCCTCTATACAGTCTAAGTATACATAACTAATACTAATGTATTAGCAGGGGCTCTAAAACATTTTAGTCCGTTACTAACCTGAGTGCAGATTTGCAGTGTTATATACTTAGCACAATTAATTAGTCAATGATCTCAGAGTAAGTCAGAATAAATTCGAATGTAACAATTTATTATCAGTCAGGTACATATTTATTATGCCAATTACATAGCCAATTCAGAGATATCAATTCATATCAATACAAATCATCAAATTCTGAAAGATTAATCTAAGAGTATCAGATGCATACCTGACCTTGGAGAATGCATATGGAGTATAGAGAGACACACCACACTACGGGCTTTCTGGCTACAGAAATCACCCTGATCTTCTTGCAAGATTTCCTTAAGTACTCTGACCAAGATAAATATCCCCCGAAATGGAGACAGGGACTAACAATTGGAATTTGCATTGATCAAATCACCTTAGAGAGTTATCACCTTTTGGGGCAGAAGGTAATTTGCATCAAATACCCCTTTTCCACCAAGCCAGTTCCAGTGCTGGTTCGGTATGAAGGCAGATCAGTAGCTAAACTCGAGAGCTTGTTGATCTGAATGTGAGAACTTGTCATATTAACATTCGTATTTGTAAGTTGAAATTTACACTCACAGCTCTGATCTGAAAAGCTGAATCTTTCGTTTTGCACACACAGACAATAATCAAAACACCCGTGTTTTGAAGTCGAAGTTGCAGATTAATAATTACACATGTGTAGAATGACATTCACATAAACAAAATGGCACACACAAACGTGTACTTTTTCTCTCTGAAGTGGTACTATTGTTGTCAGCATAAGTCTGAGAATAAATGTCAGGAAAAAGTCCTATTTAAATTCTTTGGTTCACCATACTCACCTGTTGACCAAAAAATTGTCTTTATTTATTTGGGTCATTCTATGGAAACATCCATTTTTCTGGCCCTAGCCTTTACAGAAATATTACACTTGAAAAAACACTTAGGGGTTACTTTTTTTTTAAATATATTACAATAAAACAATGTGTTGTTTGAACAATTACACCTTCGTAAACCATTACTGTGGCAATATTTGTTTTTAATTATAAAGAATTCCAAGCACCAAAAAAACTGCTTGTCCCCACAGCCATTAACAGAGGGAACGTGCTTTTATTTTTAGGTCAAAAATGGTAAAAAAAGGTTTTTCTTCCATTTAAAATACAATAGTGTATTCATAATTATCAAAAATATGTAAATGGCATACAAAAACAATGCCAAATAAATATTATAAAATATGGAAGTAATGGTCCCCTGGAGTTGTCCCTGTTACCTTTTAACAAAAATTAAGAAACATTTCAAAAGCTTTAAAATTGCAAAAGAAATAAGGTAACACCAGTGACAAAAAAATAATAAAAATGGTACATGTGGTCTTTAAATAAATGCACAAAAAAGATACCCCCCCCCCCCCCCCCCCCGTAATTTGTGTATTCATAAAGTCAAAAGGTAATCTAATAATGTGGTTTAAGTTTAAGCTTTAAAAAAAATACATTTTAAGATATCTTGCCATACCAAAAGTGGACGTTTCTGTTGACCCATTTATTTATTTTCTGGACAGTCATCTTTGCAACAATATTTTATCACTTTTATAAGAAAATCTTTAATCATTTTATTTTTTCAATTAATATAGACTTTTTGGTAACTCGATCAGACTTGCTGGGTATCTTCAAGGAACAATGCCTTTTATGTAAAGCGAAATAACTGAATTTGTTAAATTTAAGTGTTTATGATGCATGTGTGCGCGTATGACGTAAAGATGTCACCTTTGTGACGATTCATCATCTATGGACTCTTTTGTCCAAACGTGAATTTCAGGGTAATAAAACGCGCATTATTACTCCTCCCACAACAATGCTTTAGTACGACACAAACCGGCAAGAAGCCAGAACAGGTTTTTCTCCATGTCCTGTTTAGCGTCGCGGTGTTCCTGATAACCCAGCAGAAAATACACCTCACACAGCCACACTGGATTGTCAAACGACGGACAATTGGAGCATAACACTCGATACGCAACTATTTTCTAATAATAAAAACCGCGAGCATATAAAGGATGAATTCAATACGACAGGTGCCTTCGCGGGTCAAAAGCAGAAGGACAGAAACGATTTTAGGAGCCGAGAGGGAGCATTTCGAAAAACAGCAGGTATGGTAACCTGAATGGTTCATCTGTTTTGCTGCTATGCTAATGGTTAGCGTTCCCATGTGTATACTGTGCTAGCATTGACTACATTTTACGACATAATAGGGTGTACACTCTTAGAATACGTTTTTGTGGACATTATTGCACTATTATTAACACAGCTTGCGTAGGCACTATAAGCTGCATTATTGCAGTAACTTAATTGCATATTTCCAGAAATGCTGATCTTAAAACGTAAAGGCATTGACGTAAAACAGAATTAATTTATTTAACGATTCTTACTTAAGTACTAAACTTATTGTCGAAACGAAACAATTGGTTTTCAAACAACTGGCAAGACCAGTTCATGTTGACATAACGTCATCAGGGAACTAGCTGAACCTGTCCATGCAAGATGAAGAAATCCAGTGTTCAGCGCGTAACGTGTTTCTGTCTGCAATGATTGTTGTTCATTTTAGACCATCTAGCATTTGATGGCATACATTTGTGATGCTCATATGCCCTGTAAAAGTGAACAATAAATGATGCGATGTAAAATATAGATCAAAGTAAAACGCAACAGACATTTGTCCTGGCCATTTCATTTATGTCATAGTTCTTTTAGAGATGTGGGTTATAATATATCAAAGTAAACCACCGTCATCTTTGTCTATTCTTTGCCAAATCAAATCAACCAAAACAACTTATGTTTACACAAACTCATCTTCCTATTCCAAAAAAAAAAAAAGGCAAAGTAATGTATTTATGTATTAGGCCTTAGAATCTCGAGCCAGTCAAGATAATTAGTTAAGAATCACTTAATAAGACCCAATTGAATAAACAACAACAACAAAAAAAGAATCATTATTTAATATATATGTATACACACACAACAGTTCTTTCTGGTCCTTGAATCTGATTGGCTGATAAGAGTGCGATATTAGAGTGATATCAGAACTTTCACAGTTTGTAATCATATCACTACCTTGTGGTACTTCTTTCAGCGAGTGCCATGGCGGACGCCCAAATCCAGTATCATTTTATAAATATTACTGTGTTTTAAAATAAAAGATCAAAAGGATTAACAATGCACATTTATTTTCACAGCCGCCTTTGATCATATTTACCAAGGGTACCAACAATTCTGACCACATGTGTATATGTATATATATTTCTTCATGCACCTGTTCTGTACATTCTAATGTGAAAATGTACTGATATTGCCATGTTGTTTGCACATATAGCTAATTGCTTAATAATAATTTAAAAATGCATAGGTTCTGCCTGAACTTCCCTCTGCCCTGTATCTTGCTCTCTCATTGGCTGTAGGTCATCGCCGATGTATGTTTCGGTCAGAACTCATTTCACACAGCAGGATTTTGAATCGCCGACAGGTCCAGATATTTAGCATGCCAAATATTTCACGGGCGTCGGCACATTCCACATTCTCTCAGATTGCGTCTTTGCGTCCCGAGAGAGCTGTTGAGGGCAGACAGCTTCGTATACTTTAGAATCGCTCCCGTGGATGTCAAACACCAATCGATCTGCACGGCGCCACTTCTAGTCGAACAAACCTAGTGCTGCAGGCTTATTGACTCATTGACGTTGACAAGATTAACCCCTTAGGTATCGAAGTTTGGTACCAAACGACAAGATGTCTTTCGATACTCGATGGTATCGAGGCAGTTTGGTCGGTGCCTAAAAAGTATCGAACTCGATACCCAGCCCTATTATAGGCTAGTTAAAATATGCAGTTTGTTAATAAAGATAACGTCTATTTCAACATTTGCATCAACGTTTTTGGACATGTGAGCTCCAGATAGTCAGCGGCCGTTCAGTGCTCATGAATCCGCCCGAGAGCGCCTCACCTCGGCTAGATCTTCTGGAATTTACCACTGGGTCTGATGTCTCTGTAGTGGTTACACATGAGATATAATTAGTTATGGGTAAATCTAATGGTTGTCTTTGGTCTCATTAATCTATTATTTGTTCCAGAGAAGATAGTTTAGGCAAAATCTCATGTTTATGTAAATTCAATGCTGAATATCAGAACGTTGCCTTTGTACTTTTGACTGAATTGCCTAGCAACTTTTATGATGGCTGTTGTTGTTGTTTATTGAATATTATTATTAAATAAATAATAGCATATAATAATAGTGTTTAGTATTGAGAAATGGTGCGTTCGTGATGCGATTTTAGTTACATTGTTCCACCGTTAGATAGCGACAAGAGACTGTTTTTATGAGTCAGCAGTAAAGACTTTTACATTGAAACGTTACAAATGCTATAAATGGAAGTTCTATTTAGTTTCAACAACAGCTTGATGCAGAAAACAAATGCACTGAGCAGCAGAATCATCCTTAACAGATGAAAGGATATAAACATCACAACAAAGATAATGCTTTCCTCAGCAGATATTCAAACTAATGTTCATTGTGAATATAAGACCGATCTAAATAATGAATGCTGTATCAGATGTAGGTAATCACACTCGCCCAATCCATCTCTCTCTCATAATACTCTACATAAAACAGCAAGCTTTTAATACAGTAATACAATAATCTTTCAATGAAGCAACTCAAAGTTTTCAAATTAGTAACGGAAACTTGGGCTCAGCTGTTAAACTGTCAACTTTAGATTTGTATCTGTGGCGAAAGACACTCCGTTGTTATTTTTTATGTATTTACACATTTGCTCATTCCGTCGAACTGTTGTATAAATACAATATCACACTCGTAGACGTGAGATATTGCTGTATATCGACATGTTGTGTTTATATCTCATGTGTACGAGTGTGAAATTTATATAGCATATTCAGAATGAATAGAATCTTCTGTTCAGGTCCTTAAATTAGGCAGTCAGGATTTTATATCAAACTTTTGAGGCCACAAATGTCAGTGACTTTGTCTGCTCTGTAACACTCCAGTGGCAACCTTGCTTGCTAAATGGTTAGGGTTTTTTGGTGGGTGGCTGGCCTTTTTGAGGTCTTTTGTACCTGACAGGTTCTTCCAGTTCTATTGTCTTTTTATTTATTTACTATTTTTACCTCCGTCATGTTCAGTGTGTTTATTTACTTACTTAATAGGTAAATACTAGTCTATAGTAAGTAATAGCAGTTTGTGATTTTGATTTTGTGAGTAATTTTGAACAGTTCCACCTAGGGATGTAACGGTATGAAAATTTCTCATCACGATTATAGTGACCAAAATTATCACGGTTATCAGTATTATCACGGTATTGTTAAAATGTGCTGGAGATGTTCAAAAAGTACCGATACATAAATCACTTCACCAAATTTTATACTTAAAAATCAACAAACAGCAAATAAAATGACTTTTTGTTTGCATAATCACTAAAACAATAACATTACCAATGAGGTCTCGATTTTAAATGACAACTTGACTGACACCAGTTTAATAGCATGTTCAAATAAATAATGTAAATGTTCAAATAAAGCTTTGAAAAAGTTTCATATAAAGGTAAACTGAATTGTTTAAATGTGTAGAATCCACATAAGCTTGTTTTTCATCAACCGGTTAAAATGTACAGCAGGTCATGCAAATTTGGTGCGTTTTTTGGCCAGACAGAAACTGCACACAGGCTGAATGTAAATAAGTGTCTGTAAATCCAGTCTCTGACAGCAGGTGGCGCTTTATACGGAAAAGCTGAATTACAGCTGATTCCCTTGAAGTCCGCGAACAAAGCAGTATTGTGTTTAAGAATACTTCCTTTAGGTCTTATATGGAGCTAAGATGAAAACAAAATGCCATCGAATCGTTTCTGAAGACAGTCAGATCCTTCAGAGGTACATTCATATAATTAATTCACTGATATATTAATTTGTATAATTCCCTCAGCACTCTTTTAAAACCTCCCAGCTTTTCCGCCGTTTTCTCTCAGAATGAAACTCTGCTGCCGTGCGCTCGTGACACTGTTACACTCTGCTTTATGCCGGACAGTATTTATTTATCGTGAGTTGTTCAAATCGTGGTAATCGAATACGGTTTTAATGATAATTAAAATATGAAACGGTAATACTAACCGTGGGGAATTTTATCATGATTTATCGTCAAACCGGTAATCGTTACATCCCTAGTTCCACCAAATAATGCTACAAATGAGCTGAATAATATATTTTTGCCCTAGAAGTAATAGTATATGTCTATAAGTAATTAAGTGAAATAAATGAATGAATGACTGAATTGATGTTTATTGAGGTAAGTCCATCAATTTTGTTTTGATATTTTAAATGGGTATTTCATGTTGGTCTCTGAAAAACAGCTATAATTTCCACTTTATTTATTAAGTTATTACAGGAGAGGGGTAGAATTTGTGTGTGACAAGGTATCGTACATTTGGTTAATTATAGGAAAAACACACACACACACACACACACACACACACACAAGATGTTGGAAGGCTGCAATTTTTCATTGAGTTATGCAGACCCGAAAACCTGGTTTAACAGGTACTTCTTCCCTTTACTGTGATTTGTACTCCACACATAAGTCTGTCTGTTTACGTCACAGCTCTGTGTGTTTTGTGTCAGTTTGCTGTAAGCTCTCACGTGAGCTGCCCTGCATTGACAAATGTTTCCAAGCAACATAGTGCCTTTTTGTTACCTCTCTGTTAAGCAGCTGTACAGAGGTTGTGAATATATGTAGGCCTCTCGTAGGGATGTCCTTGAACGTGTTACTGTACTCTCAGCGTAGTCTCAATAGAGAGGTAGGCTGCGTCAGGAGGGGCGTCGAGCATAAAACGTGCCAAATAAATATGCAGTTAATCCACTATGATGTCCCCTAATGGGAGCAGCAGAAAGTGAGTGAGAGATTGTATGGATATTCTTTTTTTCAGATGGATTAGATGCTGCACATGCAGAGTAAGTTACCTAGAGAAAACAGGGTGTATTGTACACTTCTGAGCTAATGCTAATACAGGGCCTGCATTTAGTTTTTAAAGATGTTAAAGCATGTTGGCAACCTACCCAAGCATGTTATCAACATGTTAAATCATCCCTGATAGCACACATACATTTCGGAGACGTCTATTTGATAATTTTTAGTGTTTGCTCATCTGAAATATGTCTATAGGACGTCTCCTTTTAGATGTCAAATAGATGTCTATTAGATGTCTTTAAGATGTTTATGATTTAGAATGTATGTAAAACTGTCATGTGAAAGACATTGTTTGTAGACAGCAGATGCTTTCCAGATCAAGAGAACTTTACCAGACACCGCAGATGTACGTGTGCTATCTGGGATGTTGCAGATGTACGTGTGCTATCTGGGATGTTAGCAAGGTGTTAAAATGTTATCAACATGGTAAACTGTTAACAATAACATCATGTCAAATCGTGTTAGCAATGTGTTAAAACACTATCAACATTTTTTTGTTGAGGTTATTCCCTGAGTAAAACTTTCAAACTGCAAGATTTGTTGAAGGTGCCATAGACTATATTGATACAATATTTAAAATTGTTCTCTGATATCTACATAGAAGGTATGTGGTTTAAGTAAGGGCAAAAATGATCCAGAAACGGTTTTACATGTACATTTGCAACCCTAGGATTTCTCCCTAGAATGAAACAGTCTGTTATTGACTTATTTGGAAGGGTCATGAATAATAACGTTGAGCTCTGCTCTGATTGGCTGTTTCACAGTGCAGCTCAATGTTGAGCTCTGCTCTGATTGGCTGTTTCACAGTGCAGCTCAATGTTGAGCTCTGCTCTGATTGGCTGTTTCAAAGTGCTGCTCATTTCAGTAGCTCACACAGCAGGAAGGAAACACAGGGAGGAAAATATCTATTTCAATTCTTTCTCTTGCAGTTATATCGTTGGGTAATTATACTGTAAATAAAATGCGGGCATCAGGGAGCCGCTATTAATCGCTTTCGAGATTCATGATCGCACGAACTCTGTTTATACTATGAAGCGGCAGTACTTACCACACATTTTACAAGATCAGATGCTTGTCAGTGGTGCTCAGGATCTGTAAATCATTCGCCATCATCCTCAGTCATCTCGCCTTACTCGGTTTATGTGGTAAGTGAAATCTTATGTACTGCAATGTAACAGGCTACCGCTAGCAAGGAGCTAACCATGTCCCTTTAGTGGCTCGTGTTATTTTAATAGAACGCGTTATTTATTTTCCGTGCCTTTCTGAATACAGACACCAACCCATCTCTGCACATCACATCCCCTGCACATTTATTTCCATGATCTGCCATTTTCGCTGTTGTCCTTGCTTGTTTCTTCACCATACCTGCAGAACTTGTGATGGTTCGGCTGGCGGCAGGCCTAGAACATGGGCGGGTATATGCGAATGTTGGGGGCGACTCTTATGTCACAGTTGGTGGTATGTTCTGATTCGCCTATTTTTCAGTGGTCTTTTTTTATTCACAAGATTAACATGAGGAGGAAATAATGGTGTTTGAGACTCACTGTATGTCATTTCCATGTACAGATCTCTTATTATTCAACTATGCCAAGGTAAATACAGTTTTCCATTCTATGGCACCTTTAAAGTTATTTTCAGCTTGTCTTTGTCAAGACAACATCAAATTTTGTGATAAAAATGTTATCTATCTAGCCTAGTTGTGTCATTAATATTGTAGCAAGAGGATAGTTACATACAAGCAGTGGTGAACAGTAACCACAGGAAGTATTTTTACTTCAGTACTGCACTTGAGTACAGATTTCAAGTGTCTGTACTTTCCTGGAGTACGTTAATTTTGAGAAACTTTTACTTTTATTTCACTACATTCCAAATCACATTATTGTACTTTTTACTCCACTACATTTCATAAAAACATGTTCCTCGTAATTTTGAACTGAAGAAATCATCACACGCTATGAGACGTGATAGCGGTGTCTGAATCGTGAACAAGCTGATTCTTTTCAATGAGCCTGTTAAATCAGTTCACAAATCGCACTGAACAATTCATTTCGCAAATTGGATTGAGCAGATTGCAGCTGTTCTCAAGTCAACAACAAAAAGACTGCAACAAATCATAAGATTGAGCAACAAATAATCCTTATTCATCATTTTGACTGAATGGACTGTACATTTTCGTTCATTTTATATTTTCAGAAATCAGGAATATAACCTTACGTATGGTATATTAATGACACGATACAAAAACAATAGAGCTCTTTTAAGCCCACTGCATTATTTTCCTCCTGATTATTTTCATGTTTCCCTTGCATTCTGCTGTAAGTAAATGAAAAAAGACAACATATACTGTGCATTTGTGGTCTGCTCTCCCGATTTAATTTACAATATAAACCATGAATATATCCCTGGAATGCACTAAGACTATTTAATTTTTCTCCCCAAATCCTCATGTCTCTTTCCAGGTTTGTTTTCACACGGATGCTGTAAAATGTCATTGTAACAATATAGACATTACTGTAATGATATTTAACACATGCGTAATATTGCTGTGGCTAGAAGAAGGATCTTTAGGAGTTACTCATGGTATGTTGAAAGTAATTTCAACATACCATGACTATGTATGTACAACATACATAGTCGCTTTGGATAAAAGCGTCTGCCAAATGACTAAATGTAAATGTAATTTGTTTATGCTTTTACACTTTTAAATTTGCTTTTAATGCTTGATGATTGAAGGGTGAGTAAAATAATGTTTACTCCCATAATTTGGGCAAAGCATCATGGGGCATAGGAAAAAGGAGGATACACTAATGTTATTTTCACATGTTTGCACAATTGAATTATCAGTAATTATCAGTAGTAATCAGTGTATGACATGATTTTTTAGCAGGAGGATAGAATATATAAAATTGCAAAATAAATAAATAGGCTATTCATCAATCAGTAATTTTGATTTTAGTACTTAAGTACATTAAACATTTATTACTTTTGTACTTTTACCCAAGTAAATTTGAAAAGGAGTACTTAATACTTTTACTGGTGTAATTTTATTAGGGTATCTGTACTTTTCTCAAGGACTTGATTTGTGCGTTTCATCCACCTCTGCATACAAGTGTTAAAACATAACAACAAATGGTAGCAATCACAGTAAAACATTAAAAGGCCCCAAGGACCATACATTACAGCACTTTTACCATAAATACACTGTAAAAAATGGAACGAACTCTCTACTTAAAAAAATATGGTAATAAAATTACACTTAATATTTTTTTAGTAGTTTTTAAGGCTTGATTTTTTTTTTTTTTTTTTTTTTTATTGGAATCTACCTGAATAAATCATGTAAAATCTCCTAAATTAATATATAACACAATGAATTTAATATAATTAGTGAAATATGCTCATTTATTTTAAGTTGATTCTCAAAAGTCTGTGATTTTGAGTGTGGCCTGTTTGTATTTGACTTATTTGATACATTTAAAATACTGTATACAGCCTAACAGCTCAAGTAGGAAAATACTTGAGAAATACTGGAAAGTACTGCTCTAGCAGAGGAGTAGTATCCATAATCATAAGCTCTACTCTTTTGCACAATGGTAACGATTGCACTGCACAATGGAAACTTCAACGTAACAGAAACTCTTTCAAATGTCAAACATAACTGAACGTTAAACATTAATAGATGTTCCCCTTCACTGAAAACACATAAAATAGCATTTAATTTCACATTTTACTCTCCATATTCAGTCAAATGCAGAGCATGTTGGGAACTAACAATCACCTCTAAAATAAAACTGCAAAGTTTAGCTAATTCTCTTAAAATAAATTTGTAGACTTCTTTCCCTTATTTTTTTTAGTTTAATCAGTTCCTCAATTCAAGCCTCAAAACTGCTTTAAAGAAATGGTCGCTCATGTGATTAAAAAAAAAAAAAAAAACACATCTCTTGGTTTTATTAGTAAAAAGTCCTCAATATTTTCTATACAACACTGAAACACAATTTCTTTACTGAAATATACACTATTTTTAATTATCACCTTAATTTTTTTAATGAAAATTACAAGACCCATGATTCATTTTTACAGTGTAAAGGCATTTCCACTCTGAGCGCGAAAAAGCTAAACAAATTTTGGACGCGATAACACACTGGAATAAAACAACAGCTTCCTATGGATGCTTCCACATAGACCGCAAACATTATTTTTCTTTTCGTCCAGTCTGACAAATCTTTTCAGTTTCACAAAGCAAAAACACGAGCTGTCCAATAAGATTTGAGCATTATATCACATGCCCAGAGCAGCTGCTGGTGAGAATGGTGGTGCTGTAACAAGTGTAAACAAACACCCGAAGAAGAGTCTCCCGGATAAGAGAGTGGATGCTGAGTTCTTGTTATCGTTGGTATTTGAGAACAGATTTATTCTCACATGTTCTTTATACAGAATAACATTCTAATAATTCTCCACTGAATCATGTGATCTGTAGAGCACAGTCCGTTTTCATGCGCGAATGTTGAGTCAGAGCTCCATAGATCTTCCATAAAAAAAAAAAAAAATGGAGTGAAACATTTTTCTACACATGAAATATGAACTCAAATAGACATGATTATGATTATATATTTTCTGTTTGTGTTTTGTATGCAGCTCATGGTATTTTTATAGCAATGGCCGTTTATGACAAATATTAGCAGTGTAGCGTTATTAAACATACAAAGAGTGCATGTGTCTGCTTATTATAGAATCAAAATTAACTATAGATCACAATCAGAAGTTATTGCAAGCACTCGATGATGGTTTAAAGTGGGTAAGCAAGTGCATTAATAAATGCATTGATACACATAAATACACACAAGTGTAGCTTGATGCTAATTGTACTTCTAATTTTATTGTAGGATGTAGCCTATTCTTGTAAGCATTACAGATAGTTTGTTTCTGGTGTAGAATCAAACTTGTTTTATTTTAATTTAGATGTTAAATCCACATACGGGATATCCTACATATCTGAGGAAAAATACAATGTTGGTCGGCGCCCCCTAGCGTGCAGGTGTGAATTAGCAGAAGGCGAACAGTCATTTCGCGCTCAGTGTGAAAGCACTGTTCGTCGGCGATTCGCCTCGCTTTTGCGCATCGAGCTCAGTGTGGAAAGGCCTTAAGAGGTGTTCCTAAACAACATGAAACAGATTGCAATATGATAACCAAGTCAGGGCTCCAGACAAAAAAATAGAGTAAGGAGCCATTGGCTCCTATAAAAGAAAAACTTAGGCGCCAAATTATTTTTTTAGGTGCCACAGAATAAAAGTGGTTTATTTTATTATTATCATTTTATTTTTCCCCCCTATTTTAACATTTCAATCATTTTGTCATGTGTTTATGTCTTATCTTTTCTAGGCTTTATCAGCATTTTAATCCATCTTGTAGATGATCAGGTCGACCGGGGGACTAAGGTTCACTTAAAGTGTGAATTAAATGTCTTTTACAACTTGAAATATATAGTCACAAAGAATTGTTCGTTACACAGAATCTGTACCAATATCATGGACCATAAGCATCACTTGGCAACTGAGTGCAGTGCATCCTATAAATGTTGTCACGTCTTTCACACATTCAGTCTGTTTTTCTTCATTAGTAAAATGCAATTTTATAGGAGGAGTTGAATCATGTACAACAGAATAAGTAAAAATATTAATATGCAACAGCGCATGAATATAGCAAAACGCTCCTCTTTATAGTTATTTTTCTAGCTGACTGATGAGTTTATGGACACTGAGTGGTTATTCTGAGGTAAATGTATTACAATGCAATGTTTACAAGCTTTATACACTTCCTCAGTTTGAAACACTGAAACACAGCTTTTACATAAAACATTTCAGTAAGTTGTACTATAGGCTTTCTTATTGCCTACCTTTTGATCATGTTCATTTCATACTATAGTAGTAAATCGAAATATATAATGGGTTCACTTGCTGCTTTAACTGAGGAGCTAAAGAGATCGCGCCTGAGCATTAAGTGCGATACTCTCCGCTCGCGCGATCCCGACGCATACACGGACCGTGTGGACGCGGGGTACTGGTGTTTATATTACCCAAAGTGTGCGCTTGTGGTCCGCATTAAAGAGCACCCAAACCGCATCATTTGAATTTCGTAGCATTTTAAAGCTGATGCTTTGTTTATTAAAAAGTAAGACAGCACAAAGCTTTTTGCGATTACTGGATGGCAAGTGCGCTTCAAATAACAGGAAGTCCATGCATTAACAGAACACAGCATATAGACTAAGATCTCGATAAGAAGATCGACCGGACAAGTGTAAATGCATCTGGTTGTTGAAACCACATATGGTAATTTTACTCCTCCCATAATATTAAAATAATAGACGTGTGAGAGCGTTTTATAGGCTATATGGCATGTTATAGTCAGATATGACAGCGCAATGCAACAAGCATCACCGCGGATGAGTAGCGGAGTATTTCTTCAGCAAGCGACGCGCAAACTGAATGAACCTGAAAGTAAGTCGCAGACGCTCAACACACAATCTTCTTCATTAAAAGTAGCGAGACTAGCCTATCTTTCCAGTGCTGATGCCGCGCGCTCTCTTGATATTGAAATTAGCTGATAATTAATAAAATTATCCATTGCTTTCATTGACGTGAACTCCGTTATATTTGCATATGAAGCGGGAATTGAAGAACGGATTTATATCCGTTTTGCGAAGACACATTTATGTGGCCAAGTGTAAATGGGGAAACGTTTTAACAAATCATATAGATATCCGATCAGAGAAAATGCATGAAGTGAAATGCATAAACAGGCCCTTTCAGGTCTCTCTCACTGCGTTCAGCAGACTGTGTGCGGCAGAGACGAGGACTGTTTGAAACTCTTTTCAGTAAAACTTTGATGCGCATCGTCTTATGTAAGTTTAATACGTGAACATAACAAAAGATGTGAGCGCAAAACAATCGGGAAAAAAGTCCTTTCATGCAAATTATATATAGTCGGCAGTGGCGACCTCAGCAAAAACTTCACTCGCAAATTAATATTTTTGGTCGCAAATGCGACCATTTTAGTCGCAGTTTGGAGCCCTGCAAGTACATAAGTCTAACTGTTGGTTTATACTGTCGGTTTATAATTACCAAACAACATTAAAATGGATTGCAATCAGGTGTGCGTATTTCGACTATTTTGTAATGGTTTTGAAATATGGCTAAACAAACCATTTGAAAATGAAATGTAGGGAAAACTCTATGGAAGTCTTCTGTGAGTATGCAGTGGTCTTGGCAGTTCTTTTCTTTGTCTTTTTTTTCCATAAAGTAGGTTAAAGTATGCCATTCCTTTTACTGAGAACAGTACTGAGACAAATTCAGTACTGGCTCAGGTTTCCTTCAGTGTTGGGTGACTGGTGCCTGTTGTTACTATCTGTTTAGTGACCCAAAAAGACAGTAGGCAAAATGAGAAGCTTGTGAAACATTTTAGTGGTGTTTGCAAAGCACAACATCACTATTATTCTCACATTCTTATGGAAAACAGTCTTTAAATATCACTCTATAAACTGTACCTACGGCCTATCAACTATTTAGAATACACTAGCAACTGAAGTTAGCCTAAACTTTTATACAGAGAACTCAAAACATGTTATGGCCAGGGTTGTATGGAACAAGGTTGTTCCATAACAGCTGTTGCTTAAAGTCCCTATTATCACGTGACCTAGCAGTGTCAATTACGGCACTTTTCTGCCATTCACATATCCTCTCATGTGGCTGCCGCGATTGTCTGTAGCACACACAGCACGTGGGTAAATATGCGGGAAAAAGCCATGCTCAGAATCGATTCTGAACGTTTTTTTTTTTTTTTTTTGGGTGTGGGTCGCTTCAGATTCTAGAAAGTATTTGATTGGACAGAAGGTTTGCTGAAGTGCAGGGTGATGTCATCAAAATTGTTGATCCATATTGGCAAAAGTAAGAGACTGCAAGTTTTGAATGCTTACATCTTGTAAATGCTAATTTTGTCATTGTTTTTGATTACACTAGCTTACAGACAACATTAAGGCTAACATATTCCTACTAAAAGCCAAAAAACTTCAATTTGGATTTCACTGGGACTTTAATACATTGATATACTACAGGTCCTTCTCAAAAAATTAGCATATTGTGATAAAGTTCATTATTTTCTGTAATGTACTGATAAACATTAGACTTTCATATATTTTAGATTCATTACAACACAACTGAAGTAGTTCAAGCCTTTTATTGTTTTAATATTGATGATTTTGGCATACAGCTCATGAAAACCCAAAATTCCTATCTCAAAAAATTAGCATATCATGAAAAGGTTCTCTAAACGAGCTATTAACCTAATCATCTGAATCAACTAATTAACTCTAAACACCTGCAAAAGATTCCTGAGGCTTTTAAAAACTCCCAGCCTGGTTCATTACTCAAAACCGCAATCATGGGTAAGACTGCCGACCTGACTGCTGTCCAGAAGGCCATCATTGACACCCTCAAGCAAGAGTTTTTTTCTGAATGAATAGGCTGTTCCCAGAGTGCTGTATCAAGGCACCTCAGTGGGAAGTCTGTGGGAAGGAAAAAGTGTGGCAGAAAACGTAGCACAACGAGAAGAGGTGACCGGACCCTGAGGAAGATTGTGGAGAAGGACCGATTCCAGACCTTGGGAAGCAGTGGACTGAGTCTGGAGTAGAAACATCCAGAGGCACCGTGTACAGGCGTGTGCAGGAAATGGGCTACAGGTGCCGCATTCCCCAGGTCAAGCCACTTTTGAACCAGAAACAGCGGCAGAAGCGCCTGACCTGGGCTACAGAGAAGCAGCACTGGACTGTTGCTCAGTGGTCCAAAGTACTTTTTTCGGATGAAAGCAAATTTTGCATGTCATTCGGAAATCAAGGTGCCAGAGTCTGGAGGAAGACTGGGGAGAGGGAAATGCCAAAATGCCTGAAGACCAGTGTCAAGTACCCACAGTCAGTGATGCTGGTGTTGGTCCACTGTGTTTTATCAAGGGCAGGGTCAATGCAGCTAGCTATCAGGAGATTTTGGAGCACTTCATGCTTCCATCTGCTGAAAAGCTTTATGGAGATGAAGATTTCATTTTTCAGCACGACCTGGCACCTGCTCACAGTGCCAAAACCACTGGTAAATGGTTTACTGACCATGGTATTACTGTGCTCAATTGGCCTGCCAACTCTCCTGACCTGAACCCCATAGAGAATCTGTGGGATATTGTGAAGAGAAAGTTGAGAGACGCAAGACCCAACACTCTGGATGAGCTTAAGGCCGCTATCGAAGCATCATGGGCCTCCATAACACCTCAGCAGTGCCACAGGCTGATTGCCTCCATGCCACGCCGCATTGAAGCAGTCATTTCTGCAAAAGGATTCCCGACCAAGTATTGAGTGCATAACTGAACATAATTATTTGAAGGTTGACTTTTTTTGTATTAAAAACACTTTTCTTTTATTGGTCGGATGAAATATGCAAATTTTTTGAGATAGGAATTTTGGGTTTTCATGAGCTGTATGCCAAAATCATCAATATTAAAACAATAAAAGGCTTGAACTACTTCAGTTGTGTTGTAATGAATCTAAAATATATGAAAGTCTAATGTTTATCAGTACATTACAGAAAATAATGAACTTTATCACAATATGCTAATTTTTTGAGAAGGACCTGTATATACAAATAATGTGTTCTTCATTCATTGTCACTGTAATTAACCAAATTATTATTTTTAATTAGCTCATATGTAAAGAGTTATATAATTAACCATAAATAGTAACTTCAGACTAGGTCATGAAAAATAGGAACATGTAATTAAGTGCTTTAAACAAGAGACTGACCGATAATCAATTTTACCAATATTTTTCCAGATATTTAAGCTTTTTGCCATTTATCGGATATCGCTTGCTTGATGTTTAATAATCATTTGAAACGGGTAGCTCCAGTAGTAAGATTAAAGGATTTATCTTGAACTCTGTCACGGCAATTATGTATAAACCATAGTTAAACAATTTAATCAATTTACAATGAATTGGTACCTGTGTTGTATTACGCCGTGGAAGCGCTTTTAAAGTGAATGGATAAGTCAGCTGCGGCGGCCATCTTTTGGCGAGACGAGGGAATTCATTCGGGGCGCGACACTCACAGTGCATTATGGGTTATCTATAGCCGTTGAGTGTATATCGGTTGTACACTGTATTAGGGTAAGCGTACCTATTAAGCTCACCAAAATCTACATTGAGTAATTTTTACTGCACAAGATATTGGTTTCAGTACAAGAAGTTATGTTAAAATAAAATATTAATCTCTCACACGAGTATGTTTTTTATTTTAAAGAAGGTAAGTGTAAGCCTTATGTTTTAAAAATCTGTTCACATTTTAAAAGTCATGTAGTGTGTTCCAGCCATTAGTTGCTTTTGTCCTGGACAGATATGACAGGTTTCTGTTGGCTCCTTCTTTGAATGGAAGACATGCCTCTTTCATCTTTGGGCATAAACTATATTTATGTCTCGATTTTGTAATCTTAAAGCTGTTAAAATAAGTTATTAATAATTTTTTTTTAAGATCAACTTAAAGTGATGACCGTCAGTTAATATTTAAAGTCTGTCTATGAAGTATTTACATAGAGCACATTGAGCTTAACATTTTACATTTACATTTACATTTAGTCATTTGGCAGACGCTTTTATCCAAAGCGACTTACAATTGGGGAATACAAAAAGCGATTCATCTTGAAGAGGCAGTCAGACAGAGGAAGTGCTCGTAACACCAAGTCTCAGTCATTGTTCAAATAAGTACAAACTAGTAGGTGGAGAGAAAGATAGAGGGAAAGTTTTTTTTTTTATTTTTTTTTTTTATAAAGTTTAGGATGAAGTCAAGTACTGCCGAAAGAGATGAGTTTTCAGTTGTTGCTTGAAGGTTGCCAGAGATCCGGCGTTCCGGATAGGGGTGGGAAGATTATTCCACCAGCCAGGAATGGTGAACGAGAATGTTCTGGAGAGTGATTTTGAGCCTCTCTGTGATGGTACCACAAGGCGTCGCTCACTAGCAGATCTCAAACTTCTGGAGGGGATGTAGGTTCGTAATAGTGAGTGGAAGTAGGAGGGTGCAGAGCCTGTGGTAGATCTGTACGCAAGCATCAGTGACTTGAACTGGATGCGAGCTGCCACTGGCAGCCAGTGCAAGGAGATGAAGAGAGGTGTAACATGCGCTCTTTTGGGCTCGTTGAAGATCAGTCGTGCCGCTGCATTCTGAATCATTTGTAGAGGTTTGATTGCGTTTGATGGCAGACCAGCCAGAAGAGCATTGCAGTAGTCCAGTCTAGAAACAACCAGGGCCTGGACAAGAAGTTGCGCAGCATGCTCTGTCAGAAAGGGCCTGATCTTTCTGATGTTGTGTAGTGCAAACCTGCAGGAACGAGCAGTCTTTGCAATGTGCTCTTTGAAGGTCAGCTGGTCATCAAAGATTACACCAAGATTTCTGACCGAAGTTCATGGGGTAATCATTGATGAGCCGAACTGAATCGTGAAGTCATGCCGTAGAGTCGGAGTGGCAGGGAAGACCAGAAGTTCCGTCTTTGCCAGGTTGAGCTGTAGGTGATGTTCTTTCATCCATGCCGAGATGTCCGCCAGGCAGCCTGAGATCCGTGCAGCTACCGTTGGGTCATCTGGTTGAAAAGAGAGATAGAGCTGCGTGTCATCGGCATAGCAGTGATAGGAGAAGCCATGTGCATGTATGATGGGACCCAGCGATGTAGTGTACGTGGAGAAGAGGAGGGGTCCAAGAACCGATCCCTGAGGAACTCCAGTGATCAGTTGATGTGGTTTGGATACCTCCCCTCCCCAGGTCACCCTGAAGGATCTACCGGTGAGATAGGATTCAAACCAGCGAAGTGGAATTCCAGTGATGCCCACTGAAGAGAGTGTAGACAGGAGAATCTGATGATTGACAGTGTCAAAAGCAGCAGAGAGATCCAGCAGAATGAGGACTGACGATTTGGAATCAGCCTTTGCAGTTCGCAGGGCTTCAGTGACTGAGAGTAGCGCAGTCTCTGTTGAATGGCCACTCCTGAAACCTGACTGTTTAGCATCCAGCTTGTTGTACTGTGAAAGAAACCGTGAGAGCTGGTTGAAGACAGCTCGTTCGAGTGTTTTCCCTATGAATGGAAGGAGAGAGACAGGTCTGTAGTTATCTAAAAGAGAAGCATTTAATGTAGGTTTTTTGATCAGTGGGGTTACCCGAGCCTGCTTGAATGCTGTGGGGAAGATGCCTGTGAGGAGAGATGTGTTGATAATGTGTGTGAGTGCCGGTAAGAGTGTGGGAGAGATTGTTTGGAGAAGATGTGAGGGGATCGGGTCGAGAGGACATGTTGTAGGATGGCTGGAGAGGAGAAGTTTGGATACTTCTGCCTCGGTGAGAGGACAGAAGGAGAAGATGGGAGCTGGAGCGGTGGATGTGGTTGATCGGAGGTCCTGCGGAGTTGAGAACTGGTTGCTGATTGCCTCTTTTTTCACAGACAAAACTAGAACAAAGTCATCAGCGGTTATCAAAGTGGTGGGAGGTGGAGGAGGGGGACAGAGGAGAGAATTAAATGTTCTGAAGAGATTACGCATGTCTGGAGCGCTGGTGATCTTGTTGTGGAAATGTGAGGATTTGGCAGTGTGGACTTCAGTAGAGAAAGATGAAAGCAAAGACTGATACCTACTCGGGTCCGACGGATTGTTTGATTTGCGCCATTTTCTCTCTGCCGCTCTGAGTTTGGTCCGATTCTCACGAAGAACATCGGATAACCAGGGGTTAGAAGGAGCAGCCCGTGCTGGCCTAGAGGAGAGAGGACAGATGTCGTCTAGACAAGAGGTTAAGGTAGAGCATAAAGTGTCAGTGGTTGCATTTACATCCAGAGAAGAGAAATGGGTAGGCGAGGGAAGAGAGGAGGATACTACAGAGGAAAGAAGGGAGGGGGAAAGGGAGCGTAGGTTGCGTCTGAAAGTAACCGGTAAGGGAGATGGTGGCACCTGAGTTGCAAAATGTAACGTAAATGTAATGAAGAAATGGTCAGATATATGGAGTGGTTGTACCAGAATGTTATCTGTAGAACAATTGCGTGTATAAATTAAGTCGAGTTGGTTACCAGATTTGTGCGTGCTAGTAGTGGTGAGGCGTTTGAGATCAAATGAAGCTAGGAGTGACTGGAAGTCTGTAGCATAAGGCCTGTCTAGGTGAATGTTGAAATCGCCAAAGACTAAGAGTGGAGTGCCATCCTCCATGAAAGACGACAGCAGTCCGTCCAGCTCGTCTAGGAAGGTTGGTGGTATTTGGCCCGGCGGACGATAGATTACCACAATCTGGAGTCTTATAGGAGCTGTCACAGTAACAGCATGCGATTCAAATGAGTTGAGATTGCCTAGGGGAGAGTGGGTAGAGTATTTCCAATTGTTAGAAATGAGCAAGCCAGTGCCCCCACCCCGGCCAACTTGCCTAGGGGTGTGAGAGAAAGAGAAATTGTGAGAGAGAGCAGCTGGGGATTGTTGCTGCTTAACGGAAGCAGCAACAATTTTTTATAAATTTCATGTAATGTTTATTAAAATGACAAGATTTTGTTAAATAATCTAGGCCATTTATTAAGTTATCACATATTTTAATATGAACAACTATTATTAACAATATATATGAAATTATAGTTTTTCTTATCAATATCACACTGAAGCTGTGTGATTTTCATAGTAGTGCACCCTTTAAGCTCACCTTAAAATAATATGAAATCTTTAAAAATTACAGCACAGTAAAACCACAGACCAGCAATAAACTGCCAATTTATAATATTATGGATTTAAAAGTACAAGCACAGTAATGCCTGTGAAGTAATATATTATACACAATCTTATACAGCTAGTCAGCTAGCTGTATTCTGTAGCATCTGTGCTATGTTGCTAAAACTATCTTTTGGATCTAACTGTAATTATTTCCCACATCCAAGTTCCAGGTTATAATATGCAAAAGTCTCTTAATTTTACAGTAAGTAGTGAAACTTACCCAAAATAAAGGCTTAAACGCTAAAAAAAAATGCACATTTAAAGGGCTCCATTTAAAGTTTTAGACCGCTTTCCAAATGGCTGCCAGACAGTGTGAACATATGGAGACCCATATCTCAGTGTGCAATGATCTGATTGACTTGAAATTACAGGAGGTATATAGTAACAAACATATCAATTGGTTAAAATATCAAGTAGGAAAATAAATTATTTTTTTCTTTTTATAATCTGAGCTCAGAAATGAAAGTGTGCTTAATGGGTACGTGAGCTTAATAGGTACATTTACCCTAGGTACATTTTTACTGAACCTGTTGTCTTCATTATTTTGGTTTTCGACTTAATTCAAACTTTACATTTGCTTTCAGTGTTTAGGCTAATAAATTATTTCTGGGCATCTCTACTTACCACTCACGCAGTGTCTCAACTGTTAGGGAACCTTGTTATCATATCATTCATAATTATTAGCTGTTTTTAATAAATATAACTAAACCAGGATAATTTCACATAATCACTGCTTTTTATTAAGTTTTAGTTTACAGTTTTAATAGTCATGAAGAAAGATTTCTTTATTAAATGTCATACCTACTCAGTAGTGTGCAGTATGTGATTCAGATGGAGAAAAAACCCCTGCAGGAAGTGGCCCTCAAGGGGCCCTCACTAGACCTCCCCCATAGGGCTTGTTATAAAAGTTAGCCAATAGGAAGATCCTCTGTCTAAGATTGTGTGCCAGTGTTTGGCATCTAACCAACCTAATTCCTCAGGCTGACATGTTTTGTTCTGCACAATCTACTCTTTGTGCTGTGTATTGCATTCATTTAGTTCTTGCAGTTTTGGTGGCAAACTACACAGTCGCACTAGAACATTGATTCGCTCGGAGACCAACATTAAAAGAAATCCACTTTAAATTCTGTGCCTTTTTGTTTTGTGATTTTGTAAAATATTTCTCAACTTAACAATCAGTTGTCAGTTTTATTTCTGGCCAAGCTGCTCTAAAAAAAATAAAAAAGATTTTCACCACAGATTAGCTGGACGTGTTAAGTACAGAAGGTTCAAGGAGACTTGAAAAAGGTGTCAGTGCAGCATAAACGGGTAGTGACACAAATGAGTAAACTAAAACCAATATTTAACACAAAAACTACAATAACAAAATCATGATGTCCGTAATCCGTAATGTCAGTCGAATGTGTATGCTTTACAAGCAAATGTATGAATGGCCAAGTTTAAAAGAAACCAAACTGAAGCATGGAGATGGAAAACTGATAAAGCAGCAGCCCAGAGTAGTAAAAACAGTGGTTAAACCTGCCACCGCAACAAGGCCCAGGTGCACATAAACCACGCCCCACTCACATCAACCCACCCTCAAAGAAAACACACACACACACAAAAGCAGATTTAATTGGACCTGTTGTAGTCTACACAATGTAGTTGTTTCATTTAATCTTCATAAAGATTTATGATTATTAATTATTTGATCCCCTGCTGATTTTGTACGTTTTCCCACTGACAAAGAAATGATCAGTCTATAATTTTAATGGCAGGTTTATTTTAACAGCGAGAGACACAATAAAAACAAAAATACTGAAAAACGCATTTCAAATAAAGTTATAAATTGATTTGCATTTTAATGAGTCAAATAAGTATTTGACCCCTTCGCAAAGCATGACTTAGTACTTGGTGGCAAATCACTTGTTGGCAATCACAGAGGTCAGACGTTTCTTGTAGTTGGCCACCAGGTTTGCACACATCTCAGGAGGGATTTGCCCCACTCTTCTTTGCAGATCCTCTCCAAGTCATTAAAGTTTCGAGGCTGACATTTGGCAGCTCGAACCTTCAGCTCCCTCCACAGATTTTCTATGGGATTAAGGTCTGGAGACTGGCTAGGCCACTCCAGGACCTTAATGTGCTTCTTCTTGAGCCACTCCTTTGTTGCCTTGGCCCTGTGTTTTGGGTCATTGTCATGCTGGAATACCCATCCACGACCCATTTTCAATGCCCTGGCTAGCTTCAATGCCCTGGCCCTGATGGTGCATGACCCCGTCCATCGTCCCTTTGATGTGGTGCAGTTGTCCTGTTCCCTTAGCAGAAAAACACCCCCAAAGCATAATGTTTCCACCTCCATGTTTGACTATGGGGATGGTGTTCTTGGGGTCATAGGCAGCATTCCTCCTCCTCCAAACACGGCGAGTTGAGTTGATGCCAAGGAGCTCGATTTTGGCCTCATCTGACCACAACACTTTCACCCAGTTCTCCTCTGAATCATTGGCAAACTTCAGACGGGCCTGTACTTGTGCTTTCTTGAGTAGGGGAACCTTGCGGGCGCTGCAGGATTTCAGTCCTTCACAACGTATTGTTACCAATTGTTTTCTTTGTGAGTATGGTCCCAGCTGCCTTGAGATCATTGACAAGATCCTCCCGTGTAGGTCTGGGCTGATTCCTCATGTTCTCATGATCATTGAAACTCCACAAAGTGAGATCTTGCATGGAGCTCCAGTCCGAGGGAGATTGACAGTTATTTTGTGTTTCTTCCATTTGTGAATAATTGCACCAACTGTTGTCACCTTCTCATCAAACTGCTTGGTGATGGTCTTGTAGCCCATTCCAGCCTTGTGTAGGTCTACAATCTTGTCCCTTACAGGGCTTGACGCTTACCTATTCCCCAAGGAGCACATGTGCTCCTAAGTCAAAAAATTTAGGAGCGCATTAAAAACATTTAGGGGCGCAATGCAAATTTTTCTAATTAGGTGTTTTAGCTTAATAAGGGGATACAAAGAGACATTTACAAGCACCATTATTTAATTTATCAGAATACAGAAAGTACACAAGGTTTTTAAATAATTTTACTTCAGACACTATTTAATAGGCTAATTATGTAATTAGTTATAATCCTATTAAACTGTGTGGGTATAAAATTTTCACAATAATCATTGAAGCTTTTGTCACGGTATATGTTTTTGTTTTTAAATCACTATATATAATTTCTAAGTGAAAAAAAGTGTTGTCGTCCTAACAGGTTAAATAACTTTATTAAAGATAATTTACTAAAAGACTTTTATAAAAAATACATAAAAATATAAAGTAAACAAGTGTTTCAAGATTAGAGTGCAAAAGATTGTTCAAATGAACGAAAGAACAATAGGTAGGTCCCATTTGTTAACATTAGTTAAAGCAGGTTAACATTAACTAAAAATGTGCAATAGCTAATTGTTGCAGTAGTTAATATTCTTTGTTAATGTTGATTTAATAAAAAATACAACTATGTTAGTTAATGTTAGCTCCATTGAATTATATTAAGACAACTTTTGATTTTATAATGTATTATTAAA
This sequence comes from Barbus barbus, assembly GCF_936440315.1. Lineage (NCBI taxonomy): Eukaryota > Metazoa > Chordata > Actinopteri > Cypriniformes > Cyprinidae > Barbus > Barbus barbus. The sequence goes on from NC_136733.1 coordinate 10,842,215, forward strand.
AGTTGAAATTAAGATAGCATTATTAATAAATGCAGTCATTGTTTTTTTCATGTTAACTAATGGAACTTGTGTTACTGAACAATAATAACGAATCAGTCGTTGATGTATAGATAGGCCCACTGTTCTCTATTATAGATCAGTGGATGGGCCATGTTTAGGCTAGAAAAAATGTTTGAAAATAAATAGCTCATTAAGTCTTTAAGTAAGAATTATTTGAGGCTATTGTGAAGATTAAAGCGAATATAAATATCTAAATGACTGAGTGTGAAACATTATTTACACAGTT